>NC_134596.1:664642-990714 GCF_037038515.1 Microtus pennsylvanicus
CCAAGAAAGAATATTTATGAAGATTTAAATGTGTACTACTCTGAGCAGTACACATCTGCATCTATGTGCAAACAAGGCATCCCAGAGGTCTCACCTTACACCCCCCCATTTCAAATACATATTCTATAATTTATTGTATGCACATTATTTATTTATTTATACACAATGCATGCATTTATATAATCTTTTGTGGTGCTGTGGACTAAACACATGGCTTTGGACATTCTAGGCATGTTCTCTATCATTGAGCTATGTCCAGAATCCCAATATACATGTTTTGATTGCAACATGTGATACATACCACTATACATTAATTGTCAGAGAAGGGACAGATGGGGAACAGTCATCAAGCAAGGCATTATGACCTCACATGCTCAAAATATAATAAATAAATTTTCTCATGTCTCCTATATCATTTTGATGTTTTTCATAAAAATATGTATATTTATTTCTTCATTTTTATCCCCACAGTAGGTGTGAATGCATTACATATGTCGCATGCAAAGACAGTAGGTGTGAGGTATAACTAAGTGGTTAACTATCGAACATATCACATAGAAAGAAAAATGTCTAAGACATAACACTTCGATGGGGTCAAAAAAAATCTCTTCTATCAGCAGTGGGGTAGAAGAAGGTACATGCTTATATTGGCATTGAATCCTTTCTTAATTCCAGAGGCCATGTCTTAATTACTTCCTGGTCTTGACCATATGTTAGGCATTTCAAGTGACTCCCAAACACGCATGTGTCCTGAATTGCATTGGAATCTAGAGTGTTAATAGTCAAACTGGGCATTTTTGAAACACCCAGTAATTTGAAAATACGATCCAATGTGAGAAACTTGGTCTGTGATGTTTGCAGGTGCACTGTACTGATTATTCTTAAGAACCACTTTGCCAAAGACTTTTGGCAGATAGGAAGGTAATTAAAAACCCACGCTAACTAAGACTCTGGGTACCAAGCAGTACGTTGCTTTTATTCAGATTCCAGGAAACTCCTGCTTAGATCCCTTGAGCATAAATGACTTTGGTGATAAAAAATAAATAGCATGTCCATGTTGAAATCCAAGGGCCTTGCTGATCCAGCCCTGACTCTCACTGGCTCTGAGACAGTTGGCCCTGCCCTTCCCTGGACATTGTAGTAGGGGAGCTGGAGACACTCTTCCATCATTCCCCATGGGAGAGCTGACCCTGCCTCTCGGAATAGATGGCTACATCACTTACCACAGCCATGGGAGAGCTGACTTGCTGGCATGGATCTAGGAGAAGAGCTAGCTCTGCCCCTGGGCCTGAGGTAGGGAGTCCTAGTGTCCCAACTGACCTGATCAGCAACCTTCCACCTAGACCCACATTCTGGACCATAGGATGTCCCACCCCCACAGCTGCCTCATCTGTGACCTGCTGGAGTGCATGAGAGGACTGGTCCTTTGGACTGATGACCACAAGATCTCCATGACTCAGAGCAACAACAGGATACCTGAGAGGAGTTTCAGTGAGGGCCCAGTGATGATGGTGTACCAGAAACCCGAGGTCTTGAACCAGACAAATAAGTCATTGCAATGGGCATTTTGTGGGTGGGGTTGATTGGACAAGGGGGGTATATACTACCTGACACACTGCAGCTCCCGCCCGATGCCACTAGGATAAATGAAGGCTGTTGGAAAGATGGAGGAACAAAGTCTTCTTTTTTGTTGTTTATTTTGTTATTAATTAATTTGTGGGGCATTCTGCAGGGGTGAGGGGGTGGTTATGGATGGACTGGGAGGTGAGTGGAATTGGAGTTCATTATGTAAAATTTCCAAATAATAAATAAAGAATTATGTTTTATAGATTAGCATGCCATCCTCTTGCATTTATGGAGCTTCATAAATGTGACCTTCACCCATGTAAATATGGCAGACACAGAGATAGTGAACTGTATGCAGAAAGGCCAGGATCAACAAAATTATATATTCTGGGGTGGATTAAAACTTGAGTCCGTTTAACACAATTTCAGCATTTTCCTGGTCTAGTATATGTGTGTTTCTTTTAGTTTTTGTTTATAGCATTGCTATAATGACCTCTGATGGTACAAGCTCCCATGGTTTGTTTCTTCTCACTCCAGTTTGTTTACTTTGTACAAAATGGAAATGGTATTTTCTAGTTTACACTTTTTTTTTTTTTTTGGTTTTTCGAGACAGGGTTTCTCTGTGATTTTGGAGCCTGTCCTGGAACTAGCTCTTGTAGACCAGGCTGGTCTCGAACTCACAGAGATCCACCTGCCTCTGCCTCCCAAGTGCTGGGATTAAAGGCGTGAACCACCACCACCTGGCTCTAGTTTACACTTTTGCACTACGATGTACAAAACAAATGGTTAGAGATCAAATACATTCTCTGAGACACATTTGGAACCAATGATATCCTTAATCTTTTTCTTTAATGAAAGCCATTTTGATCATGGGATTCTAAACACTAAAATTAAATTTAAAAATTAAAACCATACAAGACTTGGTCATCTGCCTTATGCGGATCCATACACCTTCAAATGCTATCTGGAGAGTCTAGTACACTCATCATCCATGTGTAGAAGGCAATCTAGTTAGATGAAGCATATTTTCTTTGTCGAGTAAGAAAATGGAAACACATTAAATTCCATTTCAAGTTAATCCTCTGAAAACACCATGCCAGGCTGGTCAAGAAGATAAGCTTAGTCGCCTTCCTGAGGACAAAACAGACCATGGTGGGAGCTTCTAGACCTCTGCTGTCACAGCAGGGGTGCCATAAAAACATCCTCCTGAGAAGGTTAACAAAGCTTTCATATCAGAGAGAATCATATTAACAACAGTGGAGGATGCAATAATAGAGGTAATAGAGGGCAAAAAAAATATAACTATCTACTCGGGAGAAACATAGGTGGGAGGATCATGGTAGAACAGGCCTGCTACAGTACAGGCAACAAGAACATTGTAGAGCAGGCATGAGCTGTGGGACTGATGGTTCACAGACCAGACATGCTACAGTAGCAGAGGAGATAAGTACAAAATGAGGAGAAAGCATTTGAATTATTTTACAAATTTTCTCCAGAAAACTTACAAGTCTGTAGTAGTGTAACAAACACTTGGCTTTAAAATATGTAAACATATACTTATATAACACATATGCACAATATATGCACATACAGAACACACATATGAATGTGCTTCGATAGAAACAGAAGGCTTACATCTTGAACCTTCTATGAGGAATAAAGTAATATCAAATGTTACCATTTGAGCTATTTTTGTCTTTTTCTCTATATAGGCTTAAAAGCTTATTTTAGGTATGTCTCACAAATTTCATGGAGAGCCCCACAAAACACTATGGGGGAAGATTTCAAAGGCTGAGAAAGAAATTGGGAAGAAAATCACATCCATAAACGTTTCAAGAGAAAAATAAAATAGCAAGGCATAGATACAGCCAAGAGGGAAGAACTCTAAAATGGGAACTGAGAGACTGAAGGAAGAATGGAGGAGGGCACTGGAGGACGCAGAGTGCTCCCACGGTCCAGGATCAGCAGAACTAATACTGTTTAAACGGCAATGTTACTGAAACTGAAAGTGTCTGACAGGTTGAAGGCAACCCTGATGAAAACTTGATGTCAAAACTAGGGGGAAATGCTCCAATTAACATACAAGGATAGGTAATTCCAAACAGTTCACACAATACTGAGTAAAAAAAAAATACTGAAGATAAAACAAGACCTTATTCTAACTGTTATGCAGAACTACAGTAACGAAATCAGCACAGCACTGGCACCAAAACAGGAGAGTGGAACAGTGGAAGAGAACAGAAGAACTGAAAATAAATCCATACAGTGACAAGCAGTTTGTTTCCAATAAAGATATCAAAAAGCACACATTAGAAAAAATTCTGCCATTTCAAACCTTGTGCTGAGAAAAACGGATATTTGCATGAACAAGAACAAGGCTAGATCCCTTCTTTCACCCTGTACAAAGTTAACCAAGTGAAACAGTAAGCTTAGTGTAAGACTTAATGCATCAAATCTGTCATGGGAAAACATTTCAAGACAGAGTCTTGACAAGACAGCCTGAAAGGGACCTCCAAACAGACAAGAAAACAACGTCATTAATTGACAAATGAGACTGCATGAAATAGAAGTGTTTCTGTTCAGCAAAGAAAACAATTAACAGGGCGATGAGATAGCTGACAGAATGAGAGAAAGTCCTGGATATCTATTTAACATGGGATTAAAATTTGAATATATAAAGAATTCAAAAAATTAATCCGCAAAGATAAACAAACATGAATCAAAAGAAAAGAGAGAGATACACTTGTTTAAAATATTTTTAAAGGTTATGCATAGAAAGTCCATCTCAGTCAGAATGGCTATAATCCAGGAGTTAAAAAACAAACATTGGTAAGAATATGAAGAAAGAGCATTTATTCATTGCTGGTGGGAATATAATATATGCAGCCAATGTATGAAGATAGGAATAAAAATTCCCCATGAAGTTGAAGCCAGAAAAACTCTCCTGGTTTACCCCCCAAGTATTCTGTGTCTGAACACCATAGAGATGCATGCATGATGTCTACATACTACAGGGATGCATGAGCATCACATCCAATTATAGAACTAATCACCGTAGTCAGGATAGTCAGTTAAATGCCAATTAACAGATGAACATCAAAAGAATATGTGGTACCTAAACAAAATGAGAATCACTGAGACACAAAAAGCAGGATTATATTATCATGAGGAAAATATGTAAAAATGTATCTCATTGTGTTAAACAAATAAAAGGCAGACCTAGTACGAAAAAATAACACATTGTCCTCTTAAATATTGTATAGATAATGATGGAGTATTATATGATAGATTAGATAGATAGATAGATAGATAGATAGATAGATAGATAGATAGATAGATGATTGATAGATAGATGATAGATAGATAGATAGATAGATAGATAGATAGATAGATAGACAGACAGACAGATAGATAGATGTCTTATAGAAAACAGATTGGTGTTGATAGAAGACAGACAGCTAGATAAATAATGATGCAGATATATAGATACAGTTATAAATATAGAAATAAATGGGAAAAGGCTATATGGAGAAGCATGACTACCGGGAGGAGGAAAGGGGGAAGGAAGTTTATAATGTGTGATTATTTAACAGTGTACAAAGACTTAGATGTATGGAAACATCAAAACAAAAACATCATTTTGCACATTGTTTTTCACTGAAAATTGATGAAGCAGAATGGAAAAGAGAACCTTATTTTAAGTGTTCATATTGCTATAGCTGTTTCAGACACTTTGAGAGGACACGATTCCAAAGTGACAGAGCAGAGTGACTCTTAGGCACCTGTGTCAGGCATACTACCTGGGCTACAACAAACTCTCTCTAATAGTTAACCAGTTCAGTTAAAAATTATGTGTGGCCCAAGCCTGTAATTCTAGTACTCAAGAGGAAAAGACTGGCACATTTCTGTGAATCCAAGGCCAACCTGGTCTATGTGGAGATTTTCAGCCAGCCAGGGCCAGGTAGTGAGGCTTGCCTCAAACAAGTAAATGACAAACAAACTATTGTGGACTGAGACTGTTGATCGATGGAAGAACATTAGCCTAGGCTGTGCACGGCCCTGTGTTCAATCTCTACCTTCATGCACAAAGCATGTTACTTTTATAGAGAAAGAGTCATTCAAGACTGATGGGCTTGATTTTCTTATATACACTACACGATGTTATATGATTCGGGACTAAGAACAATATCACTGCTGGGGCCTGCATAGAGATTATGCCCTGAGCACACATAAATCACAATTTCTGCCACTATTAAAAAGACAAAGAACACAGATGAAACATAAACATTAGGCAAGCTTTTAATGCTAATCTCTAAAACTCCATATTACATTACCCTAGATTTATTGAAACTCATCTTAAACAATTGAATTTTTTATTATTGTTTTTTAAAAAATAAGCAGTCTGAATACTGTTTGGCTAAATACTCCTTGCTCTATTCTGTGATAAACCATGACAGATAATAAATATTTATTAATTTCAATGACAGGAAATACATTTAGACCTAGAAAATCAATAAAAGTAACCCTTAGTAATTTCCTCAATATATACAAGGTCATAAGGAACTTGGTTCTAATAATTCATTTAAGCAATATAGTTTGAGTTGGAGACAAAAGTCACATGCTCCCAGAATGGAGGCTACTTGGCTGGAAGCCATCAGTTTAGGATGACATTTTTGTCTGCTCCAGACATAACACTAGAGGAAAGAGGCCATGGCTTACTCATCAGTATTGTGTTGTGTGGAAAGTGTGGTTTTGGCCATTTTAAGAAACTTGCTGATGAACATGGAGCAGTACAGTTTCATGTACTTTTATTGTTTGGGATAAAAATAATCCAATGTTTAAACCTAGAATTTTCATGAGTAGAACAGGAAAAATGTATGGAAAACATTTACTTTGAAATTATAAGTATTCTTCAACACACAATAAGAGCAAAGGTGATAAAAAGAAACATTGGAAATACGATTTCATGATTTTTTTACACGACAATATGTTAATATATCATGAGATTACATAAACTACTAAATCTTTTATTCCCACAATCACAAGTAGCAATGCTAGGATAAGGAGAGTAAGATATGAATAGGAATTGGGCTCATCTGTAGTACAACACAGTGTTCATGCAGTATGCCTTTTGCCTGTACAGCCTTGCAGGTCTAAGTCAGGCTGCTGGGCATAGCATACATCCTAATTGCAAACGACCTTTCAGGCTGTCTGGGTTTATTTACATATAGACCCCACCAAGCCATTTCTGTACAGACCAAAACAAAGTGGGGAGGAAGCCACTGAACCCTGATGGGAATCGATTGTTGGGAAGTTTGTTAAGACAGATTTCACATCATTTACTTTGAAATATGAAGGCACATTAAAATTCCTTAATATATAATTAAAAAAACAAATGGAAGCCAATACAATCTAACTGACAAGCTATGTGGTGGGCTCCTTCTTGTTACAAGTTTTTTACATACTGTAAAAGGATTCTGATGGACTGAATGCAATATACTTAGCTTTAATCCATGTATTCTGTGATGATGTAGCTTAAGCCTCCAAAGAAGGCTCTTATCTGTGCTGTTTATGAGAACGTAATGCAAATACTTGTTTTAAAATTACTAATAACTCATTGTTTTTCTATTTTTGTTGTTGTAATGAAAACAATTAAAAGTTCCCGCTTATGAACCAAGCTCTTTGATGATAAAACATTGCTTTCTGACAGCCTTCCCTGTGTGGTCATGGGAACCGCAGTCTGAGATAGTCTACTGAGAGCTGCCTAATAACCATTCAGTGAACTGGCTGTCCTACATGGGCCCAGTGTGTTGAGTATACACAACGAAGTTTAAAGACTATATGTTAGTAGTCATCACTGCTAACACATGGAAAAAACGTACCTTGCTTTTTGTCCTCGAATCTGGAATCTTGGAAGCAATTGTTCTGGGCGGATGCAACATCTGTGATGGATTTGATGGGATGAGACCGAGAACGGGAGGCTGATCACGGAAAACTGACGTCAAGCAGAGTTGTACAGTCTCTTTCATTGCTTTTATCTGGGATTCCTGAGAGCAAGGGGAAGAATAATATTTTTACCTATAGTTCTTGTTACCATTCCCTGCATACAAATAGAGACAGGTTTTCAAATGAAATTTCTTGTTCTGCTTCAATATGATGCCTACAGTAGCTTCTGTACTTGAACACCTTCTGCCCAGCGGGTGGCACAGTTAAGGCTGTGGAACCTAGGATGAGGGAATGGAACACTGGGTGACAGGCCTTAATTGAAAATAGAATAAGCATACTTCTGAGCTGATTTTCGATCTCTGATTTGTCTCTTGCTCTCCACTCTTGTTCTTTCTCCTTCTCCCTCCTTTTTCTCTTCCCACTTGCTTCATCTCTTTCAGCTACCTGATTTGATGAGATTTGATCAAGCATCCCAAGCTACTGCCGCTGCATCTGAGAGCCATTCCCGCTACCATGTATTCTCCCATAAGATGACCCAGGAGTGTCTCAGGCATTGTCATGAACTATGAATGTGGTCCCATATATTGGTATTCATGGTGTCATTTCACATTGTCAACAGTTTGGATACCCATGTAACCCTTCGAACTATGAACTAGACTAAGTCCTTCTATCTTTAAGCGGCTTTTCACCACATATTTGGTTGCATTGTTGAGAAAAGTAACTAACGCAGAAAACTGATGACAAAATATGGGTCTCTTGCTACTGTAGACCTGATCATGTTATCTATAAGTCTTTGACTTACAAGAGGATATGGAACAGTTTGAAATGTCAGGTAAGATTATTCTGAGAAACTTTAAGCAGTATTTGTTTGGTAGGTGATTCTGGAGGGAGTATGGAGACCAGTATCCCAGCAGAACTGAGGACCATGAACCTTGGCTCAGGAAGCCTCAGAGGGTGAGAAGAATTGTATCAGACATTGGTTAAGAGGTTACATATGCTACATCCTGGCAAATTCTCTGACAATGAAATGAGCATAGTGATGAATTATAAAGCAGTGGACTGATTGGTTTGATGGAGAGCGTTTCAAGAGAGCATAACAGTCAAGCTGCAGGATGTTGTTTATTGTGCTTAGTGAAGTTTATATTAGATCTTCAAAGCAGAATCTGGAGCAGAAGGTGTGACATGTAAGTAGTTAATGGAGAAAACACATTATAGTGTAGTTAACATGGGAGGCATGGGACAGATAATAAACTGCATATAGCTAATAAAATTATTGGTACAGTTAAGGTGTGATTGCACACTCTACATGAGGACAATAGGAAGGTACATTTAGGCTAAACCCTAACTACAGGAAGGTTCTAGGGGGAACAGTGTAAATCCTTTTGAAAAGAGAGTGCCCAACACAGGGGATTTCCATGTTGCCTTTTTGACAGCTTTGAGACTGGAGAGATGGCTCAGCAGTTAAGAGTATATACTGTTCCCGTCCAGGACTGGAGCTTGGTTTCCAGCATCACCACATCCAACCCTGTCTTCTGTCCTTTGGTAGGACTGTGCTTACATATAAAATACCCACCACACCTATACACATAATTTAAAAAGAAAAATCTATCTTAAAATGAAAGATTGCCATTGGCCTTTGCACTTTTGAACAGTGTTGGGCATATGAAAGATTATATGGTTTTTGACATTGATGACCAATTATCAGTATGAGATGGGTATGAATATAGAGGTAAAAATCTATAATGGAGGGTTTCGATACTGAGAACTGACAGAAGGCAACACTATTTCCCATTTGCATGATTCTTTTTCTTTCATACTGCTCACACCATACACCTAGCAGATTAGGTACATTAATCTCTAAATCAGAGCAATAACTCAACTCAGAAGCTAAAAGTAATGACCAGCCATGAAGTGGTGGTTTTAAATGTGCTGATATATTGTGAAAGACAGTGCACATATATTGAATTTTGCCTTAAATTCGGTGTCACATGTATGTACGCAGAGGCCCCAACCTCATCAGGAAATCTCCAGGTTAATATCATCAGCTCTCTGTCTTTAACTGTTAAAAGGGTGTAGAGAGCGATTTGTATTCTGCTTCAGGCTGTTCTCCACATCTTCCTTCCTGTGTTTCCTTCTTGGGACTGTACCCTGCACCAGGATCTCCTGTCATACGTTTGGGTACAGTTCTTTGTTGATAGTCTAGACAGATACTACCAGTGACCATGGTGTGCGATTTGTCACCAGAATCAGTGCCATTGTTTTCCTACACCCAAAGAGCGTGCTCTTAATGGAGCAAGCTTGTTTCTGATGCTGCCAGTGTTGTGATCACACAGGCCCTGGGTCAGAATCAATGACCATTATACGTCAAGTGTTGTCTGTACTGGAGCTTCAGGCGACTGTTTCCTTTGAAGCTCACTACCACCAGATGTCCCTTACTGAAGTAGGAGACAACATATATAGCATGCTTTCCTCTGAACCTGAAGAACTAATCTTTTCTCAGATAACTCTTGATTTACCCTTTCCCTCTTAGCCCCAAACTATTTTTCCCATTTGTTTTCCCCTCCACTCTTGAAGTGGTAAATTTGGTAGCTAAAATGCCCCAATTTTTTTTAGTATATTCCAATTGTAGCTCAATAAACAATAGCTTTCTGGGAGCTCACAATTGATTCATAGATCTTGAGATTCTTTGGTTATTTTGTTATAATAAACTGACACTTCATTCATTAGAAATAACACTGAGAACAAAGTTGGGGTGTAGTTATGTGATAGTTTAAGGTATTTGAACATGAGACAAAATATATCTAAAAGGAAAACATGCACAAGGTATAAAAATGTTTCTTATAGAAACAATAGAGAGAGGTAAAGGACATTTTATTTAAACTGTACTTTTTCCATTATAGATTGAGATAACCTTTTCATCTGAATTTAGAGCTACTTTTTAAATTTCATATGCTTCTTGCTTGATATTTGCTAAAATCGATCTCTAATCATGTAAAAGTCTTTAAAGTTCTATGTACAAAAAAGAGGTGACAGAATTATGAGGGTTAAAGACAAACTGCTCATCATAAAAAAGCAATCTTATCTCAATCACTGATAATACTAATGGACAAGCTTCCCGAGTATTTTTTGCATGGCAGGAAATATTCCTATCAGTCTAGTTAGACATACAACAACTCAATCACCCCTCAGCTCTCAATGGTATGGCTATGTAGTGTAGCACCAGGGAAATTTGAACATGGCCTGTCAACAAAAGTCATTACCTAAACACCAGAGGAGAGTCCCTGGAGATTAGCCACTGCTCCCAGACTAGTCCATGCTGTGGCAGGGTATGGGCTCACTACACAGCAGTGCACATGAAGGATATGGACAGTGGAACAAACGCATGGTACTACAGGTAAAGAAACAACTCTACGGTAGCTTGAGTTCTGTCCACAGGCTGTTTCTAACCAATTAGTGTGCTGTGGCTCCAGAATTCAGTGTTATTTACAAGTACTTGCAAAGCAAGATTAATTTTCTATCATTCTATTGTCTTGTGGGTCAAAAAGTATTATTTTCTGATTGATCCATTGTATTTGATATCAGAACAAAGATCATGTCAGATACATTTTTTTATTCCTGTAATGTCCGACATAATAACATCTCACGATAGCTATTTTAAAACCCAGTAAACATTATCAATTAAATAATTATATCATGTGAGATCAGGAAGAATATTTTAGAAAGAATAATTCAATGGCCAAAAATAATAGTCTTAAAAGTTGGGAGATTGCCTCAGGACCTTGAAGACTCAATGTCTTCTTAGGATTTAATACGTTTTTCAGAGACAGTGGCAGCAAGGACAGAGAATAATTTTTTAAATGTGATCTAGGAAAATTTAAGATTGTATGTTCCTCTTGGTTTTCTAATTCCACTAAATCTACAAAAGTCTTGTGTCCTTTGTAAAAAGTGACAGAGTAGGAGCTGGAAGAAATGAGGTGAACATCACTGGAAAAAATCATAAAATTAAATTTTTTATAAAACTAATTTTTGATAAAATAAATTATGGCTGTTCTACCCCAACGAATAGAAGCTAGGCTGCCTTGAACTATTAAATGTTAATAACTTGGATAATTAATAAATGGTAATTCCAAAGAACTAAGGTTAGTAAGATATCTACTTCTCTGAATATTTAATTTGACTTAGAGCTCCAAATCTTACAAAGGATATGTTCTTTCTAATTTCTCCATTGTGACATAGTCTACATACTCTGTCAGCTGTGAAGATGTTTGGATCATAACAGAGCAAAGATATATTCTTAAGAGAGACAGAGTCTCATTCCTAAGAAGTAAAATTTTAGCCTTGGCTTAAACTTACCATACAGTGCAAAGTGTGCAGCACAGTATCAAAGTATCCATACAGTATCGGGTTTCCTAAAGTGGAAAACCTGAAGATCTTCAAAGGGAACCAATCCCCCACATGGTCTCTCTCCTATCTGTTCCAAAGTGAAATGCCCACAGTTCAATTCTGGTGATTAAAGGGTAACCTCTTTTCTTTACAGATTCTCCAAGTTCATATAATGAATTAGTGAAAAAAAAAAGCTCCCAAATGAACTGGTGTCCCTGTTCAATATTTTCTATAAAACTATTACTAAATTGTGATCACCAATATAGAAAGTTCTTGGCAGAAGGCAGAACACTTTAAGTTTAGCCAAGATGACTTTGAGAATTACAAGGCTATGTAGAAAATAATATTATGTACAAGGTTAGGAGTAGTCTGAATTGAATAACTACTTAACCCAAATGTATGATGCATAAATTACAGACAGACAAATATTTGTAATACAAATAAATATAGAAGCAGCATGTACCCGGTGTCTACATATATATTGCATGCTTAACATACATGTGATATTTATGTATTCAGCACTAGCGCAGACTATTACTTTGCATCCATTCAATGAGTGAAGGGTGAAACACATGCATGCAAGAGTACTTCACAGCCATCTACACTAAATTTCTCAGAAAACAATTAAATCCATAATTTGAATATTTGTTCTTTCACTTATTCTACCTCTATAAATAGTTAACAGATTTCATGTGTTTGAACAATTATTACTAATAGACAGAATGTATTTTATTTGTAATTTTTATGTTCGAAATGGCATTCCAAAGTATGGCTATACAATATATATGAAGTCCTACATTTTCGATTATTGAAACATGTAGTATCCTTGTGCAAATTTCCAAGCTCTCGAACAGGAGGAACAGTGCTAAGGCACAGGCATTTAAGACACATTTTTAACAGCTCATGGTTACTTCCCTTTTACTTCCAGAGTTTTCACAGAACAGTATGGCTTACACATTAAGTACGTTTATACACGGTGTTATGGAATAAATGTGCCAGGAAGATAAATGAAAAATGGAGTCACAAACACCCAGAGTTCCCTCAATTGACAGTGGCAGAAAAAAAATGAGTGCAAGGAAGCCATCACACACTCAGGAGTTTGAGGACCAGCTTTTGTGCAGTGTCTAGAATCGTGCTGGGTGGCCACAGGCAGCAGCAAGCACACACTGTGTGCCTGAAAGCCAAGTCGTGATGGCTCCTGGATGGCAACTTACCCTGTCGAGAGCTGCTTTCTCAAGTTCATTTTTGGCGAAAGCTAACTTCTGTTCCAGTTCGGTGAGCTGTTGGGCCTGTAACAGAGAGGAAAAGCAGTACATTTGAGAAAACACTATACTCTACATATTTGTTCTTCACAGAAAAAGAAAGAAAGGGGATATAGCCTGCTAGTTGAATTTAAATTCAACTAACAGAACTTCAAGTCTTTGAAGACAAAATCTTTAAATCTTTGAAGAAAGAAATTGAAGAAGACATCAGAATATGGAAAGATCTCCCATGCTCTTGGGTAGGTAGAATTAACATAGTAAAAATGGCAATCTTACCAAAAAAAATCTGTAGAGTCAATGCAATGCCCATCAATTTTCCAGAAAAATTCTTCACAGACCTCAAAAGAACAGTACTCAACTTCATATGGAAAAGCATAAAACCCAGGATAGCCAAAACAATCCTATACAATAAAAGAACTTCTGAAGGCATCACAATCCCTGACTTCAAACTGTACTACAGAGCTACAGTACTGAAAACAGCATGGCATTGGCATAAGAACAGACAGGAGTTAATATGGAACCAAATAGAAGACCTTGATATTAATCCACACTCCTTCAAACACCTGATTTTTGACAAAGAAGAAAAAATATCAAATGGGAAAAAAAGCATATTTAACAAGTGGTGCTGGCATAACTGGATGTCAACATGTAGAAGAATGTAAATAGACCCATATCTATTACCATGCACAAAATTCAAGTCCAAATGTATCAAAGAACTCAACATAAAGCCTCTCGGAAGATTTGCGCACCTGCCAACTGGAGGGCGGGCTTTTTATAGGGAAGAGCAAAAAGCAAGTTTACAGAAGCAAAAGCGTGGTTATTGGTCGACTGGAATGAGGCGGGGTCATGAATGGTTTCCTCTCTCAGCATGGATGCCTGGCAACAATCATCCTGTTCCTATCTTATAGCTAACCTGCTTTGTTGACATCCTATCTTATTGACATCTTGCCTTGCAGTCTTCCTATCTCTATCTCATAGATCTCCTGCCCTCTCAGGCACATGGGATGTTCTTACGGGAGCAGGCTGGCTGCTGATCCGGAGAATTTTTTTTTTTTTTTAAAGCAAACAGGACATTCCCCCGGGAGCATGCTAGCTACGGGTTTTGAGGAGGGGGTCTGTAGGGTCTTTCAGCAAATAAGGGCAAAACTAACTGGTGTGTGTGTGTGTGTGTGTGTGTGTGTGTGTGTGTGTGTGTGTGACTGTAGAAGTGGTCGTGAAGATGGGATGGGGGCAAGGGAGGAGCTGGAGAAGTGGGAGAAAAGAATTACACATGATGCAAAGACAGTGTTTTTCGGTATGATCTGCTCAAATCAAGAGAAAGAAGCAACGGTTTGGGCACTGAAGTTGGTATCACCTCTTAATTCACTTTCTAAAACTGTCCTTTCCAACCCCACACAGAACTATGAAGTTCCAGCTGACAGCAACACTGAGAACAAGACCTTTATCCTAGAATTCTCATTGCTGCATTTTTCCTTCCTTTTTCTTCTTCTTTTTCTTCTTTTTCTTCTTCTTCTTCTTCTTCTTCTTCTTCTTCTTCTTCTTCTTCTTCTTCTTCTTCTTCTTCTTCTTCTTCTTCTTCTTCCTCTTCCTCTTCCTCCTCCTCCTCCTCCTCCTCCTCCTCCTCCTCCTCCTCCTCCTCCTCCTCCTCCTCCTCCTCCTCCTCCTCCTCCTCCTCTTCTTCTTCTTCTTCTTCTTCTTCTTCTTCTTCTTCTTCTTCTTCTTCTTCTTCTTCTTCTTCTTCTTCCTGTTAGTTTTGTTTTAAGAATTCACCTTCACATCAGCTACACAATAAAGGAGAACATCAGTTTGATGTTCCATGCATAAGCTGTGATTTTTTCCTGTTGAGAGCATTAAGGTTCAGCTGTGCACAAACAGACACATCTTGTCTGAATTTTCATGGAACTGTTCTATGAAGTATTTGCACATGACTAAGTCTGTGAGGGATTAATCCATCACACATTAATACATAAATCTACATTTCTGAAAATCTTGTTGGTAGGTTATTTCTACTCTGTCCTCCAAGGTAATAGTAGTCTTGGCTCTGTCTTCTCTAAAAGGCTTCTCTGAAGTGTGCACAGTGTACAATGATTTATGGATGTTATGATTTATTCCCTCTGCAGAGAATAATTTTAACATTGAAGACTATAAAGTCTTAAACACAAATTAGGCATTTTAGGTTTAGGGCAACCTGCATGGTAATATGTCTAGTGTGTGTGGTATGTAAAGATCAGATTTGGGGGGCAAATCAGAAAGAGGCACCACTGATAAAGGGGTTATCACTTCCATCCTTTTGTCTGGTCTGAGCTGTGAATTTTGTTTTAGTAATTCTGGCAGCCATTTGCTGCTACTAAGATCCTCATTAATAAAAGAGACACAAAACTTTTCGTCGTGACCAAGTAATAGATCCTCGGGTAAACTGTTAATAAATGTTATGTCCTACAGGGGAAACCTTTTTTGTTGGGTTGATTTTTGAAGCCAAGAAAATAAAATCTAAGTCTATATGTAATTTTAAATTAAAAACAAATATCTAGAATATATATTGTGTGAGTTCAAACATCATGATTGTGTACATATACATGTATGTGTTTGTGTTTTTTGTGTGTGTCTCTATATAAATGCATACGTTTTGTGTGTGTTTGTGTTTTGTATGTGTGTGTCTGTATACATGCATATGTTTGGTGTGTGTTTGTTTATGTGTATATGTGTTTGTGTTATGTGTGTGTGGTTACCTACACAACAACACAGAAACAGTGCAGGGATCCTAAGACTGAAGTTTCTCTTTAGGGCATGAACAACAGCAACTCTCTTATCACATTCTGAAGAAGATTAACTAAAATAAAGCTAAAGGCATTAATTTTATAATCTGATTTATAAGCTAACACTTTTCTCTGAACTTTAGTCCTTCCTAGTTGGTAAAAATCAAATAAATTAACTCAACAGAAGAACACAACACAATGTTCTCTTCAAACACAACAAATTCTCTTCAAAATGAGAAAAGCTGAGAGAGATTAATGAATATCTTGTTTACCATAACACAGTTGCAGAATTTGAAGACAAGCAGATTTAGAATTTGAATTATGTGGATCTTGGACATACTCATAATCACTTAAGATTTTCACGCATAGAATTCATGACTAAATCGAGTGCATATATTCAATGGTACATGCTCAAAATTTATTGATATGCTATATAATTTAAAATGTTTCAAGAAAGAATAGATGATTGGGAGAATGTTTCTTTTCTCAGAGGGAGAATTATAAGACCATGAAAGATATGGCTTTAAGATTTTTTAAAATAATTTTTTGGCTGTTCATTTATGTGTATGTGCATGTGCCAGCTTGGTTTTGTTCAATATGAATGAGCAGATGTCCAAAGAAGCCAGAAGTGGGTAGTGGATACGCTGGAACTGAAACTGCAGGCAGCTTTGAGCCAACAAATCTAGACTGCACTGGACTTAACCACTGAATCTTTGTCTTCTGGAAGAGGAACAAAAGCTTTTAGCTGCTGAACAATTGCTTCAGCCCCAAGAGATACTATTAATTGCCAACTAGAAACCGAATAGATTCATGAAAACACACTATGGTGTTTTATGCAGATTATCTTCATCCATTAGCATATAAGAACACATCCCTTGCTCATTAGTCCTAATGTAGCATTTGTTGGTCATTCTATGGACACACAGCACACCATACTGCATCGCTTCATTACCTTTATCTCTAAGTCACATTTACCCGATAGTTATACAGCAGGCAAATCACAAATGTCATTCTTCTGTTTAAACCTGCTCTAACAGAAGGACTTTTTATTGTCACTCTTAACTGAGGTGATTGGATTATTCGATGCTCTTTTCAACATTAATAACTTGGGAACATGTCTGAGAGATTTAGCTAATACATGTATGAAACCAAAATGAGTTCTCAAATCACACCGAGACACCTCAGCATTGCTCTGGGTTTTAGAGCTATTAAAGGAAATTTAACACTTCAGTTTATAAAATCTAAGAAGACTTTCCTTCAAGAAGTATGTTTACATGTACAACTTTTTTACTTCACATTTTTTGTTAGTTTCATCTCTTTTCCTCATACAAAAGTGACTAGCATGTGATCAGCTATTATACCTGAGTAAATATCTTTATGGTCCTGAAATTTATGAACTCCCAGACCTCAGGAAGAAAGTCTGCTTTATAGTGATTTATTTCTTATGACATATAAAAGTTCAATTCCAATTATAAGGATATAATAAATTATCTCTTTTCTTCTATCAGAGAGGGTCTCAGTCTATATTCAGACTGCCTCAAAACTCACTACATAGTCCAGGATAGCCTTGAATCTATGACAACCTTCTTGTCTCAGATTCTTAAATGTTGGTATTACAATAAAGAACCATTATAATTGCTTTGGGGTTTGAGTTCTTAAAAAAAATCACTCAACCCCAATCCTCTGACCAACTATTGTGATTATGCTAAAATATTTAGTTAAGATTAGTTTAGGTAGATAGGTGAGGAGAAGTCAATAGATCTGTTGGGTAGACACATGGAGATAGGAAGAGTTAAATGGAGAGTGGTAAATAGGTATGGACAAGTAGATGTTGAAGGATACACATAACCAGTAGACAGATGATGATAATAGGTGCTGATGGATTAATACTGGTGAACAATACACATTCCAGCTAGACAGGTATGAATAGATAGTGGCTGGTAGACAGGTGCTGATGCATGAGTAGTAGTAGATAGTTACCGATGAAATGGCAGAGGTGGACAGGTAAGAGTGGATAAGTATTTGTAGATAGTTGCTTGTGAATATGTAGGTCCTGATGGGCACGTGCAGGAGGATAGGTACTGCTGAAGAGCTGTTGGTAGATAAGTACTCATCTGCAGGTGCTGGCCATTATTACAATAAAGGCCTTCTCTCTCTCTCTTTCTCTCTCTCTCTCCCTCCCTCCCTCCCTCCCTCTCTCTCTCTCTCTCTCTTTCTCTCTCTCTCTCTCTATCATCTATCTCTCTTCCTTTCTTTCTCTCTTTCTTTATTCCCTCTCTCTCTTCCTCCCACAACAAAATGAAAATAAAGTATATTTTTCCTCTCTGTAGTGCAGTATGAATATATTTAAGTTTTAAAAACTTAAATATTCACTGTTTCTTGAACAAAAGGTAACAGCATGAGACTATTACTCTCATGGAAGAAAGCAAAACAGAAACTAATACCTAATTTAGTGTGGGTTCACCAGAGACTTAAAAATCTTTGTATTCAAACAAAGCCTTTAATCAGCTCTTACACTGTAAGTTAACAAGAATGAAGCAGTTTCTTAAATTGAAAACCTTATATTCAAAATATACATGGTTCATTTATATTACTAAAATATTGTTCAAATCATATTCTTCTGGACATGGCAGAGTAAGCAGTACTAGAATAGTCGTTCTCCCACAAATAGCTCTGAGTCAGCTGTGTCTGACGAGCTTTTGATACTAGAAACAAGAAACACCCTTGAAGGGCATCTGTCTTCTAATTGGACCCATTTCCTGACTGGAGTCTCAAGAGCTGTGATGCAAAGGGCTCATATTCATGTAACAATGCTTAAGCACTTTCTCAATAGCTCTGCATTCATCACCAGAACTATCAATTTGTTATGTACATATTGAGATGATATAATTAGACTGGCGGTCAATTTGAGCATCGGAACTCAATCTTTACTGGTATAATTGCAGTGGTTTGCTATACTAGAAAGAAAAGAGTGGGGATTTTTTTTTTTTTTACTTAGGTGCATTCTTAATCTTTTAGCCTACCTTATAGTTCATTGAATGAGGCAAACTTTTATATACCTAAGGTTACATAAAATAAAAAGGGCATGTGAATCTGTCCTTCTGTGTCAGATCATGTGAAACACCTTTCATTCATCCATGACTGGTTAGTTTCTAAATCTCCTTCATTCACAGATGAAAAACTAGTTCTGGGGCTGGAGAGATGGAGCAGTAGTTAAGAGCAAACATTGATCTTGTAGAGGTCTCAACTTGGTTCTCAGCACTCATATTAAGTGGCATACAACCAACTAAATCTCCACTGACAGGAAATCTCACAGCATCTTCTGGATGTTGGGAAACTCTATAGTTTCATGTACTCAAACATACATACACACACACACACACACACACACACACACATACAAACACTTGGAAATTTGAAGATATTTTTAAAAGGCAGTTCTCATAAATATCTTTACTAGATTACAAATATAATCTTAGCATTCTTATAATATTCTTCAAGGCAATGTTTTATATTTTTCTTACTATTTCTCATACTATTATATAATATTCAAATTATAAAATGATTTTCTAAAGAACAGACATGATCTAAAAATGTATATAACATTGTCCTGGGTACAGGAAATTTTTAAAGGTTTCCTAACAGACAGGACTTTTTATTTATTTTTTATTTTTATTTTATTTATTTACTTATTTTTAATTAAAAATTTCCACCTCCTCCCCTTCTCCCATTTCCCTTCCCCTCCCCTCTCCCCCTCGTCTTCAGTCCAAAGAGCAGTCAGGGTTCCCTGGCCTGTGTGAGAGAAGTCTAAGGTCCTCCCCCTTCCATCCAGGTCTAGGAAGGTGAGCATCCAAACAGGCTAGGTTACCACAAAGCCAGTACATGCAGTAGGATCAAAACCCAGTGCCATTGTCCTTGGCTTCTCAGTCAGCCCTCCTTGTCTGCCACATTCAGAGAATCCGGTTTGATCACATGCTCCATCAGTCCCAGTCCAGCTGGCTTTGGTGAGCTCCCATTAGATCAGCCCCACCGTCTTAGTGGGTGGGCACACCCCTCTCAGCCCTGACTTCCATGCTCATGTTCTCCCTCCTTCTGCTCCTCATTTGGACCTTGGGAGCTCAGTCCAGTGCTCCCATGTGGGTCTCCAAGACAGGGGTTTTTAACAGTCAAACAGTTTCTAATCAGTATTCTGGTGAACACTCGCTCAGAAGTTGGCTTGCCACACACTTGCTGAATCCCATAGATTCAGCCAAAACAAAGACAATGAGCTCAATTCAAGTTGGACAGTTTAAGCTCACATTTTGAGCCTGATAAAGATTAGGATGATGTTGGCAACTCCCATTTTCATTCTCTCTTGGCATTAAACCAGGACCAAGGGAGCCACATGACAGACAACACAAGCAGTGGGTCTTACTGTCATTGTGAATCAAACTCTAAACTATTGCCAAATAACATCATAGCTTATATCTGTACCCAAAAGCAGAGGAATGGGAAATGTTCGGTACTTTCATGTAATATATAAGAAGTGTTTCTATGGTAGCCTTCTAATAATACTTCCTACTCTTATAAATTCCATGGAAGAGTAAGCAGCACTCCATCCAGGCTTGAGATAAAGGACATGAGAACATCACATAGCTGCTCCAAATAGACACTTCCAAGTTATCAAAACACTGCAACCAAGCCAGTGGGATAGAAGGGATTGCCATTTATTGACAAGTGACAGCTAAGTGCCAAGAAGATATGAAGCGTTCCAGGGGATGAGTGGAAATAAATAAATTGATATTTATTCACCAATAAATATGAAAATGTTCCACCATTTGAACAATTTCCATGGCTATCATAATACAGACTGGTTTAATACTGTCCCATGTGTGTGTCGGGGCATATATTTCCAGAAAGGATATTAATGTTGGCAGTGCAATCCTATGAGCTGGGGTTCCGGATCACATGGAAAAGATAAATTAGGTTGTGAGGCATGAGCATTAGTTTCTCTGCCCCCTGATTGCAGAGAGAACTCTGGCAGCAGCCTGGCTCTCTTGATGCTGCACCTACCCCACCATACTGGGGTCCATTGTCAAACTGGGAGTCAGCTGAACCTTTCCTTTCTTTAAGGCTATTTATTTAAATGTTTTACAGTGGTGAGGAAAATAGCTAGCATGGTCTGTTCACTGATTACTCACATAAACACCTAAAAAGTGAATGTCAGTCTCTCAGAATCTATTGAAAATTTGAGAGTTCTCAGGTTAATAATGCAAGTGCACTTGCAGATTTTTAAAGCCAAGAGAAAACTAAACCCTAAATAATACATGGGAAGAAATGATGAAAACTGGGGCTCGAATTAATGAATAAAAACAAAATAAAACAAAAAAAATACAGTGAACCAGTATAATGAAGAGTTGGTTCTTTGAAAAGCTAAGCAATACTGACAAATGCAGAAGAAAGTTATTCATGAGAGAGAATATCTAAAATAATAAAATTATAAATAAAAAGGCAAATATTATAACAGGTATCAACAGAATTCAGAAAATCATAAGGACATGTTTAGAAAAATTTGTATCCCATAAAACTAGAAAACCTAAGAGAAACAGACAAGTTATGAGATGTGCATAACAAATCAAAATTAAGTCAATATGATATAAATAGATTCATAACCAGCAAAAATTAAGTTTCCCAGCAAAAATGAAGCCAAGGACCAGATGCTTATCACAGAATTTCATCATAACTTCATGGAAAAATTAATACTTATACTATGCAGATTAATCTACAAAGTAGAAAAGTACAAGGTTCCCAAACTCTTTTTATGAAGTCTTACCTTGATTTCAAATGCAGAGAAGACAAAGAAAATAAAATGAAAATTTCAGACGGATATTCCTGATAAGCAGAGAAATGACTGTTCTCAAAATCTTACTAGAAAACTGAATCAAACTATTTTCAAAAAGACCATTATCCCATCCAATCTGGTTTGATTCTAGAAGCAAAGGGAAAGTTCAATGAATGTAGATCAGTATGCTATCCTTGGCATAACACAGACTCAAAGACAAGAACCACAGGATTATCTCATCAGAGGCAGGAAAACCATACCTCAAGCTAATAAAGGCACTATGACATGCTTAATGGTCATGCTAAATGGGTCAAACTCAGATCCCTATCAAGAGCAAGAACAGGCAATTGGATCCACTCTCTCTATTCAACACTCTGTCTGAGGGCATAGAGTAATAGGACAAGAGAAGGAAATAAAAAGGTTAGGGAACTAATAAAGGTATCTCTGTTTGCAGGCAATAGTGAATCACCTTATTTACATAAGAAACCCTAAGCCTGGCGGTGGTGGTGCACACCTTTAATCCCAGCACTCGCGAGGCAGAGGCAGAGGCAGGCGGATCTTTGTGAGTTCGAAAGCCAGCCTGGTCTACAAGAGCTAGTTCCAGGACAGGAACCAAAAGCTATGGAGAAACCCTGTCTCGAAAAAAAAAACCCTAAAGACTCCATTAAAAACTTATAATTCCTGCAAAGTAAGAAGTTGCAAAGTTAACCCCTCAAAATCAGTAGGCTTCCTACATACAATGACAGACTGGATAAGAAATCAGGGAAATAATCCCTGTCACAATAAAATTTAAAAAATATGAAATTTATGCCCTGTCAATGGGCAGCCTATATGTGGCAATTTGTTGAACTTATCCATATTGGGTTTCATGGTCTAAGTTGATGAGGATGACTAACCAGTTCTTTTCCTCAGAAGGCAGCAGATCTCATCACAGATGCTTCTGAGGCACCATGTGGTTGCTGGGAATTAAACTCAGGACCTTTGGAAGAAGAGCTTTACATAAATGGGAAAACCTACTGAGGATGTGGGAAGTGTCACTCCAACCACTTCAGGTCGATTCTAAATACACAACCAATAATTTCCTATGGGCCAGTAAATATGCAAATTGAGAGTTACACAAATGCAAACCAAGCAGATCATGTCCCCTAAGCTTCTGCCCTGTGGTAGGAGGGCAGCTCTTGGGTGGGTGGGGAAGCTGCAGTTGAAAAAGATGCTGTCAAGTTCTAAGAAAGAATCTCCTTCTACCCTAGAAAAAGTAACTCCCAAAGTGTGGTACTGGACTGAAGAGGTTGTGTGAATATTTTCTGAGGTCTGATAATACAAATTTTATTTTTATAGCTGAAGTGTGTCTTACTAGAGTTAATTGGGTTAATGACTAAAGCTTCAACAAAAGATAAAACATAATTGGAGCCAAAGCAGAAATCTACAAAGAACAATCACAACCTTGTTTGAAACATTTACTCACACTTAATGGCTTAGACTTAATTAAATGCTCATTATTAGAGCTGTCAGAAAGAACAACGGGACCTAGTGTAAAAGTCTTGACATGCTCCTACCCCCTCCCATTTACTTGCCTTAAGAATTAAGAAAAGGTTCTTATTTTTCAAGGCTTTGGCCTTTATTCTTTAACATGGAATAAATCCCCCAAGGAATCTGTAGAATATCGCTTATATGCCAATATGTGGGTTGTGTGGAGGGGCTGACTACTTTGGCCATCCTAAAATGTGACACATATTGTTGTTAGCACTTAGGAAAGGAGGAAAGAAAGCTTTGATAAGTCCTGACAGTCCACAGACTCAGGAACTCACTAGTGTGTAGTAGTTGGTGCCCACGCACCTCATCTGGAAGCCTTGCCCCAGCTAACACACACCTGTGCAAAGGCAGTAAACTAGGAAGCGTTGGATGGGTTTTATGCCAGTAGGATGCCTGAATCCCAAGCCAGTGCCAGGGCATGTGATCTTTATTCTGTCCCTCCTGGGCCAACTGAAGATACTTGAATACAAGCCAGACTTCACTTGAAGGAGTTCATGGAATTGCCACAGAAAACAAGGAAGATAAAGATTCTTTTCCCAACCTTGGTGTCAACCCCAGGACCTCTAGCATGCTAGGTAAATGCTATGCTCATAGTTCCTCAGAAAGCTTCTAGTGGAAGTCTTCATTAGCAGATTTTTTTACAGTTATAGAAACTTAGGAAGATAATTAACTTAATCTTTTATGAAATTTCCTTTTTAATAAAAGAGTATTAAATATTTAGCTGCATGAAAAATTTGTCCTTGGGCTTAAATGTGATAAAAATAATTCTGAAAGAAAAAAGAAAGGCAAAAACCTGATATACATAATTTTCTCTATATAATTTAAAAAGAAGTATTCATTTTTGCCTTTGAGATAATTATTTGGAAATTACCACTGTGATTTTGTTTTGGTTTTAGCAAAATCGGCTTTTTGTAACTCAATTCATTACCTCAATTTGCTTCTACGAAGGCCAAAAGAATTTAGTTTCTGTTCGTTTGTCTCATGTGCCACCAATTCCTCGCCAGGGATGTTGCAGGCCTCAGACTGTGCCCAGGAGGGGCCATGTACTTCCTCCCCTCTCCTGCATCTGCACTCCCTTTAATCCAGTTGGTCAGGGCTGAGAATGTGGTGATCTTGGTCTAATCCAAGTAACTGACAGGGAATACATTAATTATGCATCTCGTTTATTTCTGAATATGGGAATTACCTTGTATGTCTTTTATTATTCCTCCATCCATCTTTCTATTTATCCATTCAGCTGCTACTTAGTACAGTCATTTACCATGATTCTTTATATTCATAAACCATCTACCTTATCATCCCATGTCAGGAGCCAATTTCCTCCTAAAATCATTGCAGGAACCATCACCCTGGGGAGTCTGCAGAGAACCCCACACCCCTAATTGTGTTAGGAATCGTTCTATTGACAGAGCCTACCCCACACCCAAATTGGCTGTTAATGAGAGCTATCTGTTAGCGAAACCCACCCCACATTCCAAACTATCTAGGGAGCTAGGTGTGTCATCTCCTAGTTGTGACTTCCTGGCCTACAGTGACCTGACCGAAGGTAACCTCCTGCCTACATGACCAACTCAGACCATTTGACCAACGTGAACCACGCGGCAAGAGCCCAGGCCCCTGTGCCCATCCCCCAACTCTTTACTCTATATAAGTTGTCCCCCATCTCTAATAAACGGAGGCTCTGACAAACTTCGCATGGCCTTCTTCCTGTCTCCTAGCCCATATCTTACAGGTAGTGCCTCTCCGGGACCCTGGAATAACTGATTGCAGGGTGGGTTACAACCCCTAGACTGAGTAACCCCCCAAAAGGCAATCTACAATCCCACATTCTTCCTCTTAGCTGGCCAAATACACATCCAGCTCAGAGACTCTTAATTCATTGTTAGCTGCTTATACCAAAGAAACTAGTGAAAACCCAGACACAGAAAGGCAATTATCACATGTACTCACTCATAAGTGGTTTTTAAATATAAGACAAAGAAAACCAGCCCACAAATCACAATCCCAGAAAACCTAGACAACAATAAGGACACTAAGAGAGACTTACATGGATATAATCTACATGGGAAGTAGAACAAGACAAGATCTTCTTAGTAAATTTGGAGCATGGGGACCTTGGGAGAGGGTTGAAGGGGAGGGGAGAAGCAAGGGAGGGGGGAGCAAAGAAAAAGGTAGAGCTCAACAAAAATCAGTAAAAAAAGAAAACATTGCATCATGCATTAAATGGACAGATTTTACATTATTAAAGCTATCTCAAGTTGGACATAGTAGGAGTACTACTATAATCCTGGCAGGAAAATTGGGCTTGATCTGACTATATGAGGCACTCTTTAAAAACAACAGCTCTAGCTCTACAAAATCAGTTTCAAAAGTCATAATTAGCCAAGTGAGGGATGCCTGTGAAGACATTGTATGGCAAGGAAACAAGCCCCAGGGAGAGCTAAAATGGGGAACGAAAGACTACAAGAAAGTGAGACCCTGTTCCCAGTGTCCGATGATAGAGGAATGAAGAGTTTGAAGGTGGCTCCAGGACAGCCTTGGAAACTACATAGAGACAGGCAGCATTTGTATAAGAACTGTCCAGGCAATGAGAAAATGGACAGTACAAAGCGATCTGGTTTGAGACCTTTAAACAAAAGTTTGCTCCATTCACAGTGGCAGACCCTTGGGATCCCTGTAAGTGCTTGGAGATGTGATGGGTCTGAGCTAACTGGAGAGGAGCTTGTAGGGAAAGGGTTCAAACATTTCTGAGGTAAGCGAATGAATGGGCACCGCGTTGGCAGCCTCTCACGGATCTTACCTAGGATTCTGAGTTTCAGAAGAAGAATGCTCTTATGCACTATTCCTTTCTGCTGCTCCATTATGAAAACAATAGGGCGGAGTGAGAGAGATGCAGAAAAAAAATGCATCTTGACAACCAATTGTAGTTCTAATCTCTAGAGCTGGCAGAGAGGAACCTATTTGAGGAATATGTTGCTCTTGCCAGCGGCAGCTGGCAATTAATGCTGAAATGTGGCTTACAGAGTGCGAGGAACCGAGGATTTCTCTGCATGGATTTAAAGAGAGTTGGCGCACACTCAGTTTTCTACTGCACTGTGCTAAAATCAATTGTGTATAAATGGAGTCAGAAATGTGCATGAAGACTAATTTTATCCATATTAACCTTCACACAAGTTTAGGTAAAGTTTAGAAAATACTGAAGTTAAAGCTGCTACTCTGAGTCCAAAACAACAAACAACAAACAAACAAATCCCCCAAGCCAAACCAAACCAAAATAAACAACGGCAGCAACAACAAAACAAACAAAAACACAGCACCTGATCAATTAAAGCTTTCAGGTTTGCTCTCCACTCCCTCTGATGCCCTTGGGCCACAGACTGTGGAGCTACACAGTCCACTCCAAAAGCACCTTCCCCAATTCCTTTATCTGGATAATGACTTCTCGCTTGGAGTCAAGGGCAAACTTTTTCTTTCTAAAAATGTTATGGAAAGTTTCCAATAATAACAGCACCTCTCTGACATCCCCAGAGCAACAGCAAGTTTTCCACCTGCTCTGCTCTGAACTCTGCAGCTAAGTAAAATGGAATAGATGAGTATTAGCTTGACTTCATTAAACAATCCAACAGAGAAAACAGACTGTCATTAATGTGGCCGTGGTGGAATGCAAAAAAAAGACGCTGAGCTGGGAGGACAGAGGCATGCAGAATGTAATGTGTTCTTCTCCAGGAGAACAACACAGTCGGATAAGATCAAGCATGGGAAGTAACAGACATGAAAAGGAGCAAATAGTTATTATGCATTTGAGTCTTTTCTGGGCATCCCACAAAAGTGCAAACCTCCCTCATTTTGAAGCTAAAACTAAAAATTTACATAATATGATGAAAATTGCTCTGTCACAGGTTAAATCAGAAGTTTTGAAAGTTGGAAATCTGAATCAAAATCAGATATCTCAATTTTCTTTTTCTGTTTCATATTCAAAGTACTTAGGTCTTGCAATAGCTTCAGAGACAAAGCCTCATCACCAAATCCTACTCATAATGACATAAGATTTGATTCCATGACACAGGAGTTATACAGCATAGGGGGAAGGGGAATACTAGTCAGGATAATTGTCTTCTGTGTTCTTCTCAGCCAGCTCTCACCTTGCTCTGAAACAACTAGATACTAACAAAGAAAATCAATCTGAGTGATTCACTCACACTTGATATGATGGTTAAACCTGTGCTGATGACTTCTCTAGACCCCTCAGACATCTGTAAAAAGACATAGGGGTGAGCCCCTGTGCACATGGCTGAGCAAAGTCTTCCCCAGTAACAAGAGGAACAGTAATATTAGGAAACATTAAAAAAAATTGACTTCACAAAAACTACATTTTAACTTTGAAAATCCCATGTAAGAAAAAGGAACAATAAATACTTGGGGAAAACATCTGCATAACTACACCTGGCAATGAACTTGTCCCTGAAATATATGTAAGAGCAGGTTAGTATGATAATAAGATGTGTTTAAAGGGATAAAACACTTCATCATATTTCCATAGAGCTGATACTCAAACAGAACTGAGAACAGAAAAGTGTTCTCACTATCAATTTAACAAAATCAAATTGTAATATACTCTCATTACTATAAACATAAAAGAAAGGAAACATTTAAAACAACTGATTCACCAAGTTTCCAGAACAACAGAACAAGTATTAGACGCAAATTTTTACTCAGTAAAACTTATTTTACTATATAAGTGTATATATACATATACAGTGCGTGTGTGGGTAGGTGTATTGGGGACACAGGTTTTCAGGGCCTCCACTCCTCTGCAAGAGATGGTGATCTGTTAAAGGGTTAGATTCAAATAATTTCCTTAGCCATGGCCTGGATCCAGTCCAATGCTTAAAACCCTGAGAAACATATATTGAGTAGATCAATTTCATATTGATCCATGTGATAAATTCACATCTGTGGATTAGTTTCATAATTTGTAATAATTAGTGTTTATTATTCATATATTTCTCTGTGAACAGAGACTGAGCTCGAAAGCATACACAAAGATTATATAATGTACTTGCACATTATAATACTATCAGTTTTTGAAAATTATGCTAATTTTAAAATAGTTAAGTCCAGCTATGGGTATCAGAGAAAGTTTCCTACTTTAGTGATGCGCACACATACACACAACACACACACACATACTCACACAGTTGTGAAGCACTAAAAGTACATTACATTGAAAAGGAAATTAGCTCTGTACAATTCATGATGCATTAGAGGGCTCATACATCCTCTACTGTAGTCTATGGATTAGATGTTTTTCCTTCCCATCAAAACACTAGAGTCACAAGTTTTATTCCCCATGCCTAATAATGCAAGGAAAATGTGGAAAAAAAGATAAAATCTGTTTTATCTGCAGATATTAAAGAAAAGAAAAGAGAAAGTAAACTGGAGAAGGAACAGAAGGCAGATTGCACTTAGAATTAGGTTCATTTGGAATTTCTGCAGTATGGTGACAATTTCAGAAAAAACAAAGTGAGATCGCACAGGAGAAAAACCCAGGGTTCAATCTAAGCTCAAGATTAATGGATAGCTAATATTATGAAAAAAATAAAAGTTCTAATTTTTTATGAACAATAAAAGCCAATTCTCCCTCTGCTTTACATGCTAGGTAGGAAAATGAGTTGACAACTCAGCTAAATTTATTCATCATATTTTCAAAAGAACTACTTGATTGGAAGGCTACCATTACTGCCATTTGTAGACGAGAGCGTAAAAATTCACCTGTGTTCAAATTCATACCATAACTAACAGTATATTACATACGTGAGGGTAATAGTCCCTGTTTCTAAACACTGAGCTATCTTGGTTCCTTTAGAGATCAATGATGAAGAGAGTGGTCCAGCTCTAAGTGAAATACAAGCTTGGAAGCCACCTAAGACAGGTAAAAATGTCTCTGGACACCTCCCTGTGTGATAGCTATTCTTGGTTGTCAACTTGACTACATCTGGAATTAACTAGAATCCAAGCAGATGGGTACAACTGTGAAGGATTTTTTACTAATTCAGTCATTGGAAGTGGAAAGGCCCACTTTTAATCAGGCTTTTTTGAGGTGGGAAGATCAGCTAATTAAAACTAAAGATTGGTATCTTTAACTTTTATTGAAGAATAAAGATGAAGATTGGGACCACCGTTTCTTGTGTCATTCTATATAAAGAAAATGGAAGAAGAAAGCTTACTCTCTCTTTGCCTGTATGCCCTTACTCTTGCTAGCAAGTTCATTTCTTCATTGGTATTAGAGCCCCCTTCTGAAGGATTCTGAAGACCAGCTGAGATTTCAGCCTTGTGGACTGAACAACTGCTGGATTCTTGAATTCGAATTCTTGATTATTAGTAGAAATTCATTGATAGACTAACTGGACCACAGCCTGCAAGACACTAATAAATCCATATCTATATCTATATCTATCTATCTATCTATCTATCTATCTATCTATCTATCTATCTATCTATCTATCTAAACATACATATACATTCATACACACATATGTGGATGAGTTACTGTGAAATACCACAGAATTATTGGAATGCATAATGTTTTGTTTCTCTAGAGAACCTTGAATAATAACCTTTTTATTCAGGTTATTTTCTCTTTTTTTAACAGTCAAGTATTTAGTTTAAATGAGAAAAGTTTCATACTCCATTGAGTAGTCATAAAATTTCCATCCTCATTAAATTTCTTATTAGAAAGAAATAGGAAAATAATAGATTATGAGTTGACAATTTATTCTGTCTTATGGGTACAATGCTTCTATACTATCGGTTAATTTTTCTGTCTTCATTTGCCTTACGCACATACTAATGCCAAAGTCCTTTGAGTTAGCATGTTACCCTGCTCAGCCACTGATCTTGCCTTTGCATTATTTATTCTGAAGATGCTCTCTTCTGTGTACTTTTAATGCATAATGTGTTATTGTGGAATGCTATAATTTTAGTGTGCTGTGAACACTAGAATTTAATCTTTCTTCTTCAGAACAGGACTCTCCTGGGATAGATGCAGAAGTGGGGTTTCTGGGAATATGAAGTTCTGGCTTAAAATTTCTTTTTATTTGTGTTTATTTTGATTCTGTTTATTTTCTTTTGTCTGCCCTTGCAGAATCTTGTAAGGCCAGTTTCATGCTTGTATAGAATGAAATGTAGTTTATGCATATTGCCCTGTGCTGTGCTCCCCCTCCCTCAATCCCTTGCCCCCATAGTCACCTTCCCCAACAGACAGTCTTGCTTCAAAGATTTCAGATTTTTGAGGAAGACCCATATTATTTGCTTCATTTACTATACTAATTAATACCCCACCATGTGTGTGTGTAAGAGTTCCTCTTTCTCTATGTTCTTCCAAGTATTTTAAATATTTTATCTCTTAAAAACTGTACTTACAGGATGGTTGGGAGGAAATTTTTTCTTTATATTAGTGCAGGCCATCATGCCTCTACACATATGTGCAATTATTATGCATCAATTATAATGACATAACGAGAGACTGAGAGAACACTTAGTGGATAAATTGTTTGCTTTGCAAATGTGAGTACCAGATATCAAAACCTCAAACCCACATAAAATCTGGGTGAGCATGGTAGTCATCTCTAATCCCAGGATTAGAGAGGCAGATATAGAGAATATCAGGTTAAAGTGACGCAGATTCAGCATATGTAAAAGTGTAGAGCAGTGGAGAAAACACATGATGACAACCTTGGACCTTTGCACATACGCACACACAACAAAAATAAATGATACAAATAAAGTATCAAAACTGCAGCAGTAGTTGGGAACTACTGAAGAGAAGTAAACTAGAACCAAGGAAGCTGTTGCTGAGTGGGGAGCCCCTGTGTGAGTCCAAGCTTTTGCTAGCATAGTCTTCATGGTCTCAAACAATAAATGTCCAGCAACCATATAAAAGGAGAGATAAACAAGAGAAGAAGGTTCATCACCGCATCTGCAAGCCTGTAGATACTTGGTTCTTTTCCTATCAAAAAGAGTAGAATTACACGCAATATCAATTTCCTTCTCTCCACAGGCAGTTTTTAAATATGTCTTTCTCAATGTACGTCTTGATTATATTTAGCATCTCTCCTTAACCTCTGTTCTGACTCTCTTCATGACCATAACATTTTTCAGCACTTGCTACCACTGTGCACTAATGATTCAAGTTCACACTACTATCTTTTGAGTCGAATTTCTTTCTCGATACAGATGGCATTCTTTTTTTCCCTTTGGTTTCATCATCATCATCATCATCATCATCATCATCATTTCTTCTGTCTAAATACAGTCCAGCACCTTTACAGAATTGATATAATGTCTCCAAGGTCTAATCCAAGCTGATCCTTATGTGAAGCTAATTCTGAGGCATTAATAAAATACCTGATTACCAAATCCCTTTCTCTGATCATTCACACCACAAATGGCAGAAATAAGCTTCAAAACATTTAACTATGCTGTATCAAAAGTGGAAATCTGTATTATGTGTTTGTTTTCTCTATTCTCACTAAAATGTATCAACTGTATTGGTGAAACAAAAAGGTAGTAATAAATGAGAGTATAGTTACACTTCCAAATAAGAATTTTATTCAAGGAAGATGTTGTACAAGATAATGTGGTTCTGAGGCTGAAATGACTTTGAAGCTTCCTGCTACCTAGTGATATCATAGCTCACTATATGTCAGAATAACTTATGGATGCATGCTTGTGATGATTTTGTGGGAAATCCTGCATTGCCTGAGGGTGTACCAATATTCAGAACTGGTGATACTACGCAGTGATATTATACATGACTCTACAGCTGAATGTGTTTATCTCATGATACATGTTACATCAATTTTCTACACTGTATCACGTGCAGGAGTAAAATCATGCCTGGTACTAGAACCTAGCCAGCTTCCCCAGACTAGTGAGGTCATGGATCTTAGAAAAGAATCTATTACTGTCACATTGCTAGACCAGCATAATTCCTTACTACATTCTAAATATTACCCTTACACTCACAGGTAAGTGTAGCAACCACCCACCCTCAAAGAGTTTCTGTTTACAGCAAATAGAGACTGTTATGGAAAACCACATTTAGATACAATATAGAGATCAACAGATCAAGGGGAAACAAATTCCAGTGACTACATATGCATCAGAGCCCTGGCATCTATGGCTTGGAGAACATCGTGGAAGAGGAGCAGAAACATTGTGAGATCCAGAATATCAGAAAGTATGCTATGAAAGAACCTATTCTAGAAATGGTTGCATAAAAAACCCAGGACAGTAGTAATATGAATAGACATGCTAATGTTTTAGGGGGACATTTTCTCAGGATCTGTGCTTAAACAAAGAATTGCAGAGAGCTAATCATTGGTGGGGGAAGGAGAATTATTTTCTCCTAGTGAGTCCCTTATTGGCCATCCAATGCAAGGTGGTCAAACTTGACACCATATACTTAAATAATAAAAAAAGACTTCACAGATTGAATTTTATGTATTTGTGCATACATACATGTCACAATAAAACTTTATGAAAAAGAAAGCCACTAATTTAAGACCAAGGGGACAAGGGAGAGGTTAGAGGGAGAGTAACTGGAAGAGTCTGGAGAGATTGGAAAGAAAAAGGAAAATGATGCTTTAATTAAATTAATATGTTAATTAAAATGTATGCATTTTTACAAATAAAGGAAAAACTAAAAATTCCAAGTGACTGAGGAAGATGCCAACTGTGGGCATCCACATACAAGCACACCCATATGAGTGTGTGCCCATATGGACATTTGTGCCACATGAGAAAAACTGACAAGTACACACACAGGCACACATACAAAGTAATTACATGTATTTCTGTTTTTCTTTTTACAGTTATTCTATTTTTATTTGTTAATAATCTTATTAGGAAATAAAACAATATATATTTAATAATTTAATTTTGTACATTGATTGCTCTATAAGTGCTGTAAAATGAGCTAAGCTCTCTCCTGAAGCTTCTATGGGAGTGCTTGTGTCTGTGTGCTAAGCTGTGTGTATGTCTGTGTGCAAAGTGAAGCAGACAAACAGCTTCTCTTGTGTTTTTTCAGTGTGTTTTCATAAGATGAAATGGAAAGTGTAGCATGGAATATAACTGTATATACCCCAGACACTAGGTAGAATGTATTTCATATATTAAATGAACAAAGCCAAATGAGGTGATAATTTGTTAGTAAATATAATTTTTTTCAGGAAGACAGCTCACAGATACTTGAAGAGATTATTAAGTGCCTTGTAATCTAAGTGCATTTTAATTTTGAATGTGATTTCGATTTCATAAATAACTGAGGTGTGTATGTTTGGATGTTACCTACGTGGAACCTGAAACAGGTAATGTTGACAGGAGCCTTCTCTTGTGGAGAGTCTACTCCCTTGTACTCTCTTATACATTCATCTTAGCATAAATAATGTGACCTGTTTTTTCACATGAGCATATTACCAAATACTTCTTCAATAGGATAAAGTCAAGTCTACTGATTTTACTGCATGTATTATCACTGGTAAAACACACACAATATGAACTTCCTAAGGATTCTGTTCTGGCCATTCCTTAGAGGGATGAAATTTACAGTGGTCTGTTTCTCCTTTTTATAAAGTGCTAAAAATAGTGTCTGTTGCTCAATGTTTTATGCAATTACCTTGTGCAGCAACTATCTTCTCTTTTGTTACACAAAGATTAATGAACGCCCTTGTAAGTGAACAAAGAGCACGAACCATGTTCACAGATGCAGATTCAGCTTTGTTTCTTTGTTTTTCAGAGACAGGGTCCCAGTACACAGCCCTGGGCTGTCTTGGAAGTCATAGAGATCTGCCTGCCTCTGCACCCAGAGTTCAAGTTTAAAGGGACGCACCACACCTAGTTCAAGACAAGCATCTAATGGTGCAAGCAAAAGGGTCTTCAAAGAACAGCAGTTTGCTCCTGTCATTTGAATCCACTTTCATCACCATTAGGATGAAGGATAGGTAAACAAAGCACCTTAAAAATTACATAGAGGGTCAGATCGTTGGATGTTTCTCTTTCTTTTACTTTATGGTAATAATAAGTTATATGTTTGGAATAGAGATATTACTGTATTTTTTCCTTATTTTAATTGGAAATGAGAGCTATTTGAGAGTGGTTAACTACAAGGATTGAGATGAATGGACTCTTCCTGGAGAGCAACTTCAAAGTGCTCACCTATGTACCTAAAATGTGTTGTGATATCTAGTTTACAATTCCAGAAACTAAACTGAACATGTCTGACTTGGAATATGGGTTTAATCATCTGTAAACTAAGAAAAATAGGATGAGTAAACATTTATGAACATCCTCCCCAACCATAGCATCTCATTTGTGCAGCGAGAGTACTTCCAGACAGTTCCTAAAAGCAAGTGATTTTCCCCCAAGAGGTTCATGATAGCTGACTGCTCTATTTATACCCATAGAAATATGAAATCACCTTCATGTATTGTAAATTAAAGGCCTTCTCGGAGAGAAGGCTCTTTGGGAGGCCAAGTCGTAAGCTTAACATGATGGGATGGACAAGAGTCTGTAAAGACAAGCAGCAATCCCAGGCTCAACTCATCCCTCAGATCCAAAGGGCAGTGTGCTATCAACATCACTGTCTTTATTTTGACTGACTTCTGTAACATGCAGAAATATTATAGGTTTCACAGATCTAACTTTTATAGTGCATTACAATGGTCTTCAATTATCACCACAGTGTTCGGACAGAAATGACCCAATCTTATCTGAACAGGGTGGCTCTGCAGAAACACCATGGCATAAAGCCTTACATTTGAATAGCAGACAGGAGTGAATTTTGAAAACTATATCAAAATTTGGAATGAGAATTTGAATCTAGATGGGAAGCCAATGGGAAAGGGTAATAGAGTTATCAGTAATGTCCAGAATGGACACAGCCTGGAATCGGGGAAAACACAAACATAATGAAATTTATAAAATATGTAGAGGCTCAGCATTGTGATGTGTTCTTACAGTTCCACTATGACTTGACATGTTTGCCACCATAAAAAGACCCTCTAGTCAAGCAAGGGTACTCAGAATGGAAGAAGACAAGTTTCTACACACAAAAGTATGTTATCTTTTAAAATACTTGATAATAAACTGGTCACCTTAGAGTGCTGACTGCTTTCAACTGGACAATGCTGGATGAGTCTCAGATATTAGCTATGTGAACTTGCCCAGCCTTCTCTTTCCCACAGTGAGTCATAGAAACTAGTTCTTCCTCAATGCAGCCATGACGCTGACCAAGAAAACCCTGTCTTCTGTGGTTCTTTGGAAAGGCTAGCACTAAGGGCATACTCGGATCTCCAATGGCTAATTGCAGGTCATAAACACAACATTCCAGAGGTGACAGGCCAAGTCTCCCTCGCAGGGAGGAATGCCAGAAATGCTGAGAGGTGATGTCATAGACAAGTCCTTTCGAGCCTCTCTTTAGTCAGTTATGCTCTTGTTTTTTATTCGATCCAATTTACATATCGTTGTTTATTCTTTACTGAAATTACTCTTAAACAATGACAATTTTCCTCGGATATTTGGGCCTTCATGTCAGACAATTCCATAAGCTTTCTTAGGGCTTTGGAGACTGTGGGTTAAAGGGCATCAAAGCAACGGCAGGAAGAGCATTTTTTAAGATGTGCCAGAATCACATGCTATGTGCAAATACCTGTTAGCAAAATCAGAACATTTCCTCTGATTCTAAAGCCAAAAGCAAGTAGAGCACACCACTCTGTCATCTCTCACTGTTTCCAGTAGAAATCACTTTACTCCCACATTTTACTAAAAGATTTATATCTTAAAAGTAAATCAATTTTTTCACTTATGGTGATCATTACAGTGGAAATGTGTTGAAAAGTAAATATTACATATAATTTAATCTTATTTTTCTGAATATTAGTATAGTTAGGAAAGCCTAAGTAATTATTCCAGTACTCCATGAGAAAAGGCAGGTTGAAAAAGAATACAAGATAAGGGTCTTTACTTTCTGTTCCTATGTGAGAATGAACAGGCTGTAAGGAATTCTCATGAACTTAGTAACACAACACAAAATGTTCTATAGTTTTCAAGATGGCAAATCTGAAATGAATGTCATGATATTATGTTGTGGAACAATCTTTCTGCACACTGTGACGATGCATTGCTCTCATTGATTTAATGAAGAACTAAATGCCATTAGGTAGTCAGGAAGAGGTTAGGTGGTACTTTTGGACAGGGAGAGAGCTCATTGGGATGAATAAGGGCAGAGACATTAGCCAGATGGAGAGGGAACAAGGTATTCAAGAGGACAGGTAAATTATGTGAGCCATGTGGCAGCACATAGATTGATAAAAACAGGTTAATATAAGTTGTAAGAGCTCATTAGAAGCAATTATAATGTATTGGCTGAGCTTTTATAATTAATAAGAAGTCCCCATGTGGTTATTTGGGAGTGGACTGGTGGGATTAAAAAAAAGTTAGTGTACAGGGTTAAATCAAGAATGCTTTATTCTGTAATTTCTATGACCACATACACTCCTCTCTTGATTTTCTTGCATCATTGTTAAAAAAATTCAAATATTTCATTCAGCACTAATAAACCTAATCTTTCCCTTTAAAGGTTTTTAATTTAGTCATATCTGCAAAGCCTCCTAAAGTCCAGAAATTCAGAAGCGTGAATTTCTAAGGATTCCTCTCTTCATGTTCTCAGTGGGTGCAGAATTCTGAAGTTCAGGTTTTGATCAGACTGACCCACGACTGAATGTCAGTAAACTTCTGTGAAGACTGCAAGGTAACCAGTCAACTCTATGTGCAAAAACTTCCTCAATATATCCTCTAGTCTCTGGACATATATCAAAGGCAACCCTGTTAAACCGTAGGTAGAGTTATAGGAGCTTTAAATACATTAGAACCAAATCTGCCTTGGGCAATAAAAGGACCTAGTGATTTATTTATACGCTTTCATTAAGAGGTAGGAAAATGGAGGGAACCCCGACTCAGCCAAGAGTAATTCTTCATTAGAATGTCCAGAAATTTCAATTAGTCAAAGTACTATTTTGAGAATGTTAGATGTTGGGCAGGCATTTGGGAGAAAAAGTGGACAAGATGCTTACCTTAAATAACAAATCTTTCTTCCCATAACGGAGCTCCTTCAGTTGGGCTTGGATTTTTTTTGACTGCAAAAGCAGAGATATGCATTAGTGCTTATGCTAACTTTTATTTTCAATCTTGAATATTTAAATTTTTCCAAACTCCACAGGAGTAAATGCTTTAGCTTAGTCAAGCAATAGCCTATAACTTGGATAATCAACAGAGAAGACTAAATTTAGCTTTGACATTACATACATAGACATCTGAGTCAGGAAGCAAGATTTCAGTCTGTTTTAAAAAAATCATATGTTTACAAAGGTGTTATTTAATAACTTTCTGTCTTCTACTCTACACACAAACATACAAAATACCTTTAATGAGGCATGATAAAAAATTCTAATTTTAAGTGGCAAAGGTGATGTGGGATTCCCCTCTGTATGCTGTGAATACCATTGGTTAATAAAGAAACTGGCTTGGTCTGATAGGATAGAGTAGGGCTAAGCAGAGAAAAATTAAAGTGAATGTTTGGAGAAAGTCAGAGAGAAGCCATGTAGCCCAGCTGGAGGCAGACGGACAAAACCTTGCCGGGTAAGCCTCATGGTGATACACAGATTATTGGAGATGGGTTAATTTAAAATATGAGTTAGCCAGAGATACGCTTAAGCTATAGGCCAAAAGTATTGCAACTAACATTGTTTCTGTGTGATTATTTCTGGAGTCTGGGCAGCTAGGAAACAAACATGAGACCTCCTACAACACAAAGGCATGTGTATGAATGCTGTTATCTTCGTTTTTACTGAATTACTTTTTAAGATATGTGATAGGTAAGTATAAATTCATGGAAAGATTTAATCTACTGTATTTTCAACAGATACTAGCAAACAAACAGATAAAATGCCAGCAAAATTCCATTAGTCAAGTGATGTGGGAGTGTCATATATCAATCTGACGATTTCATTGGTTAAGCAATAAAGAAACTGCTTGGCCCTCATAGGTTAAAACTTAGGTGGGTGGAGTAAACAGAACAGAATGCTGGGAGGAAGAGGAAGTGAGCTCAGACTCGACAGCTCTGCTCTCTGGAGCAGAGACGCCATACTCCCCTCTCTCGGGTAGACGTGATAGCTCTGCTCTCTGAGGCACACTCGATGAAGCTCCGACCCATACCCATAATGGACGTAGGCTAGAATCTTCCCGGTAAGCGCACCTAGATGTGCTACACCTATGATTAGAAATGGGCTAAATTAATATGTGAGAATTAGCCTAGAAGAGGTTAGATAGAAATGGGCCAAGCAGTGTTTAAAAGAATACAGTTTGTGTGTTGTTATTTTGGAGCATAAGCTAGCCAGGTGGCCAGGGTGCTGGGGACGCAGCCTCGCCACTCCTATTACTACAGTCAAGGGTAAACAGGGCTACAGAAGACCACACTTTATACCAGGATCCTTATAAATATAAAAACGTTTAACAAACTCAGTTGTTCCCAGTGACAAATTGCTACATGCCTTTACCTGCGTCCTCATAATTTATCTGTAATTTGGAAGAGGAGACTGTGTCTTCTGAACCTTCTAAAAAAAGACACGTTTCTCAGTACTGTAATGGGATTACCTCAGCTCACTGTGTTCCACCCTTGAAATAATAGATCCTCTTACTTCACTGGGGAGAAATATTCACATGGACATATACATACATATATGTGCACATATACACATGGTAAGGCAAAGATACAAAACATAATGAAGAATAGTAGGTGCTCCTTTTTTTAAGCCCATAGTTAAAGTAGGATAATGTGAAGAAAAGCATGCCGTATGATCTGAAATTACATGAGAATTCCCGAAAGGAGTCCAGGACAGGTCTACTTATGAACTCACAGCAATGTGATAGCACCCACCAAGCCTTTCAATACCAAGCCAGACCAGATTCTAGGATGGAGAGGAGAATTAGTGTTCCTCAGGGATGAACCCCCAGATACCAACTGGTCAGCCTTAGAAACATATACATGCAGGAAACACTAAACAGACCCAATGGATTGTATTTATATATTTTATGTTCATATGTAACAGTAAGCATAAAAATAGGCTGTGAATTTGAGACAAAGCATGGATTAGGAGTATGGGAAGAATAAAAAACAGGAGAGATGGGGTAATGATATAATTATATTTTAATTAATATATTTATTTAAAAAAGGATTTGGCAACAAAGCCAACTATTTGATTTTTTTGTTTTGTTTTTATTTTCCAAAGCATCCTGTGCCTAACCAAAAGTTATTCTGTTTTTCTGATAGGGGCAGCTAAATGTCCTAAACTCATGATCAGAAGACTGAAGCTTACTAGTGAGAACATGGCAACCTCTGGTACTTTCTTTTTTTTTTTTTAAAGTAAAATCTTTTTTTTTTTATTGATAAAAGAAGAATAAAGAAAAAAAAAACAAATTTCCACCTCCTCCCAGCCCCCGCTTTCCCCCCCCCCTCCTCCCACTCTTCGGTACTTTCTTTTTTGCTGGAATTAATGCTTCCTCTAACTGACTACAAACTCTCCCAATTTTCCACACTAATGATAACCAATTCAGACCCTTGTCTCACACTAAGTTTATCTCTATGGCAATTCTGATTTACATGGCTATCATCACTTAGGCCACTCACTTTACTAAACAGTCCTGTTCCACCTGGTCTTCAGGACGCTTAACAAAGCCAAAGAGCCTCCCAGGGAAAGTCTTTCTCTCAATAGAGTTGACAAGTTTGTGGGGGAAGCAGCTGATCACTGCAGCTCATACTAAGCATTCAAGTGACCCATCCAGTGCCATCTCCAGTCCTGATAATTAGTGCTGGAGTTTATCAGGACAGGTCAAGGACTAATGTCAACTATTTCTGATATCTGCTTATAATCTATTTGCATAGACAGTGTGCCTTAGGATCTAAACTTTTCGTTATAACAACAAATATTTAAAGCAGCAATAGGTAGTGTTTTTAGTATATAAAATTAGAGTTAAATTGAGATTTTATTTCCTATTTTTTATTGTGGTGTGTGTATGTAGTATATATTGTGTAGTGAACACATCATGGTAGATTCATAGTAGATTTCTTGGCCTTTGTTATCATGAAGATATGAATTCTTTCTACTCCCACGTCATCTGTATTTCACAATCCAGACTATCAGCAAAATCCTTTCTTAGGTTTTTACAAAGATTTTTAAGAAACAATACATCTGAAGTAATATATCTATTGTGGAATGTGTGCTAATTTGAAAACATATAACATGCTGTCTTAGCTTGTCAGAAATATTTTGATAAATTAAAACTATCAAAAGGAATAAGCCTCTAAAAATGATACAGCATTTGTAATCTCAGTGATTTTATTTTTACTATATTGCTAATTGTAAATGCAATTCCAAATATCAGGTCATGAAGATCATGAAGGTCATGGAGTGTCTGCATGTGCATGAACTAATTAAAGCTGAGATAATGACAATGGTAGCTAGGAGAAACAATGAGGGGGATGTAGGCAGCCATGACAGAACATTTTAGCTCTTCAGTCTCATTTAGGAGATAATTGTCTAATCTGAGATTCTTTCCTACACATTTATATTCAAATAACTTTCCCTTTATGAAAAAATAATGGTAGCTATGGCAGATGGTGTTGGGTTTGCAGTTTTTAATGTTTGTAGTATAACTATTTTCTCTGGATTGAAACATTAGCTCTGGGAGGAGGCAGGCTCTGAAGACTCAGGAAGCTAATTATCGTTCACTATGCCCAGGAAGCCCAGGAACTTAGAAGACGCCTGGCAGTGTCGAGCAAGGTCATAGAAACAGTGGTGATTTCGGGGTAGAGGGGAATCTCTTAACTCGCTAAGTTGTCTTTGGTCGTGCAGCAAAGCCAGAGAGATAGATGCAGCTTTCATGAGCTGTTGCCCATGCTGTGGTGAGGATTCCAGAGATGCAGCTGCCTCTATTCATTCTGCTTCTAGTTCTCTATGTGCAGTGAATACATATTTGTTCACGTCTCCCCAGGAAAAGCCACATTACACGGTCTTCTATGCCAAATCACAGTGTGTTTTGTTCCTGTGTGGGTACAGAGCCGAGAGCCCGTGGCCGAAATGATGAGCTGCTTTTAGCTAGTCTCCAGCACAAAAGATTGCTATTTTGTTTTAAGAAATAACGATGCATCAAATAATAAAATTTTGTGCATATTATTCTAAAATACTATTTTGACAGTATAAACATTACCCTTTTAATCCAGAATGCTGAACTTTGATATTATTCTATAAATATTTAACAAGATATGGCAAAATGAATAAATTATATGAACTTAACTGAATTTTAACCATTAAGCCATTAAGGAAATAACATAAAGAACACAGCTATGAACAAATGGGATTTAATTTTCACTGAGCTGAGGGAAATTAGGAACATTCTTGAATGAAGAGGATAAACTATAAATGGAGGAACTCTTTAATTTTCTAAACATCAGTCATACTTTTAGTGCTCCTTTCTCTCCTGTACTTGAGTTTTGTGGGGATCTGATAACATGTTCAATGTAACTGTTATACAGATATTTCCCCTTCTCTGTTGTTGGTTCTTGAGATAGACTCTTGAGTGGCTCAGTTCTCCCTCAAGAATCAGTGTTGTAGGTGAGAGTGACCTTAAACTCTTGATCTTTCTGTCCTATAGCCCAGGTGCTGGTATTCAAAACACCACTCTATATCACAGTATTCAAAACTATCCCAATGCTCATTTATCCTGTTTCAACAATCCCAATAATATGGACAAGGTTATGCTGATTTCTGTCCGAACAGAGCAAAATGCGATGAAATGAAGCCCTTTGTGTCAGATCTACAAAAGAACCAGTTCTGTTTTCCTTTTTATAGAGAATCAACACTTACTTTCTATGTCTTAAAGCTTTCCATCCATTGTGTATGTATTTATGTATATATGTATGCATGTATATATATACACACATATGGATGGATATATACATATATCCATATATCATCCATATGTATATATATGCTAAATCACAGCATATTTCATTCAAATATATATATATTGAAGTAATATATCTATTATATATACATTTATATATATGAAACTTAGTCTCCAAATGATCATATCACATGCAAGCTTGAGGTATAGAGTTCTTGATAATGGCTTTGTCTTAGAATATATTTTGAGGTCTCATATTGCCTAAGCATGTGACCTTGTTCTTACAAGCAGGAGAGTAAGGGAAATTGTGTTTTTCCTAACTCCCCTTTTCCATCTATAGAAAGGTGGTGGGAAAGGCATTTGTAACATAAGGGAAGTGAAGTATTTTCATAGTTAGGCAATGATGGACCTGTTTGTGCAGCTCTCAGTCTCCCTTCCGGACCCATTGGGGGGGGGACTCAACTTTCAAACTGTAAAGTCATTGTTCTCCTCTTAAGCTTCATTCCGTCCCATTTTTCATAGACATCAGGTCTTCCTGAAATGGAAATGCTTCTTTGTCTATTCCTTATAATTTATGTGATTTTCAGTGGGTGACTTTTCTTCATGTATGCTATCTAAGTATCCCTGGGATATAGGGGCTCGTGTCTCTTGTCTTTAAACTTCACTGTTACTTAATTATTAATATATAATATTTTATGAGAAATCTATGAGTAATATATGAGAAAATTTAGTTGCACAGAAAATAGAACAAGCAGGTAGGTTTACCTGGTAAACTAATATAATCCCAGGAACTTGGCTGGTAGCATATAAATGTCACAAAGCTTAAGAAAAATACAGTGGGCATCTGATAATTTCCTCCTGGAAAGAATTGGTTCATACAATGAGATAGGTGTTAGAAATTCATTTTATGAACATGGCATTGGGTACATTTTTATTTTTTCATTTGTGTAATGTTGGAATAACTAGATACATACAAAACTAAAACAAAAATGTATTTTATTTTGCATCCAGTATTTCATTTGTGTTAGGGGAAAAGCCATTAGTTCTTTAGATTACACAAGATTTAATTCAATAATAATTTTAACCAGGTGCCCTTGTTAAAGGTCATATTTACTCACCTCTTCTGCATGCATCCCACACAGCTTGCTTCCAGACAACAATTTGTTCTTCAAGCTTTTATTCTGAGGAAGGAAAGAGAATTTTACACAAAAGGTGGTAAGTTATTAAGAACTTCCTCATTTAATTCAGCCATATCACTCTGTTTGTCTCACTGATTAAAGTTACATATTATCTAAAGAATTTATTACTCATTCTAAAACCATTTTTCAGCTAAAATTATTATTAATTATTATTAAGATATTTACTCTTTGGGTAATGGGATGACTCTATATGTAAAGGTCCTTGCCACCAAGATGACCTGAGATTGATCCCAAGGACCTACATGATAGAAGGAGAGAATGGACTCCCAAAAGTGATCTTATGATTGCCACAGGTATGCCATGACACATGCAGACAAACACACATACATACACACACACAAACACACACACCGTACACACACACACCACACAGACACACACACACACCATATACATACACACACAGACACATAGGCACAAACACACACACATTTATACACACACACTGTAAAACCCTCACCCCTTATTCTCAAAGGGGTAAGAAGAAATTTCCTAGCAGAATGTTTTCCGAAGAAGATAGTGGCCTTCCCCCCTCCTACCTGAGAAATTATGCCTCGCCACCTGGTACAGTCTGATAAAGATGGCCTTGCTCTAAGAACAAAGAATTAAGTGACATAGTAAGATGAGACAGAGCAAAAGACCCATGACAAAGCAGCTTCAAAAGGCCTCTTTGTAGTTATACCTTTAAAAGACTAACTCCGCAAAGGAAACACTTCTCCACTCTCTACCTTGCTACAACAGGGTGTTGGAGACAGGGGTTCTGAACTAGTTCATATTATGCTAAATAAACCTTGCTTATTACAGTCTGGGCCTCTCTGTGGGTCGTAATCTGGGCACAACACACACACCCTACACATACACACAGAGCACAGAGACACACATATACTGTACAGACACACACACACAATGAACACACACATACATACTGCAAGACGCACACACACTGCACAGACATGCACACAAACACACACACACCATACACACACACCGCATAGACAGACACAGATACACACATACATACTGCAAGTCACACACACACTGCACAGACATGCACACAAACACACACATACACACACATACACCACATAGACACAGATACACACACATACATATACCCACATAGTACACACACACTGCACAGACACACACAAACACACACATACACACACATACACTGCGTAGACAGACACAGATACACACACATACATATACCCACATGGTACACACACACTGCACAGACACACACAAACACACACATCCACACATGGTGGGCACACATACAAATATAAAGAAAAAAATTAACATACAAAAATCTACATAGATTTTTTTCTCACTTATGTTTCTTCACTGTTAGTGTAGTTTTACAAGCTAAACTTGGCCCCACGTGAGCACTCCATATGACCTGCAAGCATCTCTCTCATGGCACCTACACAAAGGGCACCTTATTGTCTATTACAATACAGCCACATTTCAAAGAACATCTCATTTTCCCCTGAAGACTAGTTTCAGAATCTTATAACTTACGGATAAGTATTATACTTAAAAGTTCTTTCATGTTTAAAAGCCAGTTCTGATACAAGCCTCAGAAGCGAGTGACCTGTTAACCTTATAAATCTAACATTCGCAGAGGCTGGGAGGTGAGCATTTGTTTCTCTAAGTCTTCCTGACTTAGGAAAATCAGAGGTGTGTGTGCCATAGACAGTGATGGAGACTGAGCACAGGGGCTGGGACATACTTCACTACTAAAATACAGGCCTCACAAATATTCATTTCCTTCTGAAAAGTATAGAGAAATCCAAATGAAAATGAAGTATTTAATCTCCATCCTTAAATTTTAATCTTTTTGCCTCTCCTTTGAGACTCCATTTGACAGTTCATCAACGAGCCAGTTTCAATCCCTCTCTACTTTCTCACTGTATCTTTGGCATGCTCAGAAGAAATTCCAAAAAATAAGACAAGAGTTTCATTCTTTTCTATTGAAAAAGAGATGAGGAACTATAGGCACAGCAGCTATCAAGACAGAGAGAGGCTGACACTTCCACACCAGTTTTTATTCTTTCTTAATGAGGCTTGCTGCTATGGTTCCTCATTCAGACAGCTTCATAGACCAGTTGCCCTAGCATGTAAATTGCCACTGTGCACCTCATGTCTACTCTTGTTTCCATCTCTGTTAGTGTCCGTGAAATTTTCTGCACATGGTGAAAGCAACCCTCATTCCAACTTTGTTTTTTGCACCAAAAGGCAAAGAGAGAGAGGCAGAGAGAAGAGGGGGGGGTGACAATAAGGTAATCTTTTTATTAAACTTTTTTAATAGAATTTATTTTGGTCCTGGAGCAAATTTAGAAAACAGGAAGATAAAAAGGAAATATGGCAGGATAAGAGGATAGGAAGGCAACAGAGAGGGAGATAACAAGGTACAAGTAATGTGGTCTTAGAAATGGGAAAATCAGAGCTTTAATTAGGGGGAGGGAGGTAAACAAAACAGAGGAAGGCAATGTGGCAAAAATAACAGTAAAGATGTCTGAAAAGTTGCAAGGTACCATATTATTAACTATTTACCTAAAAAGCAACACAATAATGTAAGTCTGTGCAGAAATGTACATATATGGTTTAAATGAAATGTTCTCATCTGAGCTGACAATGTTCTCTCCAACAGCCAAAGATCACCCCATAAAACCATCAACATGCTAGGACGCAGAAGGTCTGTAGATCCTTTCTCAAGCAGAAGCCCTGAACTAGATGTATCCTCCTTCCTGAAAAACTGCAGGCACAAGACAAAGCCTAGGGCAAAACAAGGCCCAAGGGGCACGGTTGCAGAATAAAGAACTCAGGTAACAGAGGTAAAGATATTGTTTGCAGGGAAGTGCAGAAAGAAAAGTTGAAGTGAGGAATGAAAACTCCTGTTTGGTCATTCTCTCCTTGCAAAGCTATTTCTAGCAGCTAGATAAGTATTAAGAGGAAAATAAAAATAATTGATTTTTGATGGCCAGAGAAGCATGTAGGTTAACTTCCTATTTCATTTCTCCCCTTGTTTCTTCCAATCCAATCTCCAGCCTCATCCCCAACTCTGAAGTGGAACACTTGCTGAGCTCCCCAACAAGGCCCTACCTTCATTGGATTACACAAATCTTCCCCTTTTAACCACCCTTCCCCCCACCCATTGCTTTACACTATCTTCTAACTCAGACAGGCAATCCCTGGAAACACACAGGACATTCTGGACTGGGAAGCAGGCAGGCTGACTGCAGAGTCATGTCTTCCTCCATTTCTCCATGTTCAGTTAGCAATCTCATCCCAACTGTGTAATAAACCTTCTGCTGTGGTCTTTTCACTATCTGTCTCCATTCCCAGGGAACTAAGCAGATCCTGATGCTTTTCTCTCTCCAACTGATCCCCGTCAACAACCGCCCCCACCTGGAATCCATTTCTAAGTGTTAGCCCCTAATACCCAGGAACACGTCTTTTACCTGGAACTCTCCACTCTACCAGAGATGTCAACAGAAACCAAGGGCCAAAATGCCCATCTAACAAATACAAGATCAGATTTTAGCACCTAGAATCACATCTTCAAAATCCTAAATGCCCGTGTAAACACATTCAATATCACCCAGTACAATGTGTTCACTAGAGATCAACAGCCCACCACAGTAGATCCTGAGTTTCCCAGCATCACTGAAGGAAATAAAAAAGATGTTAAAATAGTCTTTATAAATGTGACAGGGGTTCTTAAAGAAGAAATAAATAAAGTTATTAAAGAAAACCCACTGAATAAATAATCTCAGACCCACAAATCAAAAGGGACACACAAAAACACCCCGAAATAATAACAGAAATTAACAAACAATGCTCATTAATATCACTCAATATCGGTGGTCTCGATTACCCAATAAAAATTAATATCACTCAATATCGGTGGTTTCAATTACCCAATAAAAATTAATATCACTCAATATCGGTGGTCTCAATTACCCAATAAAAATTAATATCACTCAATATTGGTGGTCTCAATTACCCAATAAAAAGGCGCAGAATAACAGGATGAATGTAAAAAAAAAAAGAAAAAAGAAGATGCATTCTTCTGCTGCATAAAAAAACATACCTTAACATTAAGACATTACCCCATAATAAGAGAATGGAGAAGATAGTCTTAGCAAATGGAACTAAGAAGTAAGCTCATGTAGTTGCTTTAATATCTCACAAACCAAAACTAATCAAAAGATATGGAGAAGGATACTACATACTTATTAGGAAGAAAAAATCCAAGAGGACATTTCAATTTTAACATCTATGTCCCAAACACAAGTGCACCTAAATTTGTAAAAGAAATACTACTACAGCTTAAGTCATGTATTGACCCTCACATATGGTTAGTGGGAGACTTTAGTACCCTACCCTTCTCAGAGACAAGTCATCCAGCAAAAAACTAAACAGAGAAATGCTGGAGTTAACAGATGTTATAAACCAAATACATGAAACAGTTATCCACAGGACATTCCACCCAAACACAAAAGAACATACTTTCTTCATCACTTCATGGAACTTTCATGGCACTTTCTCATGTCATTTTCTCATGGCACAAAGAAAATCTCAAAAGATGAAATAAAATTGGAATGATATACTGCATCCTATCTGACCACTGTGGATTAATGAGGAGATCAACAGCAACAGAGCAACAGAAGGCTTACAAACTCTTAAGAACTGAACAACTCTCTACTGAGTGGAAAATGAGTCGGAAAAGACATTAAAGACTTTCTATAATTGAATAAAAATGAATGTACAGCATACACAAATTTGTGACACAATGAAGAAGATTCTAGGAGGCAAGTTCATAACACTAAGTACCAACATAAGATGTTCAGAGATCTTCACACCACACCTGAAAGCTCTAGTTCAAAAAGAAGAATTCACACCCAAATGGAGTAGGCAAGTAGAAATAAAAACATCGATTGGTGAAATCAAAACAATAGAAACAAAGAGAAGACTATAAAGAATCAATGAAACAAAGAGTTAGTCCTTTGGTACAGTCAATAAAATTGACAAACACTTATCCAAACCAAATAACAGGCAGAGAGAGAGAGAGAGAGAGAGAGAGAGAGAGAGAGAGAGAGAGAGAGAGAGAGAGAGAGAATCCAAGTTAGAAATGAAGAGAAGAATATAAAAATAAACAGCGAGGAAATCCAGAGAATCATAAGGTTATACTTTTAAAACCTGTACTCTACCAAAAGAAATGGATATTTTTTCTACATATATACCACTTACCAAAGGAAATAAATCAATGTCAGACATGAAATTTAAACAGATCTATAACATCTAGTGAAACAGAAGCAATTAATAAGAGTCTTCCAGGGGAGGCAGAGGAAGAGAGGGGAGATGGCAAGGCCCCATTGCTGAAAGTAACACCTACACCACCCACTGAAGATGCAGATGTTGAGCTAGTACCTACATAGAGTTTTCATCCCTTAAATCCACCACAAGACAGACATAAACGCCAAGCCAGCCACAAACGATCCCTGATGGTGTCCTATTTGCAAGATATGTTAGGGCAATGGTAGCACAGGCACAAAGCTGGCTGGAGTAACAAACCAATAACTGATTTAACTTAAGGCTCATTCCAAGATATGGTACTTATAGCTGACACTGGTAGGGTTACCAAGAACCAGAGACTAGACAGCCCAGGGCTACCATTCTAATATATAATGAATCCTAATGACACTTGGCTATACTCATATGCCTTCCTCAGTCATCACCAGAGAAGCTTCCTCCTGCATCAGATGGAAACAAATACAGAGATCCCCAGCCAGATATTATATAAAGAGTGACAGACTTTGCAACACTCAGCCCTAAATGGGATGTTTCCATCAATTTCCTCCCCTTGGGGCTCAGATAATCCCTTGGAAGAAGAAGAGGAAAGGGTGTAAGAGCTAGAGTGGATGGAGGACACCAAGAAAACAAGGCCATCTAAAAAAACATGACCAAAGCTAATGTGTACATATGGAAGCCGAGGCAGCCTACACAGTACCTGCATGGGTCTGCATCATCCTCTGCAAGTGTATTATGGCTTCCAGTTCAGTGTTTTTATGGAATTATTGAATGTGTGAATTATTGGGCTCAGTTTCTTGTTCCTTTTCTTGGGTTCTTTTCTCCTGTTCATTTTTCTTGTCTGGCTTTAATGTGTTAGTTTTTGTTTTATCTGTTTTATTTTATCATTATCCTTTAGAAGCCTCTTTTCTGGAGAGAGACAGAAAGGGAGTGGATCTGGATGGGAGGGAGATACAGGGAACTGGGAAGGGTAGAGAGAGGGGAAACTAATCAGGATATTATGTGAGGAAAAATATATTTTCAATAAAGGAAACATAATGAAGCAAAGACGTTGATGTGATGAAGTTAGAGTAATTTATGTGGACACCCTAACTTAGAATAATTTATGCCTTTATCCTAAAGACGTTGCGTAGGGCTAGGATATCCCACACTTCAACTAGAAAAGCCCTTGAACTGGAATGCAAATGCTGTGAAGCAGAGCTCTATTTGTCCCTTCTCCTTCTCTATGCAACGGCAGAGCTTAGTTCAACATATATTATACAGAAAATTATAAATGAATGTTTGTTGAATTAAGAAACAAAGAAATGAAAATGAATGGATTGATATATAGGGAAATGACATTTTAATCTAGACGCTTAACCTTCATAGTAAGGTACACCTTCTTAGAATTAACAGAGAATTCAATAATTTTTTCTCAATTTAAATATGTAATTGTTAATTTATTTCTATACTTTCCATATGTGTGTATATAAATATATGTATGTGTGTATAAGCATGTATAATAAACATTACATATCTAATATATGTTAATCAGTATAAACAGTGAAAAAAATTAAAACCTATTAAATTTTTCAAGTGAACCCCAAGTCTTGTTCTTCTGTCTACCAATATCTTCCTTTCCACATTCTGTGTTGCTTAATAACTATGCTGACCTTGGCAAAGCATGGCCTTTCCTCTTTTGAGTTGCTATTGCCCTTGCTTTTACCAGAGATGTTGAATCTAAGAATGTACCTATTCCGGAAAACAAGAATGCACTTCAGACACAGGGCTCAGGGGACTCTAAGCTGAAGCTGACATGAATGCCTCTTCCATAAGGGCTAGTCTTCATAACATTAGAAGGTACAATCCAAGCTTGTGAAGGAGGGAAGCAACCAACAGTCCTACCAGCTAGGACACTGTGGTGGTTTGAATAAGAATGGCTCTCATAACATCATATATTTGAATGCTTGGTCATCAGGGAGTAGTGTTACTTAGGATTGGGAGGTTTGGTCTTGCTAGGAGTACAAGGTGTAGCCTTGAAGGAGAAAGTGTGTCACTGGGGGTGGGCTTTGAAGTTTCAGAAATCCAAGCCAGATCAGTGCCTTGTTAACTCTTCTTGCTGCCTGTGGTTCAGGGTGTAGAACTCTCAGCTACTTCTACAGAACTATGTCTCCCTATGAACCACCATGTTTTCTGCCATCATGATAATGGACTGAACGTCTGAAACTAAGCAAGTCCCAATTAAATGTTTTCCTTTAGAAGAGTTGCTGAGGTCATGGTGTCTCTCCAAAGCGACAGAACACTGACTAGGAGACACACCTGTGGACAAGAACAACCAGCACAATACGATAACATGAAGAGTGCAGAGGTGGAGCATAAACCTTGTCCATAACCAAGAACTCCCTATTTGGATTTAAGACCTTGTCAGTAAGAAGCACATCATGCTTGATACTGGAAACCTCGGCAACTATCCAAGATTTGTGTAAAGTTATAAATATTGGAGAACATGCAGCTATGATTTTGCTAGATCAGCATAATCTTAACTACATTCTAAATTTTGTCCTTATTCCCACAGATAAGTGTAGTCATTTCTCCACATCAAGGAAACTTCTCTTTGCAAAAAGACAGAGACTATTACATAAAACTACAACCGATGAAAAGACAGATTGTGGAGCTCCGTGTCAGTGGCTACAGATAGCGCATAATTCCTACACCCAGTGCTCAGGGAACATTACGGAAGAAGGGATGGAAGGACTGTGAGCCAGAGGATAGCAGAATTTGCTATGAGACTACGTCTTCTAATACCTTCTATGAGGCCCATGAAGATTCATGAACATGACTTTCTACAGCGTGAGCTGAACAAGGATAACAATGATAGGCATGCCAAGTGCATTAGGAGAAAGACCACAGGGCCTCAGCCCTATGTAAGGAACTATAGACGACTAAGGGGTGCTAGGAGTAGGAGAAATAATTTTCCCCACGGGAGATGACATCAGCTTCTTGGCCAATAATGAATGGTCAGCCCTAAAAGCATACATCCAAGTAGCTCTATACAGACTGGGCATGTTTTATTTATGGATATATGTATATGTATATGTATATGTGTACATATATCCATGTAACAACAACTAATGAACATAGAGACCACGAGTTTGAAAGAGAGCAAGGAAGGTTTAGAGGGAGGAAATGCTGTAATCATGTTATAATCTCAAAAATAAAAGAAAAAATAAATCTTAATATTTTTTATTAGAATATATTTTGATCAGGTTTTATCCTCCCCCAATAGTCCCAGATTCTTTTTACTTCCCTACCCAACCAAATTTATGTTTCCCCCTCTTTCTCTTTCAAAACCAAACAAAATTAAAAAAGAAATACGGGTTCCAGTACTGAGAGAGGGAGGTGGACAGAGTCCCTTCCCTACCAAGAAGCTATTTGCGGTTGACATCCGTAGTCAAAGGCAAAAGCTGTTTTTTCCAATGGATGTCATTTAATATCTTAAGCACACTCCTGAACAGCCCCCACACTCAGGAGTAGGTGATCAATACAAAGGGTTTTTTTTTTAATATTAAAGTTTTCACTTACTAATGAGTGTTAAGTTTATTCTTAGTTATGCAGTGACATTTGTCTTTCAGGCTCTGTTTTTCATCTTGGAAATGAAAACATGAATTGTGTGCTAAATGTTTTGAAATTCTCCACTTTCCTAGTTAGGGAAGACAAGAGATACGAAGACAAACGAACGCAATACAGATGCTCATTACATAGGACTAACAAACAATAATTTAGATCCACAACTCATCTTTGTGATATATATTCATATTGATTATGTGGAAAATAAAATTTGAAAGGAAATATATAAAATTCTGCTCTAAATTTTAGAAAATATGACAATAATACATGCACATGTATGAATATACATATGTATATGTTCATGTGCTTGCATAAGATTACATGGATATGACAAATCCTGTAAGGCTTTTGGCTGTGTTAATGTAATATTAACTAAAAATGAAGAAATAATATTAATTATTAACTTTTAATTAAAGTGGATAAAATTTACATGTTTGAACTTAAATCCAAAAGGAAATGAACACTTCAGATGATTATATGATGTGGTTATGTGCTGTTTCCGGAATCTACATTGTTACTTTGATGGTATTTAGTACTTCACTGAGATCTTTCAGAGCCAAGTACAGTTCAAGTGAAAGAATGTCAGTATGTAAAGCCACATGACAGGAGCTGTGGACAGTCTGTGCACATGCAAGTGTGTGGATACAAAAGTTACAAAGTTTCCTGGCTATTATAAGATGGATCATTATTTTATATTGTGATTTTCATTTTCCCTGCTGTTTACATTCAGTTTTGTATTCTGAGTCTTAATTGAAACTGAATCTGTGCCTAATATTTTGATGCTTCCAATGCCAGGAAGCGTAGCCTCCAGCATTCTTTTACATAAAATAATATGTGACTGGATGAAGAGTGGAGGAGACTTGCTGGTGAGGACTGTGACATTGCTGAGGGTAACCCTGAGTATCCATCACCAAAAGAGGCACGCCTGCCCTATTTCTTTATCTGACCACAGCTGAGTATCCTAAACACAGCTTCTCAAAACAGCATTCCTTTTTGACTGCTGTGACAAGTCTTGGGAATGGAAAGGAAGTAATAGCATAAATATCCAGTAAGTTAGGACATAATTGTTTTCTTATCGCGAGACAGGAAGACAGTGATTTACAAGCATGTTATTCAATGTTCACAAATTATCATTTACTGCCAAGGAATGTGGACAGTTGATACTTCCTCTGTACTCACGGGCAGCTTCTGGCATCTGTTTTAAGGTCAAATCTGCGATTCTTGTGCTGTTATCTACCACAGCCTTACTTGCCAGCATAGACTAGGTCCTCAAGAATGAATTTAGTAAATATCATGACCTTGATCTACAGCTCTTCTAAATGAAAAGTGAAGTTCCTGGATGTCAGGCTGAAGCCACTGCACTGTATGACTCTGGAGTAGAAAGCAGACCCTGTGAGTTGCTTATTGAGATATTGACTTTCCACTGGGTGGTGCTCAGAAGAGAAATGGCTTAAGAACAAAAGCATCCTTACACTATTTTTTAGCAATCCAGCTTGCAGATGCTCTTTAATGATACATACCATCTGTGTTTTAAAGCTTAAGTCCAAATATGCTATAGTGTATGCAATTCTTCTCACTATTTTCATGTCTACGGGTGTATTGTCTGTATATGTGTCAATGTACCATATGTATTCAGTGTCTGCAGAGACGAGAAAATGGTATCTGATGCTGAAGAACTGGCATGAGAGGGGGTCGTTGGTCACCATCTGAATGATGTAAGCTGAACCTCTGTCTCTATAACAAATTGTTGCATAGAAATCACTGCATAGAAACCACTGAGGCATCTCTCCAGACCTGCACACACATATTTTTAACAAATAAAATCCTTTAAATCTGGGTTTCCTCTTTGATGGTGAGATTTCAGCACAGCTCACAGAGTAGCTTAGAGGTACACACTCTCTGACTTGTGAAACAGATATGAAGGCCGCCAATAATGATTAAACAGTTCACAAGTGAAAATTTAGGGAGGGATTGGTATATAATAGATAGAAATCCAGAGAGAGTTAACAAAAAATAGGCTTGAAATGAGGACAATCAGAAACGACGGCAACCAGTGAAAGGCACTGAATCTGTATATTAATTACAAGGTGGAATGATGGGGCTTCTGTGAATTTTCATGATGAAAATTAGATGCTAAGCAAACTTTATATCATCAAATAAAACTGTATGTAAGTGTATTCATCACAGTTCTTTTTCAATTAAAATGAAATATACCACTGTTGCCAGGATGTTGAAAATATGCAGAATTGTACATGAATTTCTCCTGAGTGCAATTAAATCTAAACTAAGAAAAAACACCTGCAGTGCTTTATCCAAAATAAACATAGACATTGCTGTGTCTTTCTGGGGAAAGCATCTTCTATTTTAGGGTCTCTTAACTCTGGACATGCATAGGCAACATTAATGGCTATAGGCTCATATTTCTTTCTGCTTAGAAGTTTCTCTTTTTTTAAATGGCTACAAAATGGGTTTGCTCTTTCAAATATGTCATATTAAAATGGAAATCTTGCACATCATAGAAGCCACAATGTTTAGGTGAATATGTGAACACAAACACTTCCCTCCTCAAACCCTGGTTTGATACAACATTTAAAAAATCCTGTGACTGCATCAACTTAGGCTGATGTCATGAAATGCCATAGGCAAGGCAACTTACAATCAATGGATATTCAATTTTTCCTTTTTTTTTTTTTGGTTTTTCGAGACAGGGTTTCTCTGTAGCTTTGGTGCCTGTCCTGGAACTAACTCTTGTAGACCAGGCTGGCCTCGAACTCACAGAGATCCACCTGTCTCTGCCTCCCGAGTGCTGGGATTAAAGGCGTGCGCCACCACTGCCCAGCTAGGATATTCAATTTTTTAATGGTTCTAGGGTTTGGAACATTCTAGATCAAAGTTTTAGCTGACTTGTCACTTGATGAGGAACCCCTGTTGATATATCTGCTCTGATAATCTGTTTGCATTCTTAGCATCCTGAGGGACCCATTATCTCCTATTAGAGATTAAGTGTCACCTTATGAACATGCACACCACTGCCCTACCTACTTGAAGAAATATTACACAGTCCTTGGTATTCCAGGCTTAGATCTAAGCCAGGTATATTTATTTCAAAAATCCATTAATGTATGCCAATTTACTAGTGTTTGTGGAGTCAGGATGTGATGTAGGGTTCCCCTCTGTATGTTGTGAATACCATTGGTTAATAAAAGACTGCTTTGAAACACACAAACTCTACTACTAAAAAAGTGACCGGAGTTAACAACCACTGGCCATTAATATCACTTAATGTCAATGGGTTCAACTAACCTATAAAAAGGCACAGGCTAAGCGATTGGATATGAAAACAGGATCCAACATTCTGCTGTTTACAAGAAACACACCTTAACCACAAAGACAGGCACCTACTCAGAGTAAAGGAATGGGAAAAGGTTTATCAAGCAAATGGACCTAAGAAACAAGCAGGTGTGGCCAATACTAATTTCTAACAACGTTGACTTCAAACTTAAATCAATCAGAAGAGATGGAGAGGGACATTTTATACTCATAACAGGAACAGTTCATCAGGATGAAGTCTCAATCCTGAACATCTATGCCCTAATATAAAAGCACCCACGTACGTAAAAGAAACATTACTAAAACTCAAGGCTGCCATCAAACTGCGCACACTAATAGTAGGAGACTCCAACACTCCTCTCTCACCAATGGACAGGTCAATCAGACAGAAACCTAACAGAGAAATAAGAGAATTAATGGAGGTAATGAATCAAATGGACTTAACAGACATCTATAGAAAATTCCACCCAAATAGGAAAGAATATACCTTCTTCTCTGCAGCTCATGGAACCTTCTCGAAAATTGACATACTTGGTAACAAAGCAAACTTCCACAATTACAAAAAAATATTCGTAACCTCCTGTGTCTTATCAGATCACCATGGATTAAAGTTAGAATTCAACAACAATGCTACCCCTAGAAAGCCTACAAACTCATGGAAACTGAGCAGTCAACTACTGAACCACAACTGGATCAAGGAAGAAATAAAGAAAGAAATTAAAGTCTTCCTCGAATTCAATGAAAATAAAGAAACAACCTTCTCAAACTTATGGGACACTATGAAAGCAGTCCTGAGAAGAACATTCATAGCTCTAAGTGCCCACTTAAAGAAAACAGAAAAAGCACACATTGGAGAGTTAACAGCCCACCTGAAAGCTCTAGAAAAAAAAGAAGCAGACTCACCTAGGAGGAGTAGAAGACTGGAAATAATCAAACTGAGGGCAGAAATCAACAAAATAGAGAACACAGAAAACAATCCAAAGAATCAATGAAACAAAAAGCTGGTTCCTGGAGAAAATCAACAAGATTGACAAACCCCTATCCAAACTAATCAAACGGCAGAGAGAGAATATGTAAATTAATAGGATCAGAAATGAAAAGGGGGACATAACCACAGACACAGAGGAAATTCAGAGAATCAATAGATCTTACTACAAAAGTCTGTATGCCACAAAACTGGAAAATGTAAAAGAAATTGACACTTTTTAAGATAAATACCATATACCAAAGTTAAACCAGGACCAGGTGAACAACCTAAATAGACCTGTTAGTTGCTAAGAATTAGAAGCTGTTATCAAAAACCTCCCTACCAAAAAAAGCCCAGGACCAGATGGTTTCAATGCAGAATTCTACCAGAACTTCCAAGAAGACCTAATACCTATACTCCTTAATGTATTTCACAATATAGAAACAGAAGAGTCATTGCCAAATTCCTTTTATGAAGCTACAGTCACTCTGATACCAAAACCGCACAAAGACTCAACCAAGAAAGAGAATTACAGGCCAATCTCACTCATGAATATCGACGCAAAAATCCTCAACAAAATACTGGCAAACCGTATCCAAGAACACATTAGGAAAATTATCCATTATGATCAAGTAGGCTTCATTCCAGAGATGCAGGGCTGGTTCAACATACGAAAATCTATCAATGTAATCCATCATATAAATAAACTGAAAGAAAAAAACCATATGAACATTTCATTAGAGGCTGAAAAGGCATTTGACAAAATTCAACATCCCTTTATGATAAAAGTATTGGAGAGATTAGGGATACAAGGGCCATACCTAACTATAATAAAAGCTATATACAGCAAGCCAACAGCTAACATCAAATTAAACGGAGAGAAACTCAAAGCCATCCCGCTTAACTCAGGAACACGACAAGGCTGCCCACTTTTGCCATATCTCTTCAATATAGTGCTTGAAGTTCTAGCAACAGCAATAAGACAACATAATGGGATCAAGAGGATTCGAATTGGAAAGGAAGAAGTTAAACTTTCATTATTTGCAGATGATATGATAGTCTACATAAGCAACCCCCAAAACTCCACCAAAGAACTTTTACAGCTGACAAACAGCTTTAGTAATGTAGCAGGATACAAGAACAGGGTAGATGTTGGGGAGTGACAACTCAAAGCCCTGTATGTGTATCTGAGTGGTAACTGACTTGGTATGATCTAGTTGCTGGGACCACCACCTTCCCATGAGTAGCAAAGCCAGCTCTGCTATGCCTGTGGTAAGGGGTGGAACCGGCTAGCCCAAGTGTCAAGTTTGTGATGAGGAGAGGCAGTTCTACTAGTGATAGGGCCAACTCTCCTGTGCTGGAGCCCATTGGACTCGATCTCAGGGCCAGTGAAGGGCAGGCTCAGCTCTCTGGTATGGTGGAGTGATTTCCCCAGGGCAGTGAGGGCAGGGCCAACTCATCACAGTGTTTGTACTTCAACATATGATTCAACCCATGTGGTTAACATGGTCAACAGACATCAACACAGATCAGGATTACAGGCAGGATCATAGTACGACATGGACAGCAGAGCAGCTTGGGTCCAGATGTCACCATGGCCCTGGGACACCGGTGTTCTTAAACATACTCTTGAGGAGGGGTACTTGTCTCTGCCACAGTATTGCCATGCAGTATGGTTGTAATACCCTTTCTACATCACAGATGATTACAAAAGGACACATTCTCATCTAGAACAATGTGCCAGGAAAAAGAAAAGAAGAAGGAGGAGGGGGAGAAGAAGAAGAAGAAGAAGAAGAAGGAGGAGGAGGAGGAGGAGGAGGAGGAGGAGGAGGAGGAGGAGGAGAAAAAGGAGAAGAAGAACTTATTTACAAAGACAAAAAAGAAAAGTTTGAATAACCTATGTACTTTTTGCCCTGAGTAACAACAACAGATAGGCATAGACTACACTCTACAATATATAATCCAATGTCTGAGTATAGGACACCATACATTCAAAGACATAGAAAAAAAAACAGACAAATTTACTTAAGAACTTCCTGTGAACTCCGTGGATTGAAAATGTCATCTCTTGATCAATAGTTTCCATTTCAACTGGAGATCATTACAAATGCAAAATACTGGGCTCAAGGCAACTTGCCTGTACTGAGTCAGAAAATAAGTGCTGTGGTTAATTTTTCAGTCTCCTCTTCACTTAAGTATATGGAATACTGCTCACAGCAGATACTAAAAACTAACCCTGGCTATACCTTCAGAATGCAATCAACATTTCATGCTTGGTTTTATGCTCCTAGCTAAAGTAAACCCTTCACATGACTTGCAAATGTCTTAAACTAACCACTCCCAGACCTTCATTGCTCCCTTGCTTGATTTTTAAATAAAACAAATTATCTGACTGGTCCATGAGACTCACTTTCTATGCAACTCTAGTATCACTCCTCGGCAGGACTCTCAAGGACAAGAAAGCACAACCCATGAATCTTCCTATCTCCAGTACAGTGATGGGCTATTTCTCATGATGATGAGACTATGACTCAAAGACCCTTTATCAGGAGCCTGGCTGTGCACTCTTCATGAATAATAAATTTGTTACCTGGTTCTCCTTCCTAATGTCGACAGCACAGACATTCCCTTGACATTTTTAAGGGCCTTAGAACATAGCTTTGTCCCTGTGTCCTCCTCTCATTGCTCTCAGGCAAAAATCAAGGTCTTTAAGTGACATACAGTCTTTGTGAATGTTTATCTCTCTCAAGGTCTTTAAGGCAGAAGTTCCCATGAAGTCTAGAGGTGGAGGATACACCTTTCCTTCAGAATTATGTGACTTTGTTTTTTATCATAGTCTTAGAGAAATAAACACTATTTTGTAAAATTATTCATTTGTAGCAAAAAAAACATAAATAAAATGGTTGACCTACAAAGTAGAAGGTAGGTATCTCACCAAACACCTGTCTGAGGCTCTTGTCTCAGCCTCATTTGCTGTGAGTTAATTTAGCAAGTGAAGTAAGTGCGGTTCTGTGTGGCAGGTATGGTATCACATAGGCCAAATCCTACATCTTCAATTGAGACTTTTATTGTGTGATTTGCCACAAAACATCCAAATCCTAAAACAATATAATTTTGTCATAGAAATTAGAGGTCCTTGGATGTTCATTGTAGAATTCATAACTGACCTTTTCATTCTTTATGCCTGGCTGCTTCTGTGACATGACTCTTGGCTGCTGCTTCTGTGAAGTTTCATCTTTAAGTGTTCTCTTTACTACGAGGGAAGGTGAAAAGTAAGAGGGTGAACATTGTTTCTTTGTAAGAAAACTAAAGTTGCCATCATTTCTTCTCTTGATACTGGTGTCCATAAGTCAGGCATAGAATTCTAGGAAGTCATTCTGAGTGATCATTTACCTAGACAAAAATAACAGGCTTTGAGAAGAAATTTTGCTCTTTGTTGTGGTATTGGCTGTATCCTGATTCATAGCCTGGACTTAATTGTGAAACGGGAAAGCCTAAAGTAGGAAGTAACAGTGCTGAAGTTAACTAAGCTAATTAACAAGTACTTAAGAAGTACTTCTTCAGCTGAATACAGCCATACCATTACCTCACACTCTGCAAGTCTACAGGAGTAAATTTATTATGAGGACTAAATTTAGTATTTTTCCCAAGACAATTATCATCCACCTGCTGAGCAGGCTGCTGTGACATAGAAGAAATGTCTGGTGGAAGGGTCCTAGGAGTTCCTCAGAGTTGTCTGTGATGGATAACCATGAGACAGAATTTAAGCTTTAGCCCCAACTAGCTGAATCAGACTCTATCTGTCCCAAGATCTCCATCTCATCCTGGATCCTAGGAAAGCCTCTTCTACACTAGAACATTAAGAATAACTATATATCTGGAAGGAGTTTCTCAGTCTTACCTCTATTTCCCATAGTCACTGCCATTCTCCAATTTCTACATATTGATTATTTTATGTCTGTCAGGTAGGAGACTTGAATTGCTAAAAGAAGAAAAGATACAGGATTCTGCAGGTCTTTCTGTATTTTCTGAGTTATTCTTCTTTACTGCCAGTGAGGTGTATAGAAAGGCATGGCACTTCTATTCAACAGCAGACAAAATTCAGAAAAGTGGAAGAGCCTTGCATATAGCTCATAAAGGGCAGAGACGGTGTGTGAGTTCACACCTAATCCCAGACTGTGTTCTTGTCTTCTTGTAATCATCTACATAGTAATGAGTTCATGAATGATACCTCCAGGAGTATAAGCCTTTTCTTGGAACCAGTAGGTGTTCGTCTTAACATAACTCTCCTCAGTGGGTCCTTTTGTCTCCTGATCATAGAGAATACTCAGCACTCAAATTGTTTTGAGGGAAGATGGAGGGCCAACATGTGGCTTCTCTGAGAGTTCAGCTGAGCTCTTGCTCTGTGCCCACTGAACAGTATACAGGCTCAGTGATCCAGCTCTTAAATACTTTTCCATTTGCACTGGTGTTCTGTGAGAGTGAGGCTTATTATCTTTAAATGGTCCATGAATTTCATTTATATTTATGATTTCTCAGTTGTTTTCAAAACAAGGAAATTATCTTCTCTGTAAGCTGTTCAGTGTGGACGGTGTTGCAATCACTAAATACTATTTTGCTTTTGAAATTTGGGAGGCCTTTTAATTTGCTTCAGTGTGTGCCTACGTTTGGTTTCCCTGAGATATGCCTGCTTCGATCTGTGCTCTTAGACTGACTACAGGGCCTGAGAGCACAAGTCTGTAAATGGTCCATTACAACATCTGTCTTAATTGCACTTCCATCTTCAAGGCCTTGTGCACCTACACCTGATCAATTAAAAAAGAGCAAGAGAAGTTGTCCCAATATCATCCTTAACAGTTAAAGTTGGCATAAGGGATGAGAGTCCATGAGACAAAGCTCAAAAGTGTGTTCTGGGTATAGCCTGGCTGTTCACAAGCTGTCACCAAGAACATTGGTTTATTGTGATAGTCCCAAGTCTCATTTCTTACTTTTGTCATGCCTGTCTCCCAAACAATGACCATGAAAATGTGTTATGAACAAGCAATTTCCTACATGTCATATAGCCATGTGGCATATTTTCCTATTGCTATTACCATACGGCAATGACCTCTACTACAAATTAAAGCTCAGAGAATGAGGCTTCTCTTCACATACAAAGTTGTCTTGTGAGTTTAATATTTTTGGTGTGCTTCGGATTCTCCCAGATGCTTAGTCACTCTTTGTTCTGGTGAGAATCAAATAGGGGACAAACAGAAGGCAGAAGAAAAGGACTGTTGAAAACTGATGGGCAATTAACATTTTAAGTGTGCTTGTCGATTCTTCCAAACATTTTAATTCACTTGAAGGGATTAATAGTTGCACTCCTGCGTTACTAAAAGTGGAGCTAAGAACAAAATGCTTAGATGTGAGAACAGAGCTGAGGCTGCAGCAACATAGCAAGAAAACACAATAGGAAGTCCTTCCTGTTGGCTAGTGACTGAGCGCTCAGGGAGAAAACCCCTCATTCAGAGAGAAACTACTGAATTGGATGAGCACTGAAGCACAGGTGAGCTCCCAGGAACTGTGTGTAAGAGCAGGAAACAATGGCACCCCATAACCATGCTGATGCACAAATATAACAGCTCTGAGCAAAATGATGGGACCAGGGTAATGTCCATTATATAGAAGAAAATGTGTACAGTCCGGAAATCATACATAATAAATGAACAGAATAGGAGATCGCTGCAAGAGTAGGGAGCTGCCTGATGGTTAAAAGGTGATATAAGAGATTAAAGTGCATATGTAGGGGAAACTCCACCCAATGGTGGGCGTGGTCACCTTGGGCTAATGCTTACATATAAATCTCTCTCTTTTTTTTTGTTTCTCCTTCTCATCGCTGGATCCCTGGTGTTGTAAGCTATTCCTTCATTAAAATTTGCTGTTTCATATTAAGCTAGCCTGGTTATTACGCCGCCTACATGCATACACACACATACACCCACACACACCCACACAAACATAAATACCAAACAAGCTCAGGCAAGTGTGCCCTGTGTTTCCAACAACAGACTGATGGGTCCTCTTAGGATTTTATTATACGCTAGATAAAACCTAGTTTTCTTTAACTTTTACCCTTTTGTATTAGCATTATTGTTCTAGTCCTTGTCTAGCTGTCTCAATAGCAATATGGGTTGCTGAGTCCAAGGCGTATTATCTGTAGGAGGCAAAGCCATTTTCTTTCTTCTCTCACCCATGAGGACCTCTTCAGAGGTAACTTTAGCTTCTTTAAGCCACCCCATTCTTCCCCACAGCACAACTTTCTACAATCCTTATGAAAAGCCACATAAAGGAAAAAAAGTTCCCTACAGACAACAAATGTAGGGAAAGCCACAGGGCAGGCACACATCCCTAAATCTACCTATAATTGTGCCTATTTCTAGGAATATAAACTGAGACTGGACTCTGCACTTCCTGTGATTGCAAGTGGTATAGATGGGTGACACATGCTGTTTCCTCAGAGGATTATTTGAAAATGTCCTACTACTCATATTGTGATGTGGGGATGTTCGATTCCATACTAGGTAAAGACTTTTCCTTTCTTCTGCCTTTCTCTGTCTCTATCACACCCAGAAGTGGTAGGAAGAAGCATACTCCAATTACAAGCAAACACTGCTATTTAGATGTATCTTCACAGCATGTGGGAGTGGCTCCAGGATCCTTGTGGAAGCACAGCCTTTGACTAGTGAATCAGAGACAGGAGAAACCACTGTGAGGCAACCCTAAGGACAAATGGTCTTTAATAGAATCCTGACATAGAAAGGTGGCACACATGAGGGTGTGGAATCACTTGTGGACTCCTGACCTTGGGCAAGACAGAAAGAACATGCTGGGCTGTTTCCTTAGAAGTAAGTTAGGACACTAACATTTCATATAGAGACACATCATCTTCTGCTTAGACCAATTTGAGTTGTTTGCCTCTGTCCAGCATCCGTACACATCACCCTGCTCAAGCTCAAGTGACATCTCATTGCTTTAGTGGTATCTGTCAGTGGCTGTCAAATCTGGGTATTTTTAATCTTATATCTGTTCAAAATTGACGATCAGCTCTAAAACTCCCATAGGAAAGAGGAAATTCTCTTCCATTTGTAGGGTTAGCAAGTTCGAAACACTCCCAAGAAAGAAGTTAAGGAATGTGTGCTAACTGTTCTCATATAACAGCCCCTATTTTGCAGTTCTTCTGAACACCTGGCTCTGTATAGAAGGAAGATTTACTAGGTAGACACCTTGGTTCTCACAGATGACAGTTTGCCTTTGGTAAGGGCTCTGTGAATGAGCAGAGGCTCGTCTACGCACACAGGAACTGGAAGCATTGAATTTTAGGCACATGAAATGTTCTGCAGCAAATCACATTAAAGCAAAAATATCCCTTGTGAACAGTTCTCTAGTTTGCACTAAAGTTACTATTCTTAAACCCCAGTGGAGGCTCCCGATGGCTGGATTCCACTGGCATAGTGTTGTAATCTACATTGTTTATTTTTTTAGATTGTGATGGTGGAATCAGAAGTCTAGGAGGAGGGCAGTAAGACAGCACTGTGGAGGAGGGTCATGAGGCAAGCTTAGTGGGAAGGAGGATGTTGCACATTCACATAGGGGCATCTGGAGTCTGCACAGTCCTCCTTAGGGATGGATTGTTTTGAAAGAATCAATTAAGGTTCCTGTTACACTGACATTTAATGAGCTGCCACACAGAACTAGGAGGCAGTCTAACTGAGGAACACAAGGAGCAAATTTTGCATTTAAAAACGTTCGTTTTATTCATCTGTACATTGTGTATTTTGGAGTTTATAATACTTTTATTTACTGGATAGATGTCTCTAATCCCCAAATCCCTAAATTTCAAACAGTCTGTCAGATTTCAGGGTACATGAGGCTTGGGGTTTTTATATTAGAATGCTACGTACATTTATACTTATCTCTCTCTCTCTCTCTCTCTCTCTCTCTCTCTCTCTCTCTCTCTCTCACACACACACACACACACACACACACACACACACACACCAACATACAACATACATACAGAGAAAGAAAAAGAAGAAGAAGAAGAAGAAGAAGAAGAAGAAGAAGAAGAAGAAGAAGAAGAAGAAGAAGAAGAAGAAGAAGAAGAAGAAGAAGATAGACATTTAGTATGAACAAAAGAAACCTGTCAAGGGCTATTGAGGAAATAAACGTGAAATAATGCATACAACAGTGTTTGACTTTGGAAGACCATAAAGAATGGTCCTTCTTTTCCCTTCAATTTCCACACAGTCCTCTCTGGATTCACAAATCAGGAACAGTTATTGGAGCTACAAGAGAAGGTGCAGTGACCCAATCTCCTCTATATTCTACTTCTAAATCATTGTTTATTAAGTACTCGTCATGAACAAATTTACCAGGCCAGGTGTTTGTCTGCTTAAAGTTATTTACACTCTTAAACAAAGGTTTAAATAATGTTGTTATTCTACTTTGAAAGTTGTAGTGATATTTCATTTGTAGTTTAATAAATAAAACTTGCCTGAAGATCAGAGAGTAAAATAGCCCCAGTGGTCAGCCTTACAGACCAGGCAGTGGTGACACACACCTTAATTCCCAGTAGCCATAAGAGTTTGCCATAGAAACCGGGCGATAGTGGTACATGCCTTTAATCCCAGAACTAGAGAGGAATATAAAGTTGGAGGAGACAGCTCTCAGACTCAGTCTTATTCTGAGGATTCCTAGAGGCAAGACAGCCATTTTGGACTGAGGCAGAGTTAAGAGCCAGTGGCTGTTTTGATTTTCTAACCTTCAGGTTGAACCACAATTTCTCTCTCTGGGTTTTTATTAATCGTGCATCAGAAAGTGAACACCAAGTGTCCTAGTTAATTGCCATGGTCAGGTTGACTAGTTGTATCTATGAGAATATATCCAGAGAAGCTTATCTGAGGTGTGAAGAACTATATTAAATGTGGGCAACAGCAGCTAATGGGTTGGGAGCTTAGACTCAAATGAGACACAAGCTGAGCACCAATCTCACTGCTCCTTGACACCCCTTGACTGAGGAAGCAATATGACCAAGTGGCCTCATGTTTTTACTACAAGGTCTTCCCTGCTATGTTGAACTGGACCCTTGAGGTGTGAGCTGCAAAAATAAGCATCACCTTCCTTGTGTTGCTTTAGTCAGGGGTTTAGTAATAACATGATACTTAGAGATGATAAATAACATTAACAAAATCAAACTCTATATTTATTAGAAAAAGCAGGTTTCTAATGAAATAAATTAGGCTAGTCATTTTTTAGCATTTTCAAATGTAGAGGAGGGAGGTAGAATCTTTTTTTGAATTAGCAAAGGAGTTACTTAGTTGAGCTCGTTCTGACTCCCAGAACTTTAGCTATCACTCCCCTATTTCAAACCAACTATTAAGTTAACACAAGACCTGATCCTGTTTACAATGTCTACACTTTGTTCTTACAGGGTGAGCATACGTGAGGGGACATAGAGAAGCCAGAAGGGAAAGTTATGATTCCAAAAATCTACTGTTAACATCCCTATGTGGGATTTTAAATAAATCTACAATTATTTTAATATTACCTCTTATTTCTAAATTTATTTTAACTTTCATATTGATTGTATCTGTTTGGGTGGTGTAGTATTATATCTTAATACAGGTATACAACTCCAGAGTGGTTTCTTCCTGGAGGGAAGTTTGATCATTTGAAATGGAAGATGAGCACATTTTGTTTGTTTTGCCCATGTCTGTTTTCTTTGTGCAAACATCACCAATTTTGGAACAGATGTACATTTTCATTACTTTCAGTTATTCCTGTCTTGAAAAGTGAAACTTATGAGCCAGTCTAAACCAGTTAATATTTCATGTTGTCTGAGTATAATGACATTGGCTGGTTATAATGAAGGGTTTGAAAAAAAAAAGAAAGAACTCCTGGGGAGAATATGGGGATTTCTCAGGTCACTATTTACTCTTTTCTACTACCATTGAACCATTGAATGATATGAATAACCACTACTGTCCCTGCCCAGAGTGTGAGGACACTGGCTGTCTGAGACAGGTCACCAGAGACAAAAGGCACAGTAAGGAATAGAGAAGGAGGAACTTAGCTCCAGTGAGAACACTGATAAACATGTCCAAGTAAAACCAAATCTATTGTCTTAATCGTTTATTAGATTCTAGGATTATGTGACTTGTTTGTCAAAGCAAGACACATTGCCAATAAGAATGTAGGTACAATAAAATCTCCAAGTTCTCCAAGAGATCACCCCTGTTGTGATTCATTTTTTTTCTGTGGCAGAGCATTTTATTTAACAAGCATTCCACATTTTGTTCTCTTTTTTGTGTTTATTGACATTTTGGACTAAATGCTGGCATGAATATTTATGTACAGTCCCATGAAATACATGTGTTTCAGTAACTGCTGCACACATATTTGGGAGAAGACTTGTGGGCCTCCTGGTTTTCAAGTTTAACATTTTGAAGAAAGGTCAAACTGTTCTTTAGTTTGGTATATTGTTTGAATTTCCCGATGTGGTTGATTGAATGAAGGTTCCAGTTTTCCAGTTTTTCTCACAGTGGTAATTTTATCTTTTTAAATTTAGTTGTATTGTAAAATGTTTCCTCAGTATTTTCTCCCAAGTATTTCAAGTTTTGGCACTATTTGACAGCTCTGATGCATTTTGCTTAACTTTTATAATTGGTATAGACTGTAGGTGTGATGTCTGTCCTCACAGAGGATGAATGTGTAATTTGAGTTTAGTGAATAGTGAACCATCATGAGTCAAAAGAAGGAGCTATCCATGTAAGCACTGTGCAAACCCTTGAAAGTTCTACTTCTCAAAACAATTATAGTTTCCAACTATTCAAATGTGATTATGCAAGTTCTAAAACATTAGGATACACCAAAATCTATAATAAAATTATTTTATTTAAATTAATTTGTTGTAGAATTCAATTGGTATATTTTAATTGTAAATTTTCAAAAACAAGTGAATCTCTTGTCTCATTTTTCCCTAATCAAAATCTACCCAATATACATCTTCAAAAATAAGAAATACCTACAGTGTAGCAGGGACCCTTGCTAATTGAGTAGGAAGAAATGAAAAGCTGAACAGTGTGTGTAAAGACAGGGAGAATAGGCCAGAGATTCAGAAAAATTAGCTTTGTGTGACCAAATAATCTAAGATCAATGATAAGGTATATGGTTAGGGTTCTAAAAATTAAATAAAATGAGTGATTCATTGCAATTAGCATAGCACCATTTTATGCTAAATCAATCATATTTTATTAGGATTGCATATATATAGATACTATCAATGCAACTTAATGTATCTTTGTATTCTGTTAAAATATCTTTTGCTGTAGATGGTTCATAAGTGAAGTAGGTGTGCTGGGTGATCGAGAAAGTAATTTCTCCAACCTTGTCTGATTAACAGGAAAAAGATGAAGGAAGATACATACAGACATCCCTATGCATTATAATAAACCACAAAGAAGAGATTAGGTCTAGTCATTACAATTGTTAGCATGAACTATTGTTATAAAAGTTTGCATTGTAAACAGAATTAGACAGGTCAAAGAATTACCAAAAAATTAGAAAAGCAGAAACCAGCCTAAGGCTGTTGAGAGAGTTTCCTAATGTTGTTTTTGGAATTAAGTGTTTGTTTCCTCTCAGTTGTGCCCTCCCAGGTCTTTCAAAGTCTTCCTGCTTCTCCTTCATAGCCTGGCTGCTTCCACATCAGCTCTCTTTTGCTTGCAGCCAGGTCACCATTTCGGAGGCAAGCCTGCAGCCAGGCTTTTCTAGCTCTCAAGGGATTTTCTTTTAAATCATCTGGCAATAGCACTTTTATTTATCCAAAAGCTGCTGCTCAGTTGGATCTACAGGAAAAGCTGATATTGCTCTACATTTTGTTCTTTTCTAAATTTTATGGTAGCAACTACTCAGATTTTCAACCAGGGGAAAAATATAAGTATATCTAGTTATTTGGTTACCTGGGAAACCATTATGCCCTTTGAAAACAACAGTTTCATCTTTCAAACTGGACAGCATCCTTCAATATAACTGTTATGATTTATCAAGATAAAGAAGAAAGACATAAGTGTAATTAGTCTTTCTATTCTGAGAGGAGACAAGGTATACATAGCAATGTTCAATTCAGGAAGCCTGGAGAGTGTGTTTTAAAAAAATGTCTCTAGGAGCAGTCTCAACAACAATCACTGGAGAAGCAGCCTCAGAGGAGTTGGCAAAGCCAATCTGAATACAGGATCAATGAAGAGTTGTGAATTTTTATTTTTAGGATAAATTTCTAGTCATTTGTTTATCCCCTGAAAACAGGGATGAGAACTGTTTTCGCCATCGATTCCCACCTGGTCCACGGTAAAGAATCATGTATGGTGGGTTCAAAAGGCTTGAATTAGGGTTTACCTTGATAGAGCTAAATGTAAAACTGCTGAATCTAATCAACAATACATGAACATGTTAAATGTATTATGAATTTAAACTTAAGAAATATTAAGACAAGGCATGATGAATTGTGAGGAACCAAGACTGGAGATGGCCATCAGCAAGTCAAATGACCGTGATATGGAAAAATCATGGTAAGTGGAATTCAAATTTACTCCCTTTCTGACTGCAGCACATTTAGAAATACTCATTATTAACTTTTACCAAGAGTTCGTGTACTGGCCAAGACCATCAGAAAATCTTAGAATAGTAATCACTATTATTATTCAACTTACACATTAGTTAAAAGATTTTGTGCTTTGAGTCATCAAAAACAATGAAAAGAGACTTCAGTACCAGGACTGGGTTACATTCAATTGATTTTTTGGCTAAGAGGTCCCATGGAAATTCCCCAAATAGTCCAGGTTGTTGCTAAGGCAATGGGTTCCTCTCTGCAAACTGACAGCAGGGCCCCTTTGCCTACGACAACACTCCCATTCACGGACTGTGAAGAAATTGAGCTAGCACCTACATGGAGCCTTTGCCCTTATGTTATAGAATCTTCGGTTCAGGAAGGTACTCTGCAGGATACCAAATGAGAAACTTAAACACCAGCCCAGCCACAAAACCTGTAACCTACAATCTGTTCTTCCTGCAAGATATTCTAGGGCAAAGGTGGCACGGAATTTGTGGGAATAACCATTCAACATTTGATTTGACTTAAGGCCCACTCTATGAGATGGAACCCATACCTGACACTTCCTGGTAGAGCAAGAAACAAACAGTAGATATCCCAGAGATCTAGGGTAAAACCAAATACTACTGGTCAAAAAAAAGTATCAATAAAATATCTCTTAATGACATTGTGATATACTCAGGGATCAGTGCACTATCTAATTGTTTTCAGAAACACTTTCTCCTGCAGCAGATGGGAAGAGATGCAAAGACCTACTTCCAGACAATATTGAGAGGGAGAGTGTTTGAAACACGCATCTCTAAATGGGGTATCTCCATGAATTCCCTGCCCTCTGAGCACAGGGAGCCCTGCAGAAGTGGAGGCAGAAATGGTGTAAAAGTCAGAGGGAATGGAGGACACCAGAAGTCCCTCTGAAACAACTGAACAAAGACCATATGAACTCAGAGACTGAAGCAGCAAGCACAGGGCCTACACAGGTCTGGACCAGGTCCTCTGTGTGTGTATTATAGCTTTCAGATTAGTAATCTTATGGTACTCCTTAATGTGTGAATGAGTGGGTCTCAGATTCCTGTGCCTGATCTTGGGGCTTCTCTTCCTTTTGTTTGGGTTTCCTTGTCCAAGCGTGATGGGAAAGTTTAGTTTTATCATATTATATTTTATTTTGTCATGTTTGGTTATAATCTCTTAGAAGCATGTTCTTTTCTAATGAGAGACAGAGAAGGAGTAGATTGAGAGGGGAAGTTGTGTGGGGAGGGACTGGGAGGAGTAGAGGGAGGCGATATATTGTATGAGAAAATAATCCATTTTCAATAAGATACCCTAACTAAGATACCACCCCTAAGCTGCTGGCCCTGGATTCTATAATAAATCAGGCTGACCAGTCATGAGGAGCAACCTAGTAAGCAGAACCCCTTCATGGCCTCTACATCAGCTCCTGCCTCCAGGTTCTAGTCCTGTTTGAGTTCCTGTCCTGACTTCCTTCAGTGATGAACTATGATGTAGAAGTATAAGCCAAATAGATTCTTTCCTCTCCAAGTTGTTTTGGTCTTGGTGTATCATTGTCACAACAGTAACCCATATTAAAGCATATTGTCTGGCATCTCTACACTCCTGACCTTGTTAGACTGAATTATTTCAGAAAGACTTTACTTTCCATGCTAACCCTCTAAAGCTGGGGTCACACATGGGGATTTCTGGGACATAGAACTGCAGCAGAAGGTATCACTTAAGAGTGATTGATTCATGCTGTAGTCAAACATTAACAATACAGAGTGGCAGCTTGGCGGTGATTGTGCACATCTTTAATCCCAGCACTGGGGAGGCAGAGGCAGGTGGATCTCTGTGAATTTGAGCACCACCTGGTCTACAAGAGCTAGTTCTAGGACAGGCTCCAAAGCTACAGCAAAACCTTGTCTCAAACAAACAAACAAACAAACAAACAAATAAATAAGAAAAGAGCACCATATACTATCTGATGACAGTTCTGGAATAAACAACTCATGAATAAATTTAGTTAACATTAACTTAAGTCCTGTAAAACCCCTGCTTAGTCTGAACCAATACTGAATTTTTGCTAGCCTTAAACTAACATTTTGGTTAGTAAATTTATTGTTCTTGGAAAATATAATTATGTTAAGAATTTATGTATTTAACGAATATAGGATAAGACTTCACCTAAATAACAAGCTACTAGCATTTGGGTTTTCTTAATGTCATTTATTTGGTTCTTTGACAAACTTTGGAAATAAATCAATTAACAACAATTTTAAACTATATGACATTTCCCAACCACTTCTAGCCATTTCAGAAATAAAATGAAATTATTGAAACAGATTGTCTGATATCCTGATTGACTTTTTTCCAGAACAGTTGTACAGGACCACTGTTTTCAAAGAAAACCTGGACTTTTTGTCTAATTGTCCTAAACTACTTGTATCTACTTGTATTTCTCTTTATCATTTTGGTTTAGATTATGTTTATGAGGAAGATTTCATATAATACATCTCAAAGTGGTAGAAGCTGGCTATGTAGCCAGCTCTGTAATGCATCCCTGTATTTGTATGTAATTCTTTGTTGCCCTATGATTCAGTTCTTCCTTTAAAAAGTACCTTTTTAAACTTAAGAGGCAGAGGCATAGATGCAAGAAGAAAGAATTAAAGAGAAAAGAATAGTAACAGTGTTTCAAAAGCATCATTAAATTCCCACAATCTTTGGTTTTGAGCTATTAGCTTTTGATGGGTTAAAAATAAATTGGTATTTCAGTATAGGCAGAGGGAGCAGTTGCTACTCTAACTATGATTCAAGGTGCCATCCCTTTTAGAAGTGTTTGCCATCTTCATTTCCTTTATGGCCTTTTAAAAGTAGGGCAGTGAGCTACTTTTCTCCTCCTTCTGTGATAAAATATGACAGAATATATGGCATGATATTCGAGCCAACAGTTTATATATAGAAATTTCAGAGCATGGATTCCATCCAGAAATAGTCTAATGATATTAATTGACTGTATCATCAGGAGCAGAAGCAGGAAGTCTTCCTCTCATTTTTATTCTGACTCACTCTCAATTTGTTTTTTCCATCTGTAACATAAAAGACCAGAAAGATGGAGAAAGACACAGTTTGACACAAATGCACCCCAGAGTTTTTACTATCTTATGCTCTGCTGTTTTCACAAGAATTCATATTCTTTTAAGGAAGTTGTAATGATAAGATGCCAATGAGTAGAAAGGTCATGAAGCTTCCTTTAGGAGCCTTGCAGTGATCATTCATTGGTGTCAAAAGACCCATGGAGCTGAGAAGACTAAGAGACTGCTGTTATCATCAATATTGATGGCATCACATACAAACCAGCATTGCCTGTGATCTGGGACAGTAATGATTCATATACTGATTTGTTAATTTGAAACCATTTTAATAGTATCCAAATCAGCACAGACTAAATATTTCTGGCTGCTAACATAGATTGTGGCTTAGCCACTGATGGGAGCCATCTATTAAGAAAGCATGGAATATTGTCTATAGAACAATAATAGTGATTGAAAATCGTGTGTATTAAAAAAAAAGAAGAAAGAAAATAGTGTTCGTAACTAAGGAAATGCTCTCCCTGCTGAAGAAACACACACAGTGGCATTCCGAAAGGCTTGATTCTGTTTGGAGTCTACTTCAACTTCACTCTATAATTTGGTTTTGCTATTTCTATTTTTTTCTCAAGGCAGGGATTAATATATCTCAGCGTGGCAGCAAACTGTCTGTGTAGCCAACTGTGGTCTTGACTCCTGGTCATCCTGTCTCCACTTCACAGGTGCTTGATGACAAGCACATGGCTTGGGGCATTCATTAATTGATTATTTTGAAGAATATGTACAAAGTGAAAAATAGATATGGGGACTCAGATGATGTAATTAGGAGAGAGAATGGCATTGGAACGTAACCTAGAGCTTAATTTCCTCATATCTGAAATTACAATTTTTATAATTTCATAGGGCTATAATTAAGATAATTTCAGATACTAGATAAAGAAAAAAAGTCCTGAACTACAAATACAAAAGGTACATGAAAAAGGAAAGTGGTTTTTAATTTGGGATAAAAGCACACACTTTGTGGAAAACTCAAAATGCCTAAAAGCGAATAAAAGCTTTTCATATTTTAACATATTAAAAACTTCAAGAAGAGGCTTTTCAGCATTTACAATTTAAAATATTGCTACTTCCCTGATCTACTGTTGGAAGACAGGTCTAAGTCCTTTCTCATTATCAGAATATCACTGGTCCCAAACTTTTACAAAGTCTCTAAAATGTTCACATGCTGGTAAAGTGACCTCCTTCTTGCTGACAAGAGTGTAGCAATACAGTAAGAGCAGAGATATGAGCAATTTATACCTTATTAAGTCCTATATAAAAAGAGCAATTGCGAAAGTATTCAAGGCAATATCATTTTTTCCAATCAAACAAGTGCAGAACAATGTTACTGGGATTTATGACTGTCAAACGGATATGATCGAACCATCTTGGCCCCACTTAGTTCCAGCAATACGATACTGGACGCCTTAAGTTGACAAGGGTAACCTTAAACTCCTGATCCTCCTGTCACTACCCCCTGAGTGCTGGGAACCAGACAAGTACCACCACAGCTGACTTAATTAATTTGGAAGTATTATTTTTGCCACTCAAAGTTCCCTATGAGGATATAGCACGGATGATCAGATAAACAATTTTATTTCTTATTATTTTACTCTTTTAGAATAACTATTGTGTGATAGTGAATAAAACAATAAAAAATATTAGGAGCACATAATTAGAGATGCTAAAATTACCCACAGTGCAAATTATTCCTTCTAAAGCAAATAACAAGATCTATCTTGATGCAGATAAACACATCATGCAAACAGCAACATCTCATATGATCTGAAATTCAGAATTCTCTATGCTCTTAATATCCAAGGCAGTTATTGTAAAAGAAATCAGTGTGGATATCTAGGATGAAGGATTTTCACATAGGAGACAAGTTTACCACAAGCCATTTAAAAGTATATATTTCATCTACACCTTGTTTCTCATTCTAGATGCTGGTGATGAGTGTTGAAGTCTTTCTCTAGCTACTCCATGACTCAGACAATCTATGAATAAAGGCATTAGGGGGTATGTGGTATGGTGGTGATGTGTGTGTGTGTGTGTCCGATATGCTGTTGCACTGAATATACATGTGAACCAAGGATGAGAAAGACTCACAATGGTGATGAGAATGAGTGAAAATTGAGTTTTGGCAGTTGGTAGAATATCCATTTCATATCTTCCATGATCCAGGGAACATTACAGAAGAGAAAGAAGAAGAATGTAAAAGGTGAACAATTTGGTGTTCTTTGAAATGACAACATACACATTGTATCCCATGAGCTTACAGCAGCTGTGTCTACCTGCACCACACCTGGACAAGACTTGGCCCACCAATGTTCAGACATGGCTAGGGGAAGGGCTCATAGGGCTTGTCCCTGTCCTGGAGAGCTAGAGAGGTTGATGGTTACAGGATTAAGGAGAGTAATTTTTATCAGTGGGTTAGACAGATGCTGGTGGTCATGCATGCTCTAGTGGTCCTAATTAAACTTGTTGGCTTTGAAACAAAAGCAAACAAAAACAGAAAGACATGATAGTGGGGGGGAGGCTTATTGCGGGGGGAGGAACTTGCTAAGTTGTGGAGGAATGAAAAATAGTGGGTGGGGGCTGAATATGACCAGAACACTGTTTATATGTGCAGAAAATTGTCAGTGCATAATTTTAGCAGTAATTGTGCTTACTGGGTTATACACATTGAAAATATTAGCCTACATAACATCTTCATGAATCACTGGCCCCCGTTTACATGAGCCTGGAAATTCAATCATTCTTTGTTTATAGCTATAAATATCTTACTTTATATAATTTAGCATCTGGTTAAATAAAATTCTGCAGTTTTTTTGTTTGCTTAACTAAACCTGAAAAATATAACACTAATTTAAAAATTGGCTCATTTTACCAGAAAATCTACTCTATGTCAAAAAATAATCTCAGGATGGGAGAAAAGGTAAAGCAAGGGTAAGCTATAGGGACAGGCACGAAGGGACTACTGTTCACTCAGGCTCTTCAAATTCTTTTGCTTCCTCCTTTCCTTCCTTCTCCTCTCTTTCCCTTTTTATATTGTTATGATTTCATGTTTGCTAATTTTCAATGCATGCTTCACTCCTTATTCAACACATTGTTCTTCAGTGTTATATTGATTTGGTGATAGATTCATCTTGGGATTTGGTGACATTTCATATGGCTGCTATCTTCTTTCTTTTCTATTTCTTAATCACAGTTTCAGTATTAAAAATTAGACTTTCTTCTGGAATGCTTTTTTTTCTGGAGTCATCTGATAATTTACATATGCCAACCATGAAATTAGTTATTTTTCAATCATATCATGTTATTTACTGTGATATTTCATACCACACTGAAACCCATTTTCATTAGCAAAATTCTTGCTTTATTTTGTTCACTGAGGTAGGAAATGAGTTGTTCAATATTATACCAATATAAAGTTTATACTCATATATACATATATATTATAATTTATACATTTGAATATGAACATATTATATTTTAGTAATTAATAACCAGTTTTCTTCTATCATTATAGACTCTACAACACTGGCTGCTACAATGTCACATCTACTACACTTGTGATTTCAGACATTAGAAATGGCAAATACTACTTTTTAAAATCTCAGTCCTCTCTGGAAAGCAATATGACCTAAGTAAGACTTTTTAAGATTTCATATATTTTTGCTATTATAATATAAGCAGATAGTTTCCCCTTTCCTTTAGTCTTTCCAAAATGCTCCATATAACCCTTCTTACTATCATTCAAATTATGGCCTCTTTTTCATTAATTATTGTTCCATGCATATATATTTTATGTGTATATTTAAAATCTAAAAGCCACCTGTGTTTTGTAAGAACTAAATATGACTTTCAAGTTGAGTGTTTTTCCTCTGATCTGCTCCACACACAAGATTCCAAGTTACAAAGGAAGCATGTCATTTATTTGTAAGTGTTCATGTTTTCATAGAAATTGTTGTATGGTTGATACATTTACCTAATCATCACGGTCGGTCTTCTTTCCAGCAGGACACGCTTTGCAAGCACTGTTGTAAATACTTCTGAAGTTTCTTTTTCAAAACACACAAAGGGAACTTTGTAAAACACAATTGTATTAGAATCCCAGGACTTTGTAATTATACATGAATTATTGTTCGTCTGAAGTGCTGCCTAATCTCTAGTTGATAAGATTCTTAATGATTCTGCATAATTTGGGAGTTTAGCACATTTTCTAATTTGTCTTGATTTAACGCTCGGTGAAAGACAGAATGGATCTTTATCATAACATTAAAGGAAACTGTGTTTGGATGTGCTGCTATAGTTCATGTGGTTTTCTTAAACTTTAGGAAGCAGGCTGCAGTTACTCAGAAAAAGTGGAGAATTTATAGTTATTATAAATTTTATTTTATTGTCATAAAGCAACATCAATCCCCACATAGAAGGGCAAGATGATTTATGAATTACTTTATGGCTCTTTTGATTGAGTGAGGGTCAGGAGTCTTACAAAGGATAATATGATCATTTAATAAATATATATATTGTCAAATGTGACTATTAAAATGCTGATGTGAAATCACTTTCATTCTGTTTGCATTCAAGGTCATTTTCTCAATGACTTTTCTTCCTCTATGGTTAAATATGCATTGCCTTTTCTTATCTTGCATACAACAAGATTTTTCTGTTATATATAATTATATTGACTTAAAAGAGACATATGTATATATAATATATAATATGCCTATGCATACATGCTATAGCAAATTAATGAAGCAAGAGACCATAGATATAGAAAAGAGTGAAAAGGGACATATGAATTTTGTGGGAGAAAAGGGAAGGGAGAAATATAATTATATTATAATATCAAAAATAAAAATAAATCTCTTGAGTTAGGGGCATGGCTCAGTGTTTAAAAGAACAAATGCTCTTGCTGAGGATCTATGCACGATTCCCAGTACCCATGCTGTGTGTCTCACAACTCTCTTTAACTCCAAGGGATCCAGAATTCCCAGTACTCATGATGTGTGTCTCACAACTCTCTTAAACTCCAAGGGATCCAGGATTCCCAGTACTCATGATGTGTGTCTCACAACTGTCTGTAACTCCAAGAGATCCAACATCTGGCTTCTGTAGCCACCTGCACTCAAGTGTATTTTCCCATGTCCATATACAAACACAAACATATAATTAAAAATAAAGCATAATAACAAGCTCCTAGGGGATAGAGACAAAAGTTTCCTTAGGTATTTACTTGTTCATTTAGCATCTAATGTCTCCTTTGTTCCTGTCACTCAGCAAACATAGGTGGATACAGTCCTTAGAAGAACTGACTTCTTAACTATTTATTCATTCTTGACAATTCATTAGCAGTTAGAAAAGTGGGAAAGCAACCCTTTCTTTGGTATTTTCACAGACTTTGTTTAATATTTCTTTATTCTTAAAAAGTTCATACTTATATACCGTGAAACATGACTCATTTTCCCCTCCCAACTCTCTCATGTTAGCCTCAATTTGTTCTACTTCCAACTTCATGTCATTTTCTTTTTCCAATAAAAAATTATTTACCACCAACCAAATCCAGTCAGGTCTGCACATCGGTTGTCTACTGGGTCTTTGGGATCCTACTGGTGGCCACGTCTTCAGCATGATGCTACTTTATCTAACAGCTACCAACTGCTGACAGTGCCTCAGTAAGAGGTGATCCTAGAGATCATCTTCCTCTTTTGTTCTAGAATTTTGCCTGGCTCGATCTTCTGCAAATATTGTTCAGGTGGCCCCAGCTCTGCAGTTCCATCGTCTGTCAGGCTTGCTCCCTGGGTTCTTCACATCTTCATTGTGTCCTGAAGCCTCTCTGCTCACTTCTGATCCTCTGCCTACAAGAATACAGCTGTTGGCACGGGCTCTTTTTATTTTATTTTTTGTACCAGTTGGCTAGATGTTCCTGCAGGAAGCTCACAGCCTGCCTTCTCACAGCAGCACGCCTGTTCTCCATCTCTGATTTGATGTTGCAGCCTAGGACTCCCCACTTTCTCCCATCTTCCACCTGCAGAGATCACAGAGGTCTCCTCTCCTGCTTTCTGTTGGTGATAAATCCTAATGGAAAGCTGCACACAGCAAACCAACAAGTCGAACACAAACTGACATTGTTAATGGCTCTCTTTGCTCGAACTCCACAAAATGTCCTTCCAGCCCAGCTTGACCATTCATGGCCAGTGGCCTCCCATCAACCTCTCCACCTCTACTTCATCAATTTTGGACTTTGTTTCTTACCCAGAGTGTAGAATGGTCTGCAGTTTATAGAAACACACTGTATCAGACAGAAAGGTGAGTGTCACCAACAGACATATTCCTACAAGAAGCAGGATACAAGCACACAATATCTAGAACTAGATAACTAGTAACTAGAGTAATGAAGAATTAGCCCCATTATAAATTCAGAAAAGTATTGTTTTTATTTGTATATCTGCATAATATGCATATTTTTATAGATGTATTTTAGTGGAATGATAATTAGAGCAAATTTTATCTTCAGTGGAATAATATGTGAAGAGATTTTTTAAATAAAAGGAATATTATGAGTTCAAGGCCAGCCTGGTCTACAAGAGTGAGTTCCAGGACAGACTCCAAAGCTACAGTGAAACCCTGTCACGAACAAAAAAAAAAAAAAGAAAAAAGAAAGAAAAAATATTAATTTTAATCTATTTTGAAAGCTAACTGAAAGAGGTTCTCAATGATTTGTCACTTTGGCCACTGAATAAATAAAACTTCTGTCATAATAACATAATATGGGAGAAATACCAACTCTGATCACACTTCTGCACAAAAATATATAGGTTATTGTTGGGATTCTGGTTTGGGGATTAAGTTCTATCTTTGGCCTTCATCCAAACAAGTCATCAGGGAAACTTTGGTTTTGTTTTCTTTTCTGTTTTTCACTTGTCTTGCCTTTTAGATTTTTTTGATTTTTATTTTTTGTTGTTTGTCTGTGTGCTTGCAAGAATGTCTCTGCATGTGTGGAACTGACTCAAACCTAGAGACCTCAGCTCTGCAGAAACTTTGGATGTTTCCCAGCTAATTTGTTTACTCAAGGTGTCTGTGGGACTCCACTGCAGGTGAGAGAGTGTCCTTCCACTGTTTTCTTCTCTGTTTATCTCACAATAAAGCATGGCTTATTAATGACAATTATCAATAATAATAAATAGGCCAAAGCGTTCAAACATAACTAACACAGGTAAGAATTCATTTATAAATGCAGACAAATAACCTCTGATCCCATAAGATATCCAGAGATCTATGGGTATTTTAAAATATTTTAAATTAATTATAATTACATTAATTTCCACTTTTCCCTTTTCTCCCTCCATACTTTCCTGAATACTGCCACATGCTCACATTCAAATTCATGATATCTGTTTCTTTAATTGCACACGTGTACACTGCTAAATATATTAATATCTCCTGCTTAGTCTAGTCTGCACAAAGGTGTGCATGCGTGTGTGTGTGCAGTTTAAGTGCTGACCACTTGGTATCAGATAACTATTAGGGAAGGGGAAGAACAGTCTTCCCTAGGAAAACTATTTCTCTTGTTTTCAGAATTTCTTTGCTGTCCTATAGCTCTTTGTCTAGTATTAAAGTTCCATGAGGTTTCCCTCATATTTTACTGTTGTGCTGGTTTAGTTTGTGCTCATACAGCCGTGCTGATAAAATTTCATGGATGTTGTTTCTCTTAAATTTCTGGGAGACAAAAATCTCACTCAACGGTTTCATTTCTACCCAATTTTTGCCTTGTTTGCTGACATGGTCTTACTCTGCCATAAGCATACTCGGCTGTGATACTTTTTTTCTGCTCAATGCTCACTCTAGCTATAAGAGCATTATTTGCAATGTGCCCTGAGTGTATTGGGCTGCAATAGTATTTCTAACACTCAGATCTGATTCCACGGCCAGATGGTTAAACTGGTTAAGGATGATTTTTTCCACTCATTTCTTGAAAAGCCAAAGCTTCTAAACAGAACACCTAATGTCATTTTAAGTGCCTCCATCTATTGCTATCTCCATTTATTTTGTGTTGAGTGCTTTAGACTCTGTTTTATCAATAGGACTTATCTTTGTGGTAATGGTCAGGAATTTCTAGTTTCTATATTTCTACCTTAAGTAAAACACAATCCTTTCACAATTGTTTACTATATCTACATTACCATTTTTGTACCTATGACTCAGGCACCATCATGGGAGAAAGGGTGACAAGATTATCAGAGAAAAATTATAAGAAGTCTACTATGAAATGGTCTCTCCCAGATATGGCTGCATAAAAAATTCCAGAACAATAATGTATCAATAGACATACCAACATGAAAGGGAAAAATTCCTTGGTGCCCTCTCCTATAGAAAGAACTATACACAACTAACAAATTGTGGGAGAAGAATTAATCTCTCTCAAGGATGATTCTCTTTATTGTTTATCAAATGCCAAAGAGCCAGCCCTAAAGCCATACAGACACATAAACAACAAAAACAGACCCAGCAGGTTGTAATATATGTATATATTTTATATATACATATATATATGTATGTAAACATATATGTGTGTGAGAGAGTGAGAGTGTGGCTATATTGTGTGTTTCTCTGTGTGTGTTTGTATAGTCAAAGACTATACATTTGAGAGTAGGGTTATAGGACAGACTAGAGAGAGGAAAGAGAAGAGAGAAATGATATGATTCTATTTTAATTAAAATGTCTTAATGTTTACAGGAAACTGCTTTTTTTTTTTTTTAACATTTTCTATTATTGTCGCTACTGCCAAAAGCAACAAGTCAGAGTTGACCTTCCCAACGATTTAGAAGGAGATTGTGAGTGGAGAGTAAATTAAGCTATACATACTCCTAGGAGGAATGTTACATGGTTCTCTGTGAATTATCACTAGGAGGAAGTCCAATACATCAGAGTATGTGCCCTCTTTTATGACTTTTGGTGATGTGGGCATAGCATCATCTCCCAGCTCATTGCAGGCAGTGTGGCTTCCCCTTCTTAAGCTCAAATTCCAGTGGAACCCAGAGAACATCACACATTCAAATGTATGAAACTGATTTCACAACATGAGCCTTGGTGGTATGTTAATACAGAGAAGAAATGGCATATTAAATGCAAAAATGAACCTCTTCTCTACAACCTTCACTAGAATCATGAACTACACTTCACTGACGGTGGGACTGCATTACTCTTTCTAACCAATGCTGAGATTGGAATATATTGAAAACCAGAGTCTTCTCTGATACTAATCTGTTTCAAAAGAAGGGACAGTCAGGAGGCTTTTGTGGAATAACTAGCTCACGTGTCTAATTTTTCAGGTTGGTGAGGGAGGAAATAAAACGCACAATACAACTCTACATAGCATGCAGTGTTTGACAATGATCATGACTTTGCTATTGGCTTACATATGAAATACACTGTCTGTGATGAATCTATAAGGGAAATTTCACTTGTAGGCTTGGTGACAAAATATGATTAATAATATAAAACAGTTTTTCCTGAACCACAATTCTATGTTTGTTGGAGACACCTCCACGTGTTCACCTCTGCATTTCTTCACTACAGTGCTTTGTCTGGTATTTTAATGAATATTGTGTGATTTTTTTTCTTGTGGAGACACAGCTTTATCCTGTATGACAAATAGATCAAGCCTTGGCACGTAGCACATGGCTAAAGGAAATGCATTCTGGGGTATTTGCACAGAGTGCACTGATGCATGGTGCATCTTACAGAATGCTTCCCTGTCACTTTGCAATGGGTAACTTCAGAGACAGTCTTAAGGAAATGTCAAATGAACAAAATATGTCTATTTTATTCTTAGCTTTCATGACTCCATCAATAAGACTCCATCTTCATTGCTGAATAAAATTTATGAATAATTCTAATTTAGTGCCTATTGTAAGAAGTGTCCCTTTTTCTATTATCACACCTAATGTCTTTTGCCTGTCTTTCTTTGTATTTCAGAGATAATGATATACCTCCATGAAGGGAACTTTTTACTATAGAAACATCTAAATGTTAAACAACCATAACACTTGAATTTATGATGTGTGCTGTTGCTTACCAAAAGTAATAAAAACCGTTCTCTTTTGAGTCATTTTGATAAGACAATCTCTGTGATGAATTCATAGGGAAATTCCAGCCACCAGGTTGGTGACGGGAATGTGATTTACAGTCAGTATTACACTGTATGCTGCCCATGCTTGATGGTCTGTAAAGTGTAGCGTAGGGAGAGGAATTTAACGTGGCAAATTGAAAAATCACACAGAATAAAATACAGTGAAAAGGGAAAGTTTCAAACTTCATTCACTATTATAGCTGTATACTCCTTTAAGGCTCTGCTGACAGATATCAATGTCAAAAGGAATATGAGGACAATTGTATGGTACCAATCATCAAGAGGAACAGTGCAGATGTGAGGTCAGAAGGACCCTTCCCTAAGCAATGCACTGTAAGCTTCTCTACCTATGAAACTCAAATTCTTCCATTCTTCACAGGTCCACAAGATTTCCCTATTTATACAAGGGTGTATGAAAATCTGTTGGGTGTGAGTTGGGAAGATATTCCAGTAGTTAAGAGCACTAGATGAACTTGCACAAGACCTATGATTGATTCCCAACATCAATAGATAGTCAAGAGCCTCCTGGGACTCCAGGACCAAAGAAGGCCTCTGGTTGTCTCTCATAGCATCCTTCGGCCCTACAGTAATGCACATTACCATAAATGCACAAATTTAATTTTGGTAAGTGATATTTACCCAGAAAATTGTCCATTTTTTTAAGTTTTATGGAGTATAGGTTTTCAAACTATGACCTGATGACCCTCTGGATTTCCTCCATGTCTGTTGCTGTGTCCCCCTTTTTATTTCTGATTTTGTTAATTTGGATATTCTCTCTCTGCTTTTTGGTTAGTTTAGATAAAGGTTTGTCTATTTTGCTGATTTTCTCAAAGAACCAACTCTTTGTCTCATTTATTCTCTGCATTGTTTTCTTTGTTTTTATTATGTTGATTTCAGATCTCAATTTAATTATTTCCTGCCATCTAGTTTTCCTGGGTAAGTTTGTAGCCCTCCTTTTCACAGATGATAAATGGGCTGAGAAAGATATAGGAGAAACATCACCCTTCTCAATAGCCAGAAATAATGTAAAATATCTTGGAGTAACTCTAACCAAACAATTGGAAGACCTGTATGACAAGAATGTTAAATCTTTGAAGAAAAAAAAAATGAAGACACCAGAAAATGGAAAGATCTCCCATGCTCCTGGGTAGGTAGAATTAACATAGTAAAAATGGCAATCTTACCAAAAGCAATCTACAGATTCCATGCAATGCCCATCAAAATCCCAGCAAAAATTTTCACAGACCTCAGAAGAACAATGCTCAACTTCGTATGGAAAAGTGCAAAACCTAGAATACCCAAAGCAATACCTTACAATAAGAGAACTTCTGGAGGCATCACAATCCCTGACTTCAAACTCTACTACAGAGCTACAGTACTGAAAGTGGCCTGGTATTGGCATAAAAACAGACCAATGGAACCAAATTGAAGACCCAGTTCTCAATCCACACACCTACGAACACCTGATTTTTGACAAATAAGCAAAAAATATAAAATGAAAAAAAAAGCATATTTAACAAATGGTGCTTGTATAAATGGATATCAACATGAGGAAGAAGGAAAATAGATCCATATTTATTGCTATGCACAAAACTCAAGTCCAAATAGATCAAAGACCTCAACATAAAACCAACCACTTTGAACCTCATAGAGGAGAAAGTGGGATATACACTTAAATGCATTGGTACAGAAGAGCACTTCCTAAAAATAATCCTAGTAGCACAGACTCTGAGAGAAACTCTTAATAAATGGAACCTCCTGAACCTAAGAAGCTTCTGTGAAGCAAAGGACACAGTCAACAAGATAAAATGGCAGCCTACAGATTGGAAAAAGATCTTCACCAACCTCACATCAAACAGAGGACTAATATCCAAAATATATGAAGGACTCAAGAAATTAGTCATCAAAATAATAATCTAATAAAAATTGGAGTATGCCTAAACAGAGAACTCTCAAGAGAAGAATCTAAAATGAATAAAAGACCTTAAGAAAAAAGTCAACATCTTTAGTCATCAGAGAAATGCAAATCAAAACAACTCTGAGATTCCATCTTACACCTGTCAGAATGTCCAAGATCAAAAATACTGATGGCAGCTGATACTGGAGAGGACGTGGGATAAAGGAAACACTCCTCTATTGCTGGTGGAAGTTAAAACTGGTATAGCCACTTTGGAAATTAGTGTGTCAATTTCTCAGAAAACTGGGAAGCAACCTTCCTCAAGACACACAAACACCACTTTTGGGTATATAGCCAAAGGATGCTCAATCATATAAGGACATATGTTCAACTATGTCTATAGCAACATTATTTGTTATAACCAGAACCTAGAAACAACCTAAATGCCCTTAAACCTGATAATGGATAAAGAAGATGTGGTACATTTACACAGGTGAATGCAACACAGTGAAAAAAAATGACATCTTGAAATTTGCAGGCAAATGGATTGGATCTAGAAAATAACATACTGAGGGAGCTAACCCAGACCCAGAAAGACTAATATCACATGTACTCACTCATAAGTTGCTTTTAGACATAAAGCAAAGAAAAACAAGGCTACAGTTTACAACCCCAGAGAACCTAGACAACAAAGAGGACCCTAAGAGAGACATACATGGATCTAATCTACAAGGGAAGTAGAAATAGAAAAGTTTTCCTGAGTAAATTGGGAATATTGAGGTCATGGGAGAAGGTAGAAGGATAGTGGGGAGGAAAGGAGGGGATCAGAAAAATATGTAGCTCAATAAAACTTTTAATTTTTAATATAAAACAGATCATTAAAAATAAAACCCTTGAATTAACATGGATATTCAGAAGTCATAGTAGGCATGTTTCAGCCCACTCAAGCCCATTCCTTGAACCTAATTTGGTGGAATGAAACCTTTTACTGCCCAGTCTCTCTTCTCTTCACTTCTTCCCAGAAACACATCTTATCTGAGTCCTGGGTGAGATCTTCACACTTTCATATATTAGTTTTACAAGCTTACAGGTTTGTGGAGAAAATGGGCATCATACAATCAATAATTACATAGTTTATGGTTAAGAATCAGGAAATATCTACAAAAACACATTGCAGAGAGTCAGTCCAGGTACAAGGGTGAGGGAGGACATTTTTGTGACAGTGAAATTCATGTTGAACTCATAAAAAAACATGGAATGAATGTCTCTCAACCCCCATTTTATTATGTTAGGAATAGCAGCATAATATTTACTGAATAGTTAAAAGATGAAATAAACACTTAACTTTCCATGTAATATATAAGATTAAAATATTTTTAATAAATAGGATTTGTGACAACTCCAGTTATTCTATCAAACATTTAATCTATACTTCTGCTACAGTTAATTTAGAGTAGAATTGTGCGGTTCTCATGACTCCACACACAGAAAACATCTCCCTCTTTGAGGCTGGTTACTATAGTAGAAATATACATGATGTGTCAAGCTTCCGTTATTCTGCCAGTTATAAAATCTCATGTAATACCTGATATAGAAGCAACACATGTCTTGAAGTGTTCAACTGGGCTAATATATTTAATTCGTTAAAAGCAAACAAAGCATTATACTTGAACTTTCATTGAGAGGAACTCATCTTTGTCAACTGAAATCATTACACCAAGAGCCCAATACCATTTCCTACAAGACAGACAATCTTGACATCTTTGACAAGGTTGTCTTGAAAGTTTTCCCACTGCCTGCCAACTCTCTCTAGCTAATATCCTGAGAGCTATGAGTCTAAGTTACTGGCACTGAAGGGGACTGAAGAGTTTTCTTTGCCCATGTCTAAATATCTTTATTAGGTCATGTTGCCATATGTGCCTGCCATTTTTCTGAGCACAAATTGAGTGAGTTTATATAATCTGTCTGGAGGAAAAAAAGTCATACTAATGAATGTCATTGCCCACTCAATTGCAAAATTGATTTGAGGAATCTATCTAGAATATGCAAACATTTTGCTCATATATGACAAGTTAGGGACTTAGTTATGAAGAGTTAAACACATTTCCACTTTAGTTTAAAGCCTGTAATTTTAATAACAAAGAGAAATTACCTTTATCAAGCTAAAAATCAATAATTAGGTAAATGTAATTGAAAAATACTTATTATTTTGCTCTCCCAATAAATTCTTTAATAATGATTAGAAAGCTTAATATTCTGGGATTTAAGTTTTTCTCCTGAAAAATACCAAGCTGCACCTAACACAAACCATCAAAGACTTTAAACAGAAAAAGATAATATGGCTTTTGGGTCAGTGACCAAATCAATTATAATTGGAAGAGGGCATTCTGCAGGGGCAGAACTGAAAGAAAATCCCAATTTTGTACAGAAAAATTCATTTCAGAATGCAAAGAAAGGACATTTGCATGAATCAGAAAAAAATCCCATTTCTTCCATGAAAGGTTAGAGGTTCATAAATATTCTCTCTAGGGATAGAGGAGACATCTTATTACTAGGCATATTTTAAATATAATGTTTCAGCACCTACCACAGTCTGGCGTCAAACTCATTTGTCATCTGCTTTTACCTCTCTGGCCACATGCAAGAGGAGGAATGACATAACATGCTTAGCAGTGTTGGATGTTGTGCTCATGAGTGCTCTTTTGTGTTTTCTTTTGTTTTTAAATTGCAAACATCACTTAATGGGTATCCATTGCTTCTGTGCAAGCTTGTAACAAACATCCTTTGTTCCAAGATTGACCCCAAGAACCAAGTGTCCAGAAATAAATTCTCACTGTGCAGTGAACATGGTAGATAGTTAAAAAATATTTCAATTAAGTGGCAGGATGGCTACCTGCAATATTTAAGGTTATGGAAAAGGAGAAACAATTCATTTTCCTGAAGATAAAGAGAAAAATAGAATAGGAAAATTTCAACAGCAATAAGTCTGCAAATTTTAACTTATACAATAAATGCTTTCAAAATGGCCTAAACATGAGACTATCCAATAATAGAAGTTGACTTATTATGCTTGACACAGTAAGAGCTTTACAGTATTGACCATGTCTTTTGTTTCAGTAATAAGCACTGACATAGGTGCTGCTGTCTGAAGTATGGAGAAGCGTAGAAGATCTTTCCATGTCTTGAAGGCTTGAACTAGGGCCTGGGCATAGCACAAAGCCTTTGCTCTTGATCTTTTCACAAAAAAGCCTCCGATGTAGAAGCAAGGAGTGTCTCAGACTATAACCTTTCAAAACCCAGAGGCCCATCGAAATACAGAATGACTCAGCATGTCTGGTCAAAGTCTCCATCGGAGAAGGCAGAATACAACCACAGGGAAGAGAAAAAAAAAGAGGTGGCAGAGACAATAATCTAGGATAGGAGAGGGGAAAGGACCTGTGATGTCAGCAGGGGAGAGGATGGCTTCTAGGACAGAATTACTGCCACATGTTCAGAAGGAAGAAGGATAGAATGTAAAGAGGGAATACGTATGGAATCAAATCATCCATAGGTGGTGAGTGCTCAGTGCTCATATGTGATGGTATGGAATTTCTTATCAGGACAAGGGTAAAAGCATGGCAGTGATTGTCAAGAAGCTACACCCTCAGGATTGCCTTATTGTTATTGCATATGTCAATTTGTCTCTCTATCTATCCTATCATCTATCTATCTATCTATCTATCTATCTATCTATCTATCTATCTATCTATCTATCTATCTATTATCTATCCATCTATTATCTATCCATCTATCATTTATCTGTCTGTCTGACTGTCTGTCTGTCTATCATCCTCTATTAATCTATTATTCACATTTGACATGTAGTTGTTTAGGTATCAAAGATCAGAGGACAGCTTTGTGTTACTGGTTCTTTCCTTCCACTAGGTAGGTCTCAGAAAATGGATTTGGGTTGCAAGGCTTGACAGCAAGCGCCTTTCCCTGCCGAGCTCTCTCACTGCCCATATCTTCAGGTGTATAGTGAATAAGAACTCGATCTCTATTCTGTATATTTATTTCTGTTTGTTTGAGTCAGTGTCACATGTGTAGTTCAGTGTAGTTTTGACCTCATGATTCTCCTGCTTCAGTCTCTGGAGTACTGAGGTTTCAGGTTAGTTCATCATGACTGGTTTTGTGAACAGTTTAAACATATGTATATACCTCATTAATCTTGACAAAAGCTCAATGTATTCAATATAGATTTTTCTGAATGTGGATGTTACTTGGCAGGCAAAATAAGACACAGGAACTATTTCACCGCTGATTCATACAGACCCACAGGCAGAATCTAATTCTACCATTTTAGTGAGTCATTCTAATTGCTTTGCAGATGTTTTCTTACCAATATTAACATTATTTTCATGGCATTTATCAAGAAACAAATTAAGCATATGTTTAAAGGGTAAAGAGAGGCTAAGTGGCTGATTTGTGGAACTAGAAATAGAAGCTGAGTGTCTACCATTGGCTCTGTGTGTGGAATTGCATCTGGCAAACTGTCTGTGACATTTAAGAGCCCAGCAAAACAATGAGCTCAAAGTAGAAAGGAAATTTAAGATGGTATTTTCAAGGCAGTAAGTTTTTCTCTTAATTCACAGAAAAGATTTCCCATTATGCTTTGAATTGTCACTGTAAAACTTTATATTTTTTCAGAAATGATTCAGACTAATGTAACGGAAAATATATGTCATAATGTTATATCATCAAATCCACTAAACCAGTGTTAACTGCCGAGTCTTCTCTGTACCCTGAGAAGTTAGAACAGCCATCTTGTTAGTAAAATAAGTCATCAGCTACTGGGTAGATAGAGATAGATTGTTTTTCTGCCTTATGTCTTCTTTGTTGAGTTCACATAGATTTTTAGATTCCATGTTTGCTTAAATTTCTTTCTACCCTCTTTGTCCTTTCTTCATTGTTTCCATCCTTCCTGTGCCTGACTTATGCTGAGCTGCCAGAGTTTCTAGAACACCAAAATGCAGTGTATATAAACAGAACCATCTAAGATGAATACATGATTATGTATTAACAACAAAGGGGATAGTGTTGTCTTTAACAGTTCCATAGTGATGTGAGCATAGCAAGCCTGGGCTGGAAAGCATCCAGGATGAGATATAGAAGTATTACATCTGTGAACCCTCTCTTTAATTTATTTTGTTTACTTTTTGAATTATGATTATACAGTTTCCCTCTTCCCTTTTCTCAATCGAACTCCACACAAAGAACTAAAAGCAACTAAGGAGTTCTGAGAGTAGGAGAAATAGCCTTCCCTAGGGAAGGGCACACCAATGGTTATTCAGTTCCAAGTGGTCACCCATGAAATATACATAGAAGTAATGCACAGATTGAGCATGCTATACTGTTGTATTTAGGAATATACAAACAGCAACTAATGAAGCCCTCTTATCTGTGTGCAAGCCATTAACGAACAGGGAAAAACAGAGCAGGTGACACAGGAGATGTAATGTATTCTGGGGATTCACACGTTCCGAATTATGAGCTAGGAATGGAGCCATGAAGACCGATCTGACCCTGACATTAATTCTAAAACCACAGTAGGCCTGTCGGGAGAAAGCAAAGCTGGAAGGAACAAAGGTTAGTGATGGCAAAGTAGAACTCCCAGACAAAACAATGGGCCAATAAACACAAACTGGAATGGATGTGGGCAGACCAATTCACCAAGCTTTGTCTGAGCACTTCTAACTTTAATGTGATATTCCTTTAAGAAGAATGGTACTGACTGCCATGGAACTCAGCTCAGAACTGATGGAAGAGGGAACACAGGGGCTACAGAGCTGGCTGTGACCAGCACTGATAACGGAAGTGCACATGGGTACTGAGCCTTGTGTTGTAGAAGAATGGGCACCATACCCTGGTTTTCAGTTTCCTGAAGACCCGCTCATGGCTTCCACCTCACTTTCGATCACTCTCTATGCTTTGGACATCTTTCCCATAGCCAGGACACAGCTGCCTGTGAACCCAGCTACCCTCTGCGTTTCCTTGCAGTCAGTTGCTGGAGTCCCATGCTTCTGTGGGGAAGGCATGCTTCCTCACTGCTCTGTGATCTTCCAGAGTCAAGAAAAGACAGTTATTTAAAGCCATGTTTCCACGCTGTAAAATTATGAGGAGAAAGTTCAAGATAATGCATTGAATAATTTTTTTAAATGCCATTTTATTTGCACTTTATATCAAAGTGAATCACTCATATGGTGGTTCCCTAAGCAGCATCATTTTCACACTGGTTAGTACAAGCAAATACACACACACACACACACACACACACACACAGACACACACACACAAAGAGAAAGAAAAAAAACACACATAAATAGACTCATTCCCCCTCAAACAACCCCACACATACCACAAGCATATCTGTACACACCTACACATGTCACACATATCAAATTGACAGACAAAAGTATACAAAACATATATATATATATATATATACTCACACATATAGTTCAAACACACATAGCACACACACAAACATATATGCACACAAATGTATAAACATCATACTCATATATACACTATACGCACACATCACACACGTCACAAATATACATGCACCACAAACATACACACACTAAACCACTACCATCTATACATATATAACAACATATATACACATATACTATATATATAAAACACATGATACACACAAATATGAGTATATACCTGTCAAAAATATAGTTCATTTTTATACTAGGAAAGGGGTATTAATTTAAAATATATTTTGGATTATAATTAAAATGGCCTCATTCTCCAAAAATACTTTTGAAGTCAGGCATGAAGACCCAAGCCTTGTAATCCTATCAATAAGGAAGCTGGGGAAGGAGGCTTTGATTTGCAGAGCAACTTGTGATTCATAGTGAGACCATGTCTCAAACAACAGGAAACCAACTAAAAACTCAGTGTTATTCTGCAGGTGCCTCTCTGACCCTGTCCATTTTCTCTCACCTCATTTCAAAAGCTGCACCACATTTTTCTCACATTCTCAAGAACTCACCAGCTAAGGAAATACGTGACTTTTCCCCACAGCTGATGTCCTTGGAATCGCTGGTTGCAGGGCTTAAGTGAGGTGATATGAAATGCTCACATATCTGCCAGTTCCAGACGGAAATTAGCTCGGTGGCCATTTCCGACACCCCATTAAACACCAGTTCATTCGCGTGGAGGTTCTACAAGGCTCAACAGCCATTTCTCATGTGACATTTGAAACTGAGGATAAAATAAAACTGCCTAAGCTAGAACACATTCATTTCTGTGTGTTCACTTAGTTGTTTCTTCAAGTATGATTTTCATATTGGAGACGTTATTTGAAACCAGTTTAAAATCAGACATCCTATATGTGAGAGACTAATAGGTCTCCCACCCAAACAGGCCCATCTGTGGAAAGCCTGCCCTACAGCCCTCGTTCAACTCTGAAGATGTGCTCTGACTGCAATGCCTTTGAGATTTCTATTTTCTCTATCACAGGGATCTGGCTTGGCTATTTTTCTAGAGGGAATGTAATGACTGCAAACCAATTATTTTTTATCTTATCTCAAATTAGGCCACAATACCTCTGAGTTGGTACACTATTTCTAAGAAATATTAAAAATAAAAGCATTTCTTAGGCAGGCAAGGTCACCTCTCCTAAGCTCTGGCCCAGTTTCCGTACACAATGGTCGACTGGCATATGTAGGAATTTAAGGACTCTCTTTTTCCTTTGCCTTATTTTTTTTGGAGTGGGGGAGTGAAAATTTCCACCCATATCTGACTATGCCCACTCACATCTTCAAATTTCTATGCATGATTTGAAGAAACGGAGACTTTGACTCATTTAATGATGCTGTAAAATTTCACTGGAAGAAACATTCACATCAGAAAGAAAGTTTGTAGATCAGAGTTTCAAGAACCTGTTTGTAGAATATAACATCTCTCCATATTTTCCATGCTGTGAAATCCCCTTGTGGAAATAAGGAAGAAAGAGAGGAGAAAAGAAAAAAAGAAGAAGGGAGGGAGGAAGAGAGGAGAAGGAAAGGAGGAAGGGAGGGACCAAAAAACAGTAGAGTACAAAAGATATTACAGCTTCAATTCTTTTCTAACTGCCAAGCAACACTCATGAAGCAGAGCATCAGTACATGGACCATACTCTCAGGCCCCCAGGTCCCTAGACTACTGCTCTAGGGAACAATTCTCCAGCGTCTGTACTTAGGGAGACACATAAAACCATGAAAAGGGTAAACATTATATGTCATGGAAAGTTTCTTTTCTGGTCCTGTAATTTTTGTGTTCTATAGACTGCCCGTGCCTGTGCAGACAGCCTTCCTTCCCTTAGACTTAGGAGACACACACACACACACACACACACAGAGAGAGAGAGAGAGAGACGGACAGACAGACAGACAGAGACAGAGAGTTGAGAGAGATTTTCATATGCTTTATTCTGTGTGACATTTTCCACTAAGATCTTAACTTGGCCTATTTGGTATTTAATTTTCAGCACCATTTCAATTTGAGTTTTTTTTAGTAATGCTCTTTGTCATATTCTATTTTTACATCTTAGATTAACTTCCTCAAGTCATTCAGCTTTTGACTTTTGTTCTCTTGAACCATGACCGTATTCTCTTTGAGTTGTTTGTGCTGTTATATTGTCTGCATGAGCAAACACAATCCAAGAGTTAGCACGCCTCTTGCTGATCTTCTCCTCTGTTGCCTTCGGGTGTGGCTGTCCCCTTCTCATTGCCCTACCAGTGGCAGCTCAGGCACAAGGGTTTGTGATGGTGAGGTCAGGAGGCCTATAGGAGCAGGAGGTTCAGGGCCTACCTGGTAGCACTGGAAATAAAGATTCCATAGCAATGGGGGCTTATATAAAGATAAAGAATGGGCCTAGTCTGAAGGATCCCAGAGGAGCTAGACAGCAGCACAACACATTCCAAGAGGAGAGAGAATTGAAGGGTGGAAAACAGCAAGGAGGAAGTTAGTATGAGACAGGAAGGATTGAAAAGCAGAGGTGATTCTCCATTTTCACATAGAACTGGGAGTTTAAACAGTTTCCCCAAGGGCTGATTAGAGGGAAGTTCTTTCTAACATCTGGAGATTGGATACACATGTGTATGTAAGTATATACATGTAATATATGTGCAAGCACACACACATATTTCAAAAATACTGCATAAATAAGTAATAAAGACAAACCCCTGGACTTTGCTGAGTACACACTTCTAGGGGTAGCAGCGTGGGCTGCAAGAAGTTTTGCTCTGCATGAGAGTGTTCACTGTCGCTGTCTCTCAATGACTATGAACTTGGTTGTGGTTTGAGTGGATAAACCTATCATAGATTCTCATTCATCACAGCTGGATAAGATATGAAATGAAAACACCAGCACTTGACTTTTGAGAGACAGAGTCAATGGAAGCTTACAAAATATAGGACAAAATGATGCTTAAAGAAATTTAAGTGGGATAAGAGCGTTAAGCAAACAGGCATGGGGTGCCCTGAAATTCACAATCGCTGCCTTGAGAATAGAAAGGAAAGCCTCAAAGACTCTCTTTATAAATCAAGAATTAGCAGGTATTATAAATATTTGTAGTAAGGAAATTGATAAGAATTCTAAAGTTATGAACTAAATCCTGAGGGAAAAAATTAAATGAATATGTCAGATTTTATACAAATCTGGGAAATATGATGTTAAAACATACTTCTTGCTATTGGACAAAGAAAGTTATGCATCTATTTTTGTGAAGTCCGTGCTCTGCTATAATATTCCACGAGATGGTGAGATAAGTATAATTCCCCCATGGCATGAGGAAAGACAAGGGTTTTCTTCATGCACACAGTGTCCTTCCTATAAAATAGCTTGTTCATGATGGTTAATATCAGTTTTAGATGATTAATACAAAGCACAATGTAATAAGATAGAAATAGGGAAGCAAGAGTGGAAATGGAAATTATTTTCTTTGCTGGTGTCTTTAGTATCTTTTTGTACAAAACACATGCACACATACACACCTAGATTACAGAATAACCTCCTGACTGTGTGTCGCTGATCTGTGATGACTGAGCTCAGAACACCCTCCTGACTGTGTGTCGCTGATCTGGGATGACTGAGCTCAGAACACCCTCCTGACTGTGTGTCGCTGATCTGTAATGATGCAGCTCAGAACCCCCTCCTGACTGTGTGTCGCTGATGTGGGATGACCGAACTCAGAACACCCTCCTGACTGTGTGTCGCTGATGTGGGATGACCGAACTCAGAACACCCTCCTGACTGTGTGTCGCTGATGTGGGATGACCGAACTCAGAACAACCTCCTGACTGTGTGTCACTGATCTGTGATGACTGAGCTCAGAACACCCTCCTGACTGTGTGTCGCTGATCTGTGATGATGCAGCTCAGAACACCCTCCTGACTGTATGTCGCTGATCTGTGATGACCAAACTCAGAGTGACCACGTTGATTTTGTGTCACGCTTCTCTGTGGACTATGGTCCTGGATTCTGAATAACAAGGAGGAAGAGAGTTGAATGCAAGCATTGACCACTTGGATATTTTATCACAAATCAGGAGCAAATTTATTGTCCAGCGTGTGTGTGTGTGTGTGTGTGTGTGTGTGTGTGTGTGTGTGTGTGTAGTCAAGGATTAAACTATGTGACCCCTATTACATACTATTCTGCTACTATGTTAGTTTACTCGCTTTATGAGTTTTTTTTTTCCCCCATACCAGACAAAGATTTCAGAGAGGGCTTAAAGGAATCTTTTCATAGTATTTCTTCCCTATATAGGTTTGTGCTCAAGACCCTGGAAAACTGTGAAAAATACATGTGTATTGTACCAAAATGTTTAAGTTTTATCCTGAAGAAATGGAATGCTTGCTAGCATTTCTGCTCAGTCTCATAATAACAGTACACAAAATTGGCCTTTGCTTTGTGGATCTTTGTTCTATACTGAAGAAAGTTCCTCCTAAGGAGAAAGCTCAGCATAAAACTCACAAGCCAGAGAAAGTGCCATGCCATGGTCTTGTGAACATACAGAGAGTAAGAAATTCCTGAAGAATAGGAAAACTCAGTGGAGCATCCCCAGTGTTGGTGAGGAAACACTGGCTATTGTGAGTCATTACTCATGCTGGGTTGGGCTTTTTTGATCTGCCCGAGCTACAAATTCTCCTATGCACAAATCCTGCCTATATGGTTGTGGAAGCAACCTAGACATAATCACTGATTCCACAAGCTGGATTTAAACAAACATTTCCCCCTCCCCCTGCACTTGTCCTGTCTTACTGGAGTGAATTGGAAAAAATTCCCTGGGAAACATGATGTTCCAGCACCATACAGTACACTTAAATTATTTGCACTAACAACAGCCTCGTTATTATGTCAATCCAATCCCTCCCTACTGATTTTCCTCCTGCTACTTATGAGATAAACAAAATTAGTGGCTAAGTCAGTGTTCTACTGTTGTGAAGAGATACCAAATCCATGGCAACTCTTATAAAGGAAAGTATTTAATTGGGATTTGATTAGAGCTTCAGAGGAATAGTTCATTGTCATCATGGTGGAGAACATGGTGGGTTGAAGGCAGGCACGGTGCTGGAGAAGTAGCTGAGAGTTCTACATCCAGAACCAAAAGCAGCAGGAAGAGAGAGAGTGAGACTCTGGGGCTAACTCTGGCTTTGGAAGTCCCAAAGCCCATCCCCAGTGACTCACTTCCTCTAAGAGCCCATGGACGGCATTCTTATTCAAACCACTACATTCTACTAATTGGACCCCACAGGCTAGTAGCCATGTCTTAATGCAAAAACACATTTAGTACAATTTCAAAAGTCTCCATAGCCTGCTTTAGTCTCAACAGTGCTCAAAAGTCCAGTTTGTCCTGATGGTATTGGGAGCTGCCTGTGTAACACAGTATACCCTTTTGTCCAATAAGCTTACTTGCAAATGTTCATTGCTTTGCAATGAGTCATTAGTCTGGTTCAAGGCCTCTGGTTTCTGGTACCCTATCATCACTGGATCCTCAAAGAAACTCCTTTCAAATATTCTGTGGCTACCACAAGTCATGGAGATCCAGAGGCATCAAGATCTGGAGGTTATCATTCAATAGGACCAGTCCCTTTATGAGCCACAACAGGTGCTAGATGGGGTAGATGTTAGTGTGCACCATCCCCAGGCATGGCTGTGGGCATGGCTGGTAGTTAAGCTGGTCAGTCCAGGCCACTGGGAGACCTTACTCAGGGAAGGGGTGGAGCCAGCTCCTCTATGCCCATGCCATCAGGGTTAGTTCTCCCTTACCCAGAGCCAGTACGAATGAAGAGGTGTTGGTGAGGCAGGAAAGATGGAAGAGAAAAGAGGCTCTTAGTTTTTTTTATTTGTTTTTGTTTTTGTTGTTGTTTTTCTTATGAATTTTTTATTTGCTTATTTTGTTTGATTTTTTAAAAAAATTTTCTTTTGGGTAGATGCTGCAGGGGTGAGGGGAGGATGCAAAGATGTTGGAGGGAGGTTGCTTGTTCTTCCCAGACACTTGGGTAGCTTAGACCTGAAATAATTAGACAGAAACTATAGCAATTAAATTGCTGCTTAGCCCATTAGCTCTAGCTTATTATTGGCTAACTCTTACATCTTAATTTAACCCATTTCTATTAATCTGTGCATCACCATGAGGTCGTGGCCTACAAGCAAAGTTTCAGCATGTTAGTCTCAGGCAGAGGATCCATGGCTTCTCCCTGACTCTGCCTTCCTCCTTCCAAGCTATAGGCCAAGCCAGTTTTATTTATTCATTAACCAATAAAATCAGCACATAGACAGAAGGACCTTCTATACCATGGAGAGACTGAGAGGTGGGTAGAATTGGGGTGAATGATGTGAAATTCCCAAAGATTCAATTAAGAAATTATGTTAAAGAACAAAGCATAACAAAAACAACAAATGAACAAACAAAACTAAAATTTCAAGTCTCTTCTGAGATTTAAGACATTCTTAATTGTAACCCCTTATAAAATCAAAATAAAAATTCAGATTACATATTTCCAACATACACTGGCACAAAAAGTGAATTATCACTCTAAAAGGGAAGAAAGAGAGTATAGCAAGGAAATACTGGACTAAAACAAGACTGAAAAACAGCTGGCCAAACTCCAAACTCTGCATCTCCATGTCTGATGGCAAAATGCATTTCGGATTGCTAACTTGTTCCAGCTCTTTTGACTACAATACAACACACTTCTTTCTCTTGGGCTGGTTTCACTCCCTGGTAGCAGCTTTTCTTGGCAAGTCTCCCAAGACTCTGGCATCTCCAATATCTTGAAGTTTCTAACAAAATCCAGGCTTCCTTTTCACAGCTTCGCAAAGTGGCCTCTCTGAGCCCCTATGTAGGGTCATCACTGACACACACCTGGCCTCAGTAGCTTTCCTTACTTTCCATATCCCCAGTCTGTATCCTTGACTCTAGAGCCAGAACCATGAAGCCCCCTCTTTCAAATACATTTTCATCAGCTTTCTCTTTTCTATGGTTTCTTCTACTGCCTGTGTCTTTTTTTAATCCCTGTTCACTTTTCTTTAACTTATTCTCACAAGTTGGAAGCTTACAGGAGTGGGGTCCTGCCCTGAAGTTACCACTCCTTTTACACTATTTAGCATCAGGTTTTTCTTTAAACTTTTATCTTCTTGAGCACTGGACTTAGCTCATTAAATTTCCTTATACTCCCTATTTCCTCCAAGTGTACATTTTACATTTTTACTTGCTCAGCTTGCTCCTTTTCATTCTAGATATGTATAAGAGTGGCCACTAACAACGGTATCACACAGTCAATACCAGTCAACCTCTCCTGACAAAGTTCTTCATCCAAAACTCTTCAATTTAGCCTCAGACAGATTTTTAGGACCAAGGGAGAAAGCCAGAATATCACAAGGATGTTCTTTAGGCCACTTACTAGTATTGTCCTCTGCAACATCTTGAACGGGGCCATCATTGCTTACATTGCTCCCAGCATCACTCTCTTCCATGCTTCCACTAATATGGCTCATTAAGCCCCCCTCCAAAACAAATTAAACTGCTTTCTTAATCCAGAGTCCCAAAGTCCATGTTCTGCAACAAGAAGCATGGTCAGACTATTACAGGAATACCCAGCTTCCTAGTACCAAATGAAATTTCAAAACCCCCAGCCAGGTCCAGTGCCTACCTCTTTCTTTCTGTAGCCTATGAAACTGGGTGTAACTCCCAGCTACCTCTCCAGGACCATATCTGCCTGAATGTTGCCATGCTTCCTACCAAAGTGATAATGGAGTAAACCTCTGCAACTATAAGCAATCCTCAACTAAATGCTCTTTTTTTTTTGTAAGAGTTGCTTTGGTCATGGTGTCTTTTTACAGCAATAGAATAGCAATTTAGACAGTGGGGGTAACAATAGAACTGCATTCTGTAGTCCTAGAAAAAAAACAAGACAAAATTTAGAAATCATTTGGGCAAAATCATAGAGTTTAAGATTCCCCCCAGAGATCCCCGGGTGAATCTGTCCCTTTCCTCTTCCAAGGGGTGAGTTTCCTCCAGAGCTTCCCAAAGTGACTTGCCCCTTGCCTCTTTTGTATTGAGAGCAGTCCTTGGCTCTAGCTGAAGTTTTTCTGTCTTCCAATCTCCCAGTCTCTCTTGTGTAGGTCAGGAAACAACTCTTTAGAGGGGTGCTTCCCTTTCAACATTGTGGGTCCACAGAGGGAACTCAAAACATCAAGCATGAAGATTCCTTTATCTACATCTATCTTACAGGCCTTCTGCTTCTTTATTATAAAGACATTTGTGAGTGATTTAAATCACTCTCAGTGTTAATCCAGGACAACTCCTCATCTTAAAATTCTTAATTATTACATGAATAAATATGTTTAAAGCTAACTGTGGCATATGGTTTTGGTATATGTTTCAAGCAAATGTGTGTATTATTAAGGCAGTTTTGATTGAACAGTGTATAATTGGTAACATAATTGTTAATATGTAGAAATCCATGGAATCGCATTTTACATTAGTTAGAAAAGAAAAAGGAAGAAATCAATGGTAGCTATCCTTATAACTGTAAAATTTTATCCTCAAAAGAACTTTGTGACTGGCATTAGTGTCTATGTTTAAACAACACTTAATTGCTAAAACTGAAATAGATATATTAGAGTATAAACTATTAGGATGGCAGATGGTGAGAAATGTTACATAGATTGATTATACATGTAGAAAGGTAGATAGATGGACAGACAAATGAATGATAAGTAGATAGAACTACTATGTCTTCCTATTCCTAAGTTCAGGCCTTGTTCTCCTTCCAAATACTGATAGTTCACAATATCTTGAAGAAGGAACGTAGAGTTTATAATTTTAAGTAATTATTTAAAAACATTTCCAATATTGTATACTAATGGGAGATAAATCAAAATCCTGTACATATTTGTAAAAAATTAATATTTTAGTGCCATAAATGTATGTTCAATGATAGAATTATAAAAGTAGCTTGGTTGATGACCTTGATAACTGCAGACGGTCCATCTTTCTAAGACACGTATTAAGGACATGGCAGGAAACCTTAACAGTTGTTTTATACAAATACAAGGAAACAGAAACATTTCTTGAATATTCAGAAATGCTCCAGGTAAATCAAAACACAATTTAAAGTAAGCTAGGCAACTGCTCCTATACCTATGGTCACTTCAGTGGATTCTCACTGAGATTGTTTGCACTCAGGGGACACCCACTGGGTTACATATGGTCGTTTCTATAAACTAAATGTCTAAAATTACTGGCTCTGGCAGCTGAAATTTAAAGAATCATCAGGACCTTAAAATCCAAATTCCTTATATTACTAGTGAAATTCACAGGTGAAAGTAATGTTGGCAAAATTCTCTCCTGACTTGGAGATGTGGCTTAGCAGATAATGTATCTCGCTTGCAGGGGATCTGAATTCTTTTCCTATCACCCACAGTGAGTGGCTTACAACCACCTGTAACTCCAGCTTCAAGGCATCTGAAATCTTCTGAACTCCAAGGACACCTTTATTTATGTCACACAGACACAAACACACACACATACACACACACATGCACATTATACCCATACACACATACCACACACACACATACACACACACTCACACATGCACACAAACATCCATACACGCATACCACATGCTCACATGTACACATACAGACACACACACAGAGACACACACACACCCATCCACCCACCCCACACACAAACATACAAACACACCCACACATGCACATACACCCATGCATATATATTACAAGCTCACACATGCACACACAGACATGCATACCTACCACATGCTCACATGCACACATACACACCACACACACACTCACACACACAAATAAAAATAAATCTTAAAAGGAATTCCTTTTTTTTTGAATCTCAACCCACATCAAGCTTTCTTTGTTTTGTTTTTACTTTTTTGTTTCTTTTCTTTTTTCTTTTTTTTTTCATTTTTATTGAGCTCTACATTTTTCTCTGTTCCCCTCCCTGCCAATCCCCTCCCCTTTTACCTTCTCCCAAGGTCCCCATGCTCCCAATTTACTCAGGAGATCTTGTCTTTTTCTACTTCACTTGTAGATTAAATCTATTTATGTCTCTCTTAGGGTCCTCATTATTGTCTAGGTTCTCTAGGATTGTGATTTGTGGGCTGTTTTCTTTCCTTTATGTGTGAGTACATGTGATAATTGTCTTTCTGCGTCTGGGTTACCTCAATCAAAATGCGAGCAGGAACAGATCATGCTTTTTTTTTTTAAAAAAAAAAAAATCTTTCCCTGCTTATTTTCTTCTTCCCTCTCTTCCCTTCCTTATTTCTAGTGATTTTATTTTTTGCTTTTTCAATAAAGTAAATCAGTAGCTGATGTAAGATCTGTCTCTCTGCTAAAGAAAAACAAACCAGGAGTACATTTTAGCAGCACTGATTAACATGCATGCACCTTGCTGATCACTAATGATTTTTTTTTTTTTGGTTTTTTTCGAGACAGGGTTTCCATGTAGCTTTGGTGCCCGTCCCGGAACTAGCTCTTGTAGACCAGGCTGGCCTCAAACGATCACTGATGATTTTGAGCTACTCTAATCTCTATCTATGAAATGTATTTTATTTTTATTTACTTGTATGTGCATGTGTAAGAAACATACATGAATATGGAAAATGTGAAAAGAAATAATCCTCATAACTCCATAGTTTCAATTTATGTGATATTGAAAGTTGCCCATTCTACTCAAATTGTGAAAAATACATACTAGTTAAGGCATATTTACTTATTTATTCATTTATAGCTTTATTTTTATTTTATTTTATTAAAACAAGCTATCTTTTTATTTTACATACCAATCCCAGTTCCCACTCTCTCTCCTCCTCCCATTTCCTCCCCCATCCCACCCTGCATCCACTCCTCATAGAGGGTAAGGCTCATTGCTTTTGGGAAAGTCCAAGGCCCTCCCTACTATATCTATACTGAGCAAGGTATCCAACCAAAGAGAACAAGTTCCCAAAAAGCCAGTACAAGCAGTAGGGATAAATACTGATGCCACTACCAGTGGCCCCACAGTCTACCCTAGCCATACAACTGTCATCACCATTCAGAGGGACTAATTTTGTCCTCTGTGGGTTTTTTTCCTTGCTTGGCTGGAGTTGATGAGCTTCCACTAGCTCAGGTAGACTGTTTCAGTGGGTAACCCCATCATGGTCTTGACTTCTTTGCTCATGAATTATTTATTTTTATTCAACAAGAATTGATCAAAAGTCTCACATGGTCAAGAAAATGCATGGAGGATATAATACTGAAAAGTTAGTTTTTATTTGTGTAATTTAAAAAATAATCAGTATTCTTATTGTTAACATAACTGCACTACACACTTACTGTATATTAACAGGCAGATTTTATGCATCATGGCCTTTACTACTGAAAAGTGCAGAGTGCGAATGACAAGTAGATTAGTGGCTATGTAATCCAATCCAGAAACATTAAATGCTAGAAGGAGTCGAAGCGTAAGATGTGAAGATTTCCGTTATGCATTAATTTTATGAGGCTACAAATGGTCTTAAAAGGGAGGTTCATGGATTTTTATTTAGGTATAGTACAGAGGAATTATTTTTATGATATTGAAATAATGACCTTTGGGGGACTCTGGTTTCCACTTTGGTTGCTCTAAGTAATATTTTTATATTTGGAATTTTTACCGTCTTCCTCTAACGTTTCACACATGGGGTTCATTCATCTGCCCTCTCATGTGAGAAGCATTCTTTTTAGTTTTCTAGGTTTTCTGCAATGGAATTTCTCATAAATATCCTTTTCTTAAATCTCTAATAATTTGTAAATTCTTAACTCTTCTGTGTTCAGTCCATGTGTTTGAGTGATGGCTAAATGAGGTTCTACTAAGAGGAAGAAACCATGACAAGCTGACACTCAAGAGCTATGTGGGCCCATCGAGCAGTGATGATGCTGGTTCTAGGGTGCATAGAGCTGGGGAGATGGGAAACAAGGGTCATGGAGTAAGGAACCCAGGAAGACTAAAATAAAAGCAGCTCTCTATTTCTCTAAAGACACAGATGCGGAGGGGATTGTTTGTCTTGTGTTATGTCAGAAGATGCTTTCTGCCACCATTGATGTGGAGATGATAAACACATTAAAGATACATACAACAGGAAGATTGTAGACTCCTAACATATTTAGAATGAGGAAGAAGTCTAGATGAAGGAGCAACTCTGAGAGAGTCACAGTACTTCAGTTTATTTGGCTTGCCTTGGGCTTCACAAATTATTAAACTGTGATCTACCTACGCTCTATGGTCTGGAGCTCACCATAGGAAAGAATTTGGAAGTCAGGAGGTAATAGAAATGTCAGTGTGTTCCAAGATATATTTTCTTTTATCGCTTTGGTATCTTATCTTCTTCTCTAGTAAACCCTCCTTTCTCAAGGGAAATCTATCTGATTTAAGTTGAATAAAGCCTACACAACCTAAGAACAGAGGTATGAAGAAGACATGACTAACTAAACTTCCTGTTTCCCTGGCTGTAATGATTGCTGTAGGCATGCCAGTAATTTAGAATCTTCTCTGGCAATTTCTATTAAAACAAGTCAAGAAAATTATCATTATTCCCTGTTCTTATGATCGAGTGTGTGTGAAGTGAAGGTTGGGGCTTTCATTTACTTTGCAGAGAAACTATGAGGATATCTATGATATCTGTGAGTACAGGATAGAGGCCAAGTATACTTTGATATTTTTATTTGTCAAGTTTTGATTGCTTAAGCCATTACTAAGAAAGTACTTATGCAATACGTAAGCATACAGATTAATGAGTTAATCACCTCAAAATCTAATAATGATGATGAATGTAATTGCTTACCATTGTTGGGGTTTAAACAAGTTTCAAGTGTTTAATGTGTATTGTTTTCACATGTTCTAAAATGCCAACAACTCAAAGTAGATAAATGGTAGAGTGACTTTAACAAATGACATAAAACCAAAATTCACATTTACTTTTTTATGGAGAATTACAGGCAAAATCCTCCATCAGGTAAGAAAAAAATGGTGCCGATATGGCTGTGAACATGGATGAACTCCCAATTTGACTGATTCTAAATTTTCACAAATGTAAGTAGCTCACCAGTGTTTTCAATAATAATTTACATAGTGGAATTAGTTGCTCACAACTTGAAATAAGAAGGTGTCTAAGCAGGCCGTCAACTCCTCTGAGAGTACGAGTATCTCTACAATAAGTGAGTATTACCTTTGAAATGCCAAGTCAAAATTCCCTTGCTGAATAGAAAGTTCTTTGCTATAGCTATATACTATAGAGGCCATTTTCATATTTATTCTTCTGTGTATTACACTTTGGCCATTTCAAACACATTAGCTTTACTGTAAAGCCTCTTATAAGAGACACTTCCAGCCTTGATTCAGAAAGCAAACGTATTCTTTGCTAGTTAGCTTGCTTGAAATTGCACCCAGAAACAACAAACCATCAAAATTAACCCCTTTCTTCACATGAATATGTAACTAGCAATCATTTTCACTATAAGAAATAAAGCATTGTTTTTTGTGGTTGGTGAACATCCCAAAGTTTGAATTCTTTATTCCTTTCCAAAGACATGCAGCCTTACACTCAATATTTCTGATCCTTGCCTATTAAAAGTTGCAAAGATACTTTTGTTAATACACCAGAGACCAAAACTACTAGAATGATTTGAAAACTACCCAAATCATATTCACATCCACTTGGAAATTCAGAAGGCCAACTTTGACAGCTAGGAGGTTTGCACATGCAATCACAACAATACAACGTCATAACAGAGTAGAGTGGGTACTAAAGCTCAGAAATGGATTTTTATACATAAAGAAGATAGTATATAATGCCTTTAGACATGGAAGAGAGTCCCTATGGAGCCACAGGCATGAACTGGAGTGGTACTCCTCCAGGTCAGGCAGTGATGCTACCTTAAGACTAGGAGGAAACTGGGAGGGATCATGTCCTAAACCTTCAGACAGACCTGAGCTACACTGATTTTATTTCTGACATCTTGCCTCCAGATCCCTGAGGCAGCTAAGTTCTGCCATGCTGAGCTGCCTGGTCATTGGCACTGTCCCCAGTAGCTCTAGGGACTCGAGAGGATGATTCATAGTACGTCGTAAAGACTATGTCAGAGTTACACATAACAAAGGGCTGGTCAAGAGTCATCCCAAGAAAGGCAAGTCGCCAGAAATAAGGTTAGAATGATGCGAGGAAATATTACTAAAATATCCCAAGTGCATCTTGGGCTCAGGGTGTATGTGAGGCAAAACTTAGCACCTGTTCATCTATGGGCAGTACAGGAATCCATTAAGAACAGTGACGCGAAGCACACCATTACATTATGAAATACCTTATCCCCTCCATAGCACTGTGTTCACTGAGGCAAGAGGATGGAATGATTACCTTAGAGATATTTACTGCCACATATTTTCAGAGTTGAACTGAAGTGGGTTTTCTTTTTAATTTACTAGAGTTTGCTCTACAACAATGTTCATTGACCATTGACATTTAGTTCTTTTGTTGTTTACTTCATTTATAGACTCCTTTCAAGAAACTTAAAACTGCTTGTTCATAAAGTAAATATCCACATGCATCATTTCTTATCATTTTAGGGCAGTTAGAAACATCAGATGATAATCTTTAACAGGGGCTTCTGCATGTAGAGAAAGATAAATTAAAAATCAGATTTAATATTCAAACCTAGAAGTAGTTTCCAATCATCTTGAATAATAAAAATCAGTGGAATAAAGTTCTTTCTACTTCCTAAGCCCATTGCAGCTGTGAGATAGTAATTCTTCACGACATTTTTGTTCTCTGTTATTATATTACTGCGGCTCAGCTGAGCACTCAAATTCTCCAAACTTATGGTTAAAAATCTACGTGCATTTTCTTTGTGTATTCTTTGATTAGTGTACAATTTTCCTGTAACATGAAAGTTACCTCATTCTGTAGGTCACGAATCATTTTGCTCTTTCTTTCCACTTCAGTCTTCAAAAAATTAATCTGAAAAAAATAGAAGAGTATGCATATACATTCTCAATATATTACTATGTTTTTTACTTTATATTATTTTGAGGTATCCTGAAATTATTACAGTTTTAATATAAACGTTCAAAAAGAAAAGATCAAAGGTTTCATTAACCAAAACCTTAATTTCCTAGATCTTTATTCAATTTGATATATATGTATATATATATACATATATATTTCATTACATTAAAGCTTATGTAAGTTTTCAAAGGCACAATTTTATATTAGTGAAATGTATTCATGTTCTTTTTAATACCAGCTAATCTACATTTGTTTTCAACTAATTATGGAACTGATTAAATTAGGGCTACTGATATAAAAAACTCAATCAAGGTAGTAAAGATTACAGTAACTGATATAACTCCAAATATAGTGAATTAAATAATTTTGGTTCTTTTGAAGGGAAGCAGAAGACCAGCATTCAGTTCCACCGTCTACATCCATCTTTTCATGGCAGCTTCCATTATGACTGTTTCCCAGGTAGCATGCATGAGAAATCCACAACCCAGTAAAAGATACCCGAGATTTTGACTCTAAACTATAGAAGCATCTATTTTCTTTTCTGTGGTGTTTCAGCTAAGGCATCCAGAGAGAACCAGCTGTTCTCTAGCTCACATAGGTAGAAGATGTTACTGACATCATTTAGTTGAGGAAAGTCAAATGACGTGTTCAGATGATTATCAAGAAGACAATAGCAGGTTGCAGAGAGATGTAATGAAGTCAGTATACACAGGTATCTGAGTCACATAGGTAGAGAGGTATAAGAATGATTCCAGATGCAGTCTCTGTTGTCTTTGAGAGCTGAAACAGCTGTACTACTTTCTAGAAGACTCTAGCACCTGACTCCTGATCTTTGCTTTCCATAAAGGGTTGCTGGAGCCTTATGTTACCTGTAAGCACCCTGTCCTTAGAGAATTCATGAACAAAATAGCTTCATCTGTCACTTAAAACTCAAGCCAAATCATTTGATAGTGATGGCATATATAAAACAGAAAATGCTTAAGAACTACCAGGTCTATTATTTCGATCATTAATTCTTGAGGCAAATTTAAACTATGGGGATGCTTTTGTCAAGGAAATACCACTAATCACAATCACTGTCCCATTACATGGGGGAATTCAAGACCTTTGGTAATCCAAAATAATTACCTGTAATGGCAATATGCTATTTAAAATTTATATATCTGCAAAATCAGGGCATGCTTTCGGATAGATGAATTTCATAGCTAGTTCTACACATAAGTATTTTGTTGGTAACAAAAACTTTAATTTGGAAGCAATCTTAGTTACATACATAATCTATTCTGATGCCAAACCTTCATTTATTGATAGATTCAGTGTGCTTGCATTGCTAATATTCACATTTATTAGGACTATACTAAAATAGATTTCAGTATCAGGCCTGTAATTCTTTAAATACTCCACACAGCCATATGAGAATATGAAACTCAAATACATTCAGAATATTTTAAAATATTAGCATTTTGAGATCACTGGTTTAGAATCCCAGAAGGATATAACTTCCCTGCAGAAATAAGTATTCCTGGTATTGACTTCAATAACGGTTTTCAGAGACAAGAATACCAAGTATGTGCTGTGTGTGAAGCATGGAAGAAAGGAACGTCTTTATGCTTGGTGAGGCTAGAAGCTTTGAGGCAAGTCTTGCCTTAGAATAATGTCTCATCCAAGACAAGTTGAGCTATAAAAGTTAACAGGAGTCATGAAATGCTTCCGAACACCCATTAATATCTTTAATTATCATCGTCACACCTGCTACCTGTTCTCCCTGCTGTCTGCCAGGCTTTGGCAAGGAGGACCCAAAGCTTAATGATTTCCTACTGCAATGTCCATGCAAAGATAAAAACAGATCTTTCTGTCTTCATAGAAAGTGTGTTGGAACATGATCATTTCAAGGGGCATCGACTGTTCACATAATACAAATTTTTAGAAATATATTCTTTTTCACATTTTATGACTTAATAAACAGGTTTGTTATTGTAGTTCACAGAATTTTATTTTGGACCTGGAAAATACTTTACTTATTGTAACTCTTTTAAGAAGAATTGTACAATCTTTCATTTGTATAAAAAGGTCACAATTCAAAATTCAATCAAGGTCACCATAAAAGTATCTTTCCTTTAAATATGAAAGAGTATAACAATATTTGTAAAATCAAATACAATCTCCCATCAGAACGAGAGCAAGGCAATTATAAAAACCTCCCTTCCTTGCACAACTTTAATTACTGTAGTAGTATTAGAAGGCAAAATAATTAGTGATTGATTTGCAACAGTATACTTGTCCAGCACACATATTCATTCAATGTTTAGCATAGGGTGTTTACGTAGAAAGAAAAATCCCAAGTTAGAGGTTCATCAATCTGCTCTTACAATGTCTTCCCAAATGAGTAAAAGGTAAAACTTCACTCACTTGAAAGATCAAAAATTTGCATTGCATGTTTGTCCCAGATTTTCTTTATTGGCCTGTTTATGAACACCAGGATACTCACATAGGCTTCTTTGGCAGGCCTTCAGGGAACACAAGAGTGAGGAAAGCTCTTTGACACAAGGATTATTTCTTAGCATGCTTTCTGGGCTGGTTAATCTTCATTTCCAGCTTGATTAGATCTAGATAATCCAGGGAAACACTCATAAAGCTATCTGTAAAGGAGTTTCCAGAGAGGTTTTATTGAGAAGGCATACATACTCCATACACACGTTGCAAGGAGGAGAGCTACTTGTCCATCTTGACTGTCCAGCTAGCTTATCCCAGAAATAACTACACAGAAACTGTATTAATTAAATCACTGCTTGGTCCATTATTTATAGTTTCTTATTGGCTAACTCTCACATCTTAATTTAGTTCATTTCTATTAATCTGTGTATTGCCATGTGGCAGTGGCTTACCAGGTAAAATTCCCAGCAGTGATTTAATTAACACAGTTTCTGTGTATGGAGTATGTATGCCGTGTGTGTGTGTCTGGTATGCGTGTTCTGTTTGTATGTGTTATGTGTATTTTGTGTGTGTTTATGTGGTGTACATGTATGGTGTGTGTGTATGTGGTATATGTGGTTGTGTGGTGTGTACTTCTTTAATTATCAAAGTAATGCTATTATAATTTTTATGATAGGTGTATTTCCTCTATTCTGTTAAATGCATTCCTGTTAATCTGTAGCCATTGTAAAGCACATTGAACCAGTATATATATTAGCTAGTTCACTATCAGGACATGAGAACACTATTCACATTTATGAGTTTTGTACCCTTAAGCACTGAGGAATTCAATCGTGATTTTAAAAGACCTTTCTGGTAAAGATTTTTTTTTGGTTTTGATATATTTGATCATAGCATCTGCAGAAGTGATGACCTGAATTTCACTTTTCCAATTTGGATGTCTAAAAGTCATGACAAATTAGAATTTTTTTTCTTGCTCTAAGTGTCATAAAGCTTTCAAACTTTCAATATTGACTATAATATTAGCCTTTTGAGTCTGTAAGGGATCTGTGCATTAAGATATAGACCTTTGTTTCCTAATTCATTCATTTTTGCATGAAGTGATTGCATTTTATCAAGTGTCTTTTGTAAATCTGTTGATCATGTATTCTTTATCTTCATATTATTGATACAGAATGCTTCCATTATTAAAAAAAATTTTGAACCATCCTTGAATTCTTTTATATGAATTCACTTCTCTGTCATAAATAATCCTTTATAACTGATTTAACAAGTTTGATATCATCTTGTTTAATGTAACTGCAGCATTGTTCGTGAAGATCATTGCTTGCCATTTGCTCTTGGTGCCATTAAGTGGCCTTGCCAGGCACATTTGTAAAAATTCCATTGTGATTATTTATTTGCTTTTTAAAATAACTTTATTGGAGATTTCTCAGATATTTGTAACAGTTTACACTATCGATGGTATTTTAACAATATTTGGTCACTTGCTCTGCTTTGCTCTTACTTATAGATTGATGGGTTTGAAGCTGTGTGTGTGAAGTTTTACTGCTTAGGGCAGAGCAGAGTGTGATAATTTCAGTGTTTCCTGGGGTTTGCAAAGCCATTGCTAGTAACACCTTTGTTCTGTAAAGATTTTTCCTTAGAAAACATTAGTATCTTGGCAGCTGTTTTCCTTAAATGTTATTTTGTGTTTATTTTCCTAAGTTGTTCGTGATGTAAAAGTTTCAGTTTTCAAATTTAGCATCTTTATATACATTTTCCAATATTTTAAATTTTATTATGTCCCATTTTAAGATTTTGTGTTAATATAGTTAAACTATTTCGCTTCATTGTGATTTCAAATACGTCAGGAGTTTTGTTACTTTGGAAGCTTGCTTGCTTTTCTTAGTAGTGTTCTAGTTCTGCTGTTATGTGTGTGGGGCTAACACAACTCACGTAGATATTTGATCATCCCCTGTCCCGGGAAGTTCCAAGTAGTCCATTCCCATGAAAGTTTTGTCACATCAAGAGTTCCCACTATGGAAATCCAATGTCTGCACCGAAAGTTACTGAATTATATACTTGCTGTTATACCCACAATTTTCCTTTCATCTCCTTAGTTCTTTGCAGGGAAGATCAAAGAAAACGAAAAGAGTCCTTCCCTTTCCGCACCTGGACTCACCTCAGGAGAGGCTTTCTTTGAAGTTGGTCACTTGGAATCTTTGCTTTATTCTATGAGCTGCTCTTTTTGTAATGCATACATTTTATGGTTTTTGCTGTCACATTGGGTGATGTGACGAGTTTTTTAACTTCAGTTCAGGAATGAAGCAAATCGTATGGTACTTCTCCACATCATCCCACTGCCTTAGAACTAGCAATATTAAAAAATGATGACAGCTTAGGTTGAGAATTGCTTTTCTTCATTATAATCTTCTAACACATATAATGCATAAAGGACATATGTTTTATTTTGTAATATAATTCTTTGTTTCCCAACACACGATCATTCTGAAACAGCACCATGTGTCTACATACACTTTTGTATATGTGCATATTTCTAAATATTGGCACACATGTGACTTTAAAAATATTTAAAACAATTATATTAAATAACAATGATAGTGTATCTGTAGGTAAGAAAATACAAAGCATTACCAAAATTGAGTTGTCTTGCAATTACTAAATAGAATGAAGTCTCCGGTGTTTAGTCAGAGATCATTGTCAGATTGGTGATACAGCTCACGTCTGTGACAGGAACCTTAGTGATTCTGAACTTCAGATCAATCTCACACATCTCATCGTCAACCTGTAGGAAGAGCTGCTGGAGACCCATGATAGTGTCCTGATTGTGTAACTAAATGGTTTTGATTAGCAATGACTTAACATAGAAACGAAGAACATCCCTAATGATTCAGAGCAGACTACATTATGTAAGTCTCCCCTTGTCAGACATTAATCCTATGTCATCATTGATAATGCTTACCGTGACATTAGTGGGTGGTAGTGGCAATGATAGCCTACAATTTTGAAGTTAGCTACAATTTATCATCCCTTCTGCTTAGTACTTTGTGTGCACAGAATCATAATCATCAATGAAGAGCTTTGTAAGTAGTCAATAGGACAGCCTGGGGGAAATGAAATGACCATATATGAATTTGTAATAAAATGGTGGGCAGAGAGGGAAGGACAGACTATCACTTTAATGTCTACTATAGCCTATAAGCCAGATATAATTATACCTTCAATTATAATAATATTATTTTATTTCTATATAATAATATCATATTTTAATAGTATATTATTGTTATTTTAATAACAATAACAGCCCTTATTATGTTAATGTGATACACTGTCTTAATTGGATAAATAAGCAAACTGTCAGAACCTGATCAAGTCCACAGAATCCTGTTCCTCTAGGAATTATCCTCAGAATCCTCAGAACAGAATGTTTTTTTTTTTTTAAATTAAACACTTTTTTTTATTGAGAAAAGGAAAAAAAGTTTCCCCCTCCTCCCAGCCTCCCATTTCCCTCCCCTTCTTCCCACCCTTCCCCCCTCCCCACTTCTCTCCCCCTCCCTCTCCAGTCCAAAGAGCAGTCAGGGTTCCCTGCCCTGTAGAAAGTCCAAGGTCCTCCCCCTCCGTCCACGTCTAGGAAGGTGAGCATCCAAACTGGCTAGGCTCCCACAAAGCCAGAACATGAAGTACAGAATGTTAAGCCAGTCTCCACAAGCAGGTTTAGGCTCAGGAGAAATGTGAGGGAAGTGGGGATAGGAGTGTCACAGCTCTGAGGGAAATCCACCAAAAGGGTACAGAGAGCATGCTAGGTGGGGCACAGGGGTCGTACTCTGTACCCAGGGCATTTTTACACCTGGATATTCTATCTTGGGCCTGTGCTCTTTCAAGAGTGACAGTGTTCTTTTTGGACCTCGTCTGTATATAGTGTGGTTATCTCTGTGGTGTGTGCCTTGGTTGCTCTGCCCACTAGCAATGTAAAGCAGCCACGAGTTTACCTCCTCTGAGCTACAGCTTCTTAGGAATCAATTGATAAAACAACATGGCTTTGTGACAAGGGTCTGAGAAAATAGTGAATACAGCATATCTGATCTCAAGGCCACCACTCTATCAGATTAAATTCCCCAAGATAAATTCAAATGAAGTCATATTGGGCAAAGCACAAATGAGATCACAGACAGATATCCAACATTCTAAGTCCATATTGGGGGAAATGCTGACTAGGAAGACACTAAAACCTGTCCATTCTTTTACAGAAGGTTTGGTTCCTAGATAGCCAAGTACTATGACGTCTTAGATAAAATCAATTAGTGTTTTCATTTGGCATAATCACGTGTTATCTGGAAGAGATAATGAGAACTTACCAGGAAACATTCCTAAGATAGCAAAGCAGACTGCCCTTAGGACTCAGCAGTCCTGGGTGACAAACTGAACTGAGGTTCATTATCAAAACCCCACACTCCAACCAATGTTTATAAAAGCTTTGCACATAAAAGGCTCACCAGAGTTTCTGGAGAGCCTGGGCTTCCAGTAATTGAACAAGATGGATACCTGCATTAATCTTGTGTCTGGTTTCTAAAACTGAGGTTGGATTTTATTGGCACTCTGGAAGGAGACTGATCCAAGAACCATGTGCTGGACCAGCTTCTTTCTCACTAGCCTGATAATGTGCTTGAAATACCCTTCTCTCTCTTCCTGCCTTCTTCCCTGGAGCCACAATAAGTCATGTACTCTCAGGACCATACTTTCAAATAACAATCAATCAGCTGAAGAATAACACTCTCTAGTGCCACTCCAGACCACTTCAGACCTTCCTTAGTGACCTTAGGGGTGGATACCCACAATGTGGGGGAAGCTTCTATGTCCCAAGGTTACTGCAGTTGTTCTCACTGCCCATCCTGAGCCTCTTTAGCTCTCTCAGCATTGCACTGTCTCTCAAATCATGATGGGATCTACTGTCCGGTTCTCTCTGGTAGCCATAATGGAACCTACCGTCCAGTTCTCTCTGGTGGCCATAATGGGATCTACTGTCCATTTCTTTCTGGTCAGCACTAGCCTTCCCCTTGGGGGCCCTGGGTAAAACCTACCATCAGTCTTCTCAGTAATACATTCAAATCTATTGTGCTCTAGTAAACAGAGTTTGGTATTATATATTTTATTTTTAAAAGGAGATGATACTATATAGAAGTCTTATATTTGCAAGAGGTACAAAAGTGAGTCTGAGAAATAAATTGGAGACTAATATCCCAGCATTGCTTCAGGAGCCAATTTTCCTGTCTCTGGTGAGTATCACTGATAAGATCCACAGTGCAAGTGTCAAAAGGACATCATCTTGCAAAGATCTGGGAGGCAGTTGGTTCCTGCAACTGTAGGTTTTACCCTATGGATAATCTGTAAAACGGATGACCAAGCAAATAGCATGGCCCTGTCCCTGAGTGATTCCCACGCCATGGTTGTCTGGGCCAGCTTAAGGATCTGCATAGGTTAACTGGCTTTCAGTTCAGTTTCCACCCCATCCAGGCACCACTAAAGGGAGCCTGAGCCAGTTCCCTGCCTGGTCTGCCTCTTCAGTAGGAGCTAGAAGATTGCCAAATTAAACACAATGTTCAACCCTTTCTTATAGGAAATTGTGGCAAAGTATTAAGCTGATCAAAATGACTGAAGCTTCTGTTGTGGAGACTTCATTTTTTTATGGTGTATTTTTCCATTGTGATTGGAGAAAAGGAAGAAATAAATTCTCAACCCCAAAGCTATTACACAAAGAGACACAAACACACTCACCGTAGCCTGATGTTTCTCTGCTTTCTCAGATGTCTCTTTAAGCTGATTCTGCAGGGCCTCCTGGAGAGACTTCATTTCTTCCCTAGGTTAGTAGAAAAAAGAACAAAGAAGAGATACCACATGATTCCACTATTTTCCATGAACTTTACAAAAAGAAGTTTGCCTATCTATCTACATTTAAGGAACGGCTAACTATAATTATGAAAATCCACAGCAATACAAAAGGCTATATCTAAATACTGTGATACAAAGGGCTTTCTTTCCTTGCACACACGTAAAGCAGGTGATATTTAAGGTAAATTACCTTGTTATTATGTTTTATAAGAATCCCACAGTGTGAATCACTGTGAACAATGAATGTATTCAATCAGCTCAATATACCAACTCGAGTTGGAAAGCTAATTTCACTGATGACATGTAGGGCATGAACATGTTGGGTTAAAAGTCATGAAAGACTTCTGAAAGAAATTATTGTAACCTTCTGATCCTCATTAATTTCTTAATTTTGCACTATTGTGGCTTAGCTATAATTTATAAGACCTGGGAATTTTTCATGAAAACACAAAGAAAATTGATTTAATTCTAACTATTACTTAATGGGCACAGGAAAGAAAATATGTGACCATAAATGCATGAAAATTGTGTCCCAAGACCATTAATATGCACACACTATGTTTTCTTTTGATGGGGGAGTGGAGAAAGATAAATATCACATTGTCTCTTACAGACACAATGAAAGTCAAGAGAAGTTCTCAGTGTAAGGGTTAGGGGAGTGAGCAAATAACAACCATGTGAAGACTGTGTGTGTGTGTGTGTGTGTGTGTGTGTGTGTGTGTGTGCATGTGCGTATGTGTGAATGTCATGATGAAAGCCATTAATTTATGTGCTTACTTATTCCTCTTAATGATTTACAATTTGTGCATAGCGGATTGATGATATTGATTTGATTTTAATTTTTGTCACCCTAACTATCACCTCAAAAATATTATATTATAAAGTTTAGTGTGTGTGTGTGTATATGAGCACATGCATGTGTAATAGAGAACACATATATGATATGTGATTATGCCTAGAAAAGTTGCCTAAGAGCACCAACAAACAAGCAGAGTATTGTTCTATTCCATGAGAATCAAAACTGGTTTAAATTTGGCCATCAATTGCTAGGAAACTATCTCTGGCAAATTGGGCAAATAGTACAATTACCTCCTTGTAAATTTCCTCATTCAAAACTGGGCACAATAATAAAAATACTTTGTAGGCTTGTGGCAAGGTTTAAATGACACAATAAACAAATTGTTTAATAGAGAGCTTAGAAAAGGAAATTACTTATTCTACAATCATTAAAAAGCTACAGAGAAACCCTCTCTCGAAAAACCAAAAAAAAAAAAAACAAAAAAACAAAAAACCCCAACCCAATAGAGACCATAAGTATACTCTTTGATCAGGATGACAAGCTCTTTCCTCTAGAAGGAGCACTCTGTGCCTTCTAGATCTTAACTTTTGGTACTGCAATCACCCAAATTTAATTTTTAGGGGAGACAGAAAAAGGGAGGTAGAAGAGGGAGAATAAATTTTGGAATCATTGTGGTCCAGGACAAATCCATAATCCATGGTTTAAAGCTAAATTTCAGCTTTCATGAGGGATTTTCATATATGGAGATTTATATCTGGAGTACCAGATTTTTAACAAAAGAGCTTTTGTGACATAATAATTAAATATTGTAAATATGAAATGCAATATAATATAAAATATGATCATATGCAATAGATCACACCAAAATATGATATCTGTGAGTGACAGAAAACTCTCCTCTTGAAACCATGGCTTCCCAACTGCCTACATCTCCTTTTCTTCCTAAACATAGCCGGCATAACAATTCCCCTGAAATGAACTGCTCCATTCTCTGCAGAGCTACCCACTGTGAGGTCTCAATGCTGGACACTGAAGGCCATCCCCTCTGGGACATCCCTTTAAAGATTTGGCCTCTTCTAATCCTTGATAACTGACTTGAATCTTGCAGATACTATTTTTGTGTTTTTTTCACTTGCTTTGATTGAGATGAAAGCCTTTTTTAAAGAAATAATTTTCACAAATCTTAGTTTATTTTGGCTGATAATCATCCTTTTGTTCATATATTTTCTTAGAAAAATATGCTTTGTTAAATTGTTACTGTGTTGCTCAATAGATATTCCAAACTTTTCCTTTTTAAGTGAAATCTTTTTTTTTATCAAGTTTTATTAACTCCAACACTTCAAGTGCCCCAGTAGAAAGGGGAGACTATGAAACTCCCATTGTAAGAGGTCAAAGTCTTTAGATTCCTTCAAACTTGCCTTTTTATAATCATTAAGATAATTAGCTTTATTTTGCAAACGAGGAACCCAAAACACACAGAAGTTAAACAAAAGCAAAAAACAAAACAAACAAAAGAAAAAAATGGGTTTAAATATTAACCAGACCGTAGATGGCTAAGGGGCTGTCATGCCTGTAGCCCACTGCTGTTGCTAAAGTAAATCACAAAAAGACAATAAACAAATAACTATGAAATTATTTTCAGATTAATATCTAATAGCTAAAAACAATTACTGATCACTGTAAACAAGGAAGAGTAATGCATGACCGTGTGACCTCACATGAAAGCATGTCAAGGACAGGTTTCAGAGACAGTCTGTAAAGTCATCAGCGGAGACACAGGCTGACGACAGGACTCGTGATTAACAGCATGTCATTCTGTTACCTGACATGTGGTGTAGTAATAGGAGCGGCGGGGCTGCATCCCCAGCACCCAGGCCGCCTGGCTAGCTTATGCCCCGAAACAACAACACACAAACTGTATTCATTTAAACACTGCTTGGCCCATTTCTATCTAGCCTCTTCTAGGCTAACTCTCGCACCTGGACTAGCCTATGTCTAATAATCTTTGTAGCCCACGAGGTGGCTTACCAGGGAGATTCTAGCCTATGTCCATCCTGGGTGGGAGCTTCATCGCGTGTGTCTCAGAGAGCAGAGCTATGCGTCTGCCCAGGAGAGGGGAGCATGATGTCTCTGCTCCAGAGAGCAGAGCTGTCGAGTCTGAGCTCACTTCCTCTTCCTCCCAGCATTCTGTTCTGTTTACTCACCCACCTATGTTCTAAGCTATAAGGCCAAGCAGTTTGTTTATTCCTTAACCAATGAAATCAACAGATTGATATATGACACTCCCACATCAATGTGGTAATATTTTTTAACAGCATTTTGCCTGTGGATCAAAGAGTCCACATGGAATGACATGGACTTTAAATTTGACCATTTTAAAAAACCTTCAAACACCTGATTGCTTTGAGCTTAACTAACCTTTACCAAGCCTGAAATGCAGACTCTCACATCCCATCCAGAGCTCCTGAATGAGAGGAACTCTTCACACAAAGCACTGGATAAATTTAATATACAGGCAAGTGTCCACAAGAAGATAAGTTTACACATTATAGTACATGGATTTTGATAAACTCCCTGGCTGTACTTTTACAGTATTGCAAAAATTGGGGTGGGGAGGAAATCTTAAACTAAAAGAAAGATTAGAAAGGAATATAGAACTCCAGTCTTACCTTTGCTTCTGGCCTAACTCCAGAAGCTTCTGAACATCGGTTTTGGAAGATTGCTCATCATTTTTCAAATACTGAAAGAGAAATGAGGGAAAGGAGTCTTAGATAAATCCCTGTCATTCACTTTATTGTCTATATTTAGTGCCAAGTATTAAGGCACTTAGTTTATTGGACAAAGATATAAAAATTAAGCCCCTCAGCTACTGATGGTGCCAAGGACACACACAGGGCTCACAAGACACGGTAGGACCTACTAAACTCTTAATACAAAAACATCTTTGAGCAGAGGATCACTGAAACAGCCTATAAGTATTTTCTTTCAAAAAAAATCTTAAAATTTTTTATTTTGGTGTGTTTGTGGTGTGTGTGTGTGTATACATGTGATATATATGTTGCCAAACATGTCATCAGGCAGATATGCAGGTCAGAGGACAGCTTTGCAGAGTTAATCCTTCTATTTCAGATTTACGTGTGTCCCAAGCATAAAACTCCAGCCACTGGGCTTGCCTGGACAGCACCTTCATTCACTGAGTTATTTCATGTGCTTCTCAGTCTCTTCACAAATAAATTAAAAAATACCTTCTTCCGTTCCTTTAAAGTGTGTCCACAGAAGGTATTTTGAATTAGCTCTTGTGTAGTTCCAGCAAATGGAAGGGCTCAAAGAAAGCTTGCCTGCACAGTTCAGGAAATAACCTGATGGGAGTTGAAAGCTTCTTCGTTCACATCTGTGTCATTTCTAAGTAATGTGTTAGGATACAAAAAGACAGAGGGCCAGGTAACTTTATCCCTTGTCACTATACACAGCTATTAAGAAAATAACATATGCCTCTGTAGTCATTACTTATATACTTGCAAATTCAGGATTCAGAAGCCATCAGTTAGAAGAGAGAAGCCCCCTGCCCCCAAGTTCTTCTACATAGATCTTTCATATAAAATGTTTCTTAATAATGTCCTTATTAATATTCAGTAAACTGTTTAATAGAGTAAGATTTATACTTGATATTAAAAGTTTAGATAGCAATACGGTTTCTACAGAGTAGCTGTGAAGGTAGAGGAATGACGGCAGTCTAGCAGTGAGTGCATTGTTCCTTAATGTTTATTTAACCGACACCTAGCCTGAGTTATGACTTATAAAGCATGGTGCTGCCTGAACAGTTTCAGCCTGGCATTCAACAGAGAATAATACACTGTTAACTTTACCAGAAGTACCTAGAGGCTGACAAGGGTTAACTGAGACTCCCTGTAGGAAGAATTCAGTAAGTAGTGCTCTGTATATTTAGGAAAAATAGCTTCCCCTAACAGACAAGAGGACAGTTAAGGAATGAAAACAGGTTTGGTTCCTAACACCAACATGGAGGCTCACAAATATCTGTAACTCCAGGTTCAAGGGATCTAGCACCCTCCTAGCCTGCATGTGTATTGCATGTCTGTAACTCTGGGTTCAAGGGATCTAGCACCCTCCTGGCCTACACACTTACTGCATGTCTGTAACTCCCGGTTCAATGGATCTAACACCCTCCTGGAATCCATACTGATTGTCTGTAACTCCAGGTTCAAGGGATCTAGCACCATCCTGGATTCCATACTGATTGTCTGTAACTCCAGGTTCAAGGGATCTAGCACCCTCCTGGCCTCCACACTTACTGCATGTCTGTAACTCTGGGTTCAAGGGATCTAACACCCTCCTGGATTCCATACTCATGTCTGTAACTCCAGGTTCAAGGGATCTAGCACCCTGCTGGCCTCCACACTTACTGAATGTCTCTAACTCCCTGTTCAATGGATCTAACACCCTCCTGGAATCCATACTGATTGTCTATAACACCTGGTTCAAGGGATCTAGCATCCTCCTGGCCTACACGTGAACTGCATGCAGATGGTACACAGGCACGTACAGACAAAACATTTGTTCACATGAAATGAAAAGAGATGCACAAATAAATACTTTTAAGAAATAAGGAAGAAACTAAAAAAAATTAGAAAGAGAAGCATTGATAAATAAAATAATGAACTAAATAGATAAGAAAACCTATTGAATGTATTAAGGAACTCTGTCCTCTGGTCAGGATGTGCCACTTATTTTGAAATCAGAGTGACTGATTACTTCCAACTGGTTTTCCCCATACTGAGCCCAATAATATCACCTTATTGAAGACAGGATAGGTTTTTCAGTGCAGCTCAGCAGCAAATAGAGTGATTGCCTAGCATGTGGAGACCTCCAGGACACAGGCTGGTACTGTATAAAGAAGTAGGCATAGCAGGAGGCATGTATAGTCTTGATACTAAAGAAGTGGAGGAAAGAAGACCAGATGTGCGTGTTCATCATTGACTACAAAGTAAGCTCAAGACAAGCTTGAGTATTAGGGCCTGTCTTGAAGCAAACAGATGAAACATGGAGTCCCAACAGAGATTGCTGGAAGTTGGTGAGATGGGGTAGCTGCTTGTGGCCCAAGCCTCAGCTCCCCCATAACCCCTAACAAACTCCAAGTAAACTCACCAGTTCACCAGGCTGAACTTAGGTGGGATAGTTCCTGTGAGGTGTCACTAGTTTCCCATCTGGGATGAATGGTCATTTTGTTCATGTTTTGTCAGGAAAAGCTCCATAACACGTAGTTATATATGTATTTACTTTATGTTTGAAATCTGATCCCACATTTTTTTAATATGAATGACTTACCCACATCCAGTGAGCTACTTAAGTCTCTGCTCTTCACTTTATAATGAAAATAATACCATGCTAATTATGTGGAAAATTTACTAAGAGGATTTATTAAAATTAAAACAACAAGAAGAAATATTTTGTCTATTATGTGCCACAAAACAAAATGCCATTCTCAAACTTGCAACAATATTTCAGGGACAATTTTCCCCTTTAAAAATCATGGCTCTATGATCATTTTTCTTAAACAGCATTCTGGTGTAAAAGGAGACACCTTGACTAAGGAAACAAAAGTGTCGTGGGAACACAGTAATCACTGATGTCTCCGGGGCATTTCACCATCTGCTGACGATATGCTCCTGTACCAGGTGTCCCTTCCCAGTGAGGACAGGCAGATGTCATAAATATTCCTCCCAGGCTTGTTTACCTGGTAACGTTCTTCTCAGTAATCTCTGCCTAGGCTTTCCCCAATAAAACCAGATCAGTGTGTAGCCTCATGAATCCTCCTCTTTGTTCTCCAGAATCTGATGCCCAGATGCACAGCACTGTTCTGTATGCACTTCCTAATCCTTCTATTGCGCCTCCCACTCCTGGAGGGTGGGGGTTCGCTTTACTCTCTCTGTGCATAGCACAACTTGCACCAGAGCGCAAACAGTAAATTCACATGCCGGTCCTACTCATTGCTTACCTGTGTGCTCTTTCTAAACTTTGTATTTGCAGCTATAAGGGAAGATTAGTAACCACAATAAAGCTGTCATGTGGAAATTAATTAACCCAGCATGTGAGTTGGACCAAAGTCAATGCTCTAGTGGTTGACTGCATCACCACCATTGAAGCTGAACGGTAAAAGTGAGCAGGAACGCACATCAAATAATCCCATACTGACTCCAAAATGGTATATTTTAATGCCTTTCTTTATTAAGGGGGAAAACTCACAGAACAGAACGGGGTCCAACCTCAAGGTATGGAGTGCAGGAAGCAGAGAGAGAGCTGAGTGCGATAGGAGCTTTTCAGGAATCCAAAGGTCACACCCCAACCTGGTCCAGCTCCCAAAGGCTATTGACTAAAGGAGGTTCCCCATCACACCATCATCTTCCCCATAGTGTCGTCATGGCAACAGTGTAACATATAGACCTTGAGGCCCAAGACAACATACAGACAGTCTCAGTTCTGTGGCGTGTGAAAAGTCTCTGGAGCAAATTATCTTACATTTAAACTCTGGAGTCTTTACTCACTTTTAGAACTGCTGTCTTTAGAATATATTACTTATGTACCATAAAAAATATCACAAAGAACCATTTCCTCTACTTATTCAAAAGAATTAAGTCATACAATGGCACTAAGGGAAGGCAATGTGCCAAGTCGGACATCAAAAGGTGTCACTCTTTGTCTCACAATGTGTGTCCCATGAAGTTATTTACCTTACAGTCCTTGGTGTAAACATTATGGCTTCTGGTTTTATGTTTCCTATGGGTTTCCTGTGGGTGTGAACATGGGTGTTTCTGTGTCTTTATGTGTTTGCTGTGCTTTTTCTTTGGCTCTTTACCTTCTGTTTGTTGCTTTTGTCCTATTCTGATTGTTTTATACTATTATATTATATTATTATGCTTTGGATGCTGTTTGTTTTCTCACAAGAGGAAAAAAGGGGTAGATATTAGTGGGAAGGAAGGTGGGGAGAACCTGGAGGAATCAGGGGAGAAGAAATCATAATTAGAACATAACGTATGAAAAGAGTTTCTATTTTAACTAAAATAAAAAAGTACTTTCATAGGAAAAAAAAGTACTACTAAATGTTTTAGAAAGCTTTTTTTTTTCATCTGAAATGTATCTTGCTTTTATTTTCTCATGTTTTAAACATGATAGTCTCCTTAGTAAAACATTTATACATTTCTATAAAAAAGTTGCTTAAAGGATCTTTAGAACTAGCCTAGGGGGAAAAAATCTAAATTTCTCTTCTAAATATCCTTTCTACATTTTTCGACTCTCAGTTTAATTCCTCTCCTTCATTTTGTTTGTCAAGAACACAGGGACCAAACTGATTTTGAAAGCTTGGAGAAACTGATGGCTTTGCCAAGTACACAGTTTACTCCTTTTGTTGTTTGGAAACTGCAGGTCTCTAGAGCATATCAAAAGACATTTTATTTCAAAGCTAAAACAATAATAAATATTAACTGGAGTGGTAAAGCCCAGAGATGTAGAGAAAATTGTTTAAAAATGTTTATCTGTCCAGTGGGTGACAAAATCAGTTTCCTGCTCACCTGAAGGTTGATTTTGATCCCATCCAGTTCTCGGGATGTCTTTGTCAGCTGCCGCAAGACTGTGCTGCGCTCCTTAAACACTTCCTTCAGCTGCTTCTCTAGCTCTTCGTAGTCCTGTCTAACACAGAAGAAAGGCATGAGAGCCCTGCACACACTCTGCCTGGCGAAGTACTTTCCTTACAGAGAGAACTAGGCAGACCGAGGGTCCCCAACACGGGACAATTTCAACGTACAAATGTAGTCTACCCGGTATAGTTGAGAAAGTAGATGATTTCTGTAATAGCACTATATTTTTCTAGGCATTTCGGTATCTGTTGCAAGAGACAGGCTTTGGAGAAATATCCCAAAAGCTTAGGTAGGCTTTTCTACTGGAGAATACACTTGGGGGTAGAGCCAAATAGAAAGCAGAGGCATTGTTTTCATCCTGGGTCCACAGAGAAGAAAACCCGGCGAGAAATGAATCCCCTTTTACATATGTCCCAGAACCACTATTGGTTTTAAAAGCAGGCGGGAGAAAGGAGAACCACTCTGAAAGGCCGACAATGCATACAGCAATTGCAGCGAACTTGGACAGAAAGATGAAGTTGACTTTCAAGGAAAAGCTCAGCCTGCAGTAAATTCAGATTTGCCTGTGTGTATATGTGAGGTTGAGATGTGGGACTGGGACAAGAAAGAAAACATTTTAAAGGTAAATATGAATTAGCTAGACAAAGGGAGAAAGTACTTGTAAATTGCCAGTGTCAATAAAGTTATTCTAAGCGAATAAATGTCAGCTGTGAAGCTCCAATGAAGGAGTGGGAGATCTGGTAGCTGTCAAGAAAATGTGGGAATTGAGCATATAATTTGTGATCCTAGAGAAGCAAAACAAGAAGGTGAACCCAAAGAAAAACATATAGTCATCTGCCTGGATATGGGAAGTAGACGAGATTGCAGGGCAAAACCTGGGAACTTGGGGGTGAGGTGGCATGGGGCTAAAAGGAAATGGGATGAGAAACGTGAGAAGGGGAGAATGGGGGGAGCTTGGGGGAATGGGATGGTTGGGATAAAGGAAGGGTGGACACGGGAGCAAAGAAATATATATCCTAATTAAGGGAGCCATCTTAGGGTTGGCAAGAGACTGGACTCTAGAGGGGCTCGCAGGTGTCCTGGGAGATGTCCCCGGCTAGTACCTTGAGCAACTGAGGAGAGGGAACCTGAAATGACCCTATCCTATAGCCATACTGATGAATATCTTGCATATCACCTTAGAACCTTCATCTGGCGATGGATAGCGATAGAGACAGAGACCCAAATTGGAGCACAGGACTGAGCTCTTAAGATCCAAATGAGGAGCAGGAGGGAGAACATGAGCAAGGAAGTCAGGACCACGAGGGGTACATCCACCCACTGAGACAGTGGGGCTAATCTGTTGGGAGCTCACCAAGGCCAGAGGAATTGGGACTGAATAAACATGGGATGAAACCGGACTTTCTGAACGTGGCGGACAATGAAGGCTGATGAGAAGCCAAGGACAATGGCACTAGGTTTCGATCCTAATACATGAACTGGCTTTGTGGGAGCCTAGCCTGTTTGGATGCTCACTTTCCTGAACCTGGATAGAAGTGGGAGGACTTTGGACATCCTGCAGAGCAGGGAATCTGGACTGCTCTTCATTCTGGAGAGGAGGGGGAATGGAGTGGGGGGGGTGAGAGGGGGAGGAGAGTGGGGGAGGAGGCGATGTGTGGGAGGAGGGGGAGGGAAATGGGAAACGGGGAGGAGGCGGAATTTTTTTCTCAACAACTAAAAAAAAAAATGTGGGAAGAGGGGAAGAGACATGCCAGACTTCTGAGTGACCTTTAGGACTTGGGACCCTGTTTGGAGAATAATAGTGAACTGAAAATGTTCTAGTCGGGCAAAGGCAAGGCCAGATTGAAAGTTTGGAATGTTTTCCCTTTCTAAAGGTTTAGCATGAAGGTGTGGAGAACACGGGCACAGAAGCCGACCTACAATGGTCCAGATGACAGAGTGCCTAACTACATGATAAATAAACAGGAAAACACAGCGATCGATTTTCTTCCATCATGGAAAATAAAATGAATAAGAAACTGGTTCTTGTAAATTATTTGTGTGCTCTTTGGATAGAGACGGTGGTTAGTGATGTTGCCATGTTTAAGATTTCAGCAATCTCCTCAGTTGCTCAAATCGGGGGAGAGGGAGGGAAATGGGAGGCGGTGGCGGGGAGGAGGCAGAAATCCTTAAATAAATAAATTAATTTAAAAAAAAAGAAAAATAAAAAAAGGGAAAAAAGAAGATTTCAGCAATCGTTAATTAGCCCTTCACCAAGAAAAGTGAAAGGTGGTTGGATTCCATTGTAGGCTTGTAGAAAAGGGTGCTAAACTTAAGTGAGATAGCTCTTACAGTTCTGCGTGTATCCTAGGCTCCCATTAGTTACTGAACTCCTAAAACTAGTATTGTAACATTACAACAATGTTTTGCGCCGATTTTATAAACCTTTACAGTGCAATATGTGTTACTTTTCTGAGGCAAACCAAAGGTGTATTTCTCAAGGTTCTACTGTCTTCTGCAGCATTTGATGGAGGATCTTTTATACGTTTGTAATAGACAGAAATAAACCAGATTGCCGTTTTCATTTCCTTTTTTTTATTTTTAATTGTAAACCATGTACCAAGTTTCTGGTCAAAACTGTGTAGGATAAGCTAAACATAATTGCATTCTATTAATCAATATGAGTGTATTTCTTATGCATATAGTTACATTCAAATAAAGTTCTAAAAAGCAAAAAATAAAATAAAATGTGAGATACTGGTCTCAACCACATTTTTGTGTTAAATTGTAACTTTATAGAGAGTTTTGATCTCAATGTAAATAATAAGGTTTTCAAAACGAGTAGCATCTTTATTCCTGAGAAACTTAATGAATTTGATGGGTGTTCTGCAGAAATATAAAAGAATAACTTGCACTGTGGAGTTTATCAGTGGTTAATAAATTTATTTCATTTAGAGTAGGCTTCAGTGACTACTTTTGTTTTTGATTTTGTGATATCGTTGCTAAGATCAGGTGTTTGCCACCCATTAGCTTCTTCTTGCATGGAATGGTATGTAACTGTGAAGTATGCTATTCTACAATGGCCCTGAAGCAGAAGACCCAGTCCAACAAGGATCAATCAATAACCATCAATCAATAATAATTAATCAATAACCTATTAATTATTAATCAATAATCAATAGACTGTTTAAAAAGTTCATAGGTCACACTGAAAAAGTTAAATGACATATAATAATAATAATAATAATGGTTCACCTTTTTCTCATCCAAAACTACAGTGTGATTTCTTGGTTTCTCTTGTACAATAAACATGTCCCCAGAATATCATATACATTATAAATCAAACTGATGAAAAAAAAAACACATTGGCCATGTTTTGCATGAGAGATCTTATAACTCATTTTGTACTCACAAGAACTCCAGGAGGTAAGTGCTCCTGGTCACTCTATTTTCCAATAGACATATCTAAGTCAATAAGATAATAAATCACTTCCAAGGGCAAGATGCTATTATAGAAGTGGTCTATCAGTCAGCTCCATGATCCCTGTCTCAGCCATGGCTCTAAAAATACACTGACATCAGAACAAGAATGCTGACTCGGCTATGAGTGTAGAGCTAAATGTCCAGTGTGCTTTCCATAAAATTTATCATCTATTGCTTCTTCCTTCTTTATGCTCATCATACATATATTTTTTGACTATTTCTGTGGTATACATTATTCTCATTGGTAAAGGCAGTACAATGAAACTATTAAGTTTATTTTAATATGTACTAGTCAGCTTGAATTCTCTAAAATATATTAGTTTATATTTGATATTTTCCCACACTTTTAGGTAAGGAGATTACTGTTTTACCCTTCAAAAATGTGTGTGGATGGCTCAGGAATGAAATCTGTATTAGTTATTCTGCTATTTCTGTGATAGTGACCATGACCTAAAGCAATTTGGGGAGTAAAGAGTTTCTTTCTTCTTATAGCTTTTAGTCTATCATCAAGGGAAAGCAGCAGAATCTCAATGCAGAGACCAGGAAGCAAAAACTAATGCAAAAGCCACAGAAGAGGTTACTGCCTGTCCTTCATGACTGTTTTCTGATGATACCGAGGACTTAACACTGGGGAAAGCACTGCTTATTGGGAATTGGACCCTCCCAGTCCATTCACTAGTTGAGAAAAGGCCCCAAAGGTGTGCCTTCAGACCAGCCTTACAGAGGCATTTTCTCAGCCATGGTGGTGCTCTCTTCTGCATAGGTCTAGCTTGTGCTGGGTTGACAGAAATTAGTCAGCACAGAAATTACAGCTACTTTCTAAAATACTGCTCAGGTATTCTGTCGGATAATGGCGCCATTTTCATAAGTTTTTTGCTTCCATTTCTCTGTATCAGTTCTACTCACTTTTAAGTAGGGTTAGATCTTGCATTTGTTAATACGGTCACAACAAAGTACACAGAATGGGTAATGATGAAAATATGGTTTTGAGTCACAATTTTGAAGTCTTGAGCTAAAAATTCAAGCTGGTTCAGGCTTGGTTTCTTCAGAGACTATGACAGAATATCCTCACAATGTGGAGAGTTATCTACTCCCAATTTCATGCACATCGTTTTTTTTTTCTGTGATTTTGTGTTCATTTTTTTTCTTTTTATAAGAATCTAATCCTATTTACATCCCACCATAACAAACATATTTTAACTTTATTGTTTTTTATAAATATCCTATCTGAAATGAGTTTACTTTGAATATATCAAAGGTTACAGTATCAATGTATAAATATATAGAAAGATAATCCAATCACAACAGCTTTCTAATCTATTTCTGAACTCATTATTCAATATAGTTTTTGATACTTGTTCTATGTAGAAAATATCTATCTGTTTATATATCTATCTACCTATGCATAGAAGTGCAGCACTTGATAAGATCTGTTGGCTTAGACCTCTGTTCTAGCCCGGGGCAACTGGCGGGACAGGGTGGGGGGCCAGCTGCTCTGAGCTGCAATGCCTCCACCTTCCAGCTCGGTGGGGAAGTGGAGTCTCTGCCTCTCCCCTTGTTGCTGTGACCTGAGTCCAAGCGCAACTGGAAAATAGTAGTAAATTGTAGTAAATACCTTTAAGAATGCAAAGTCCCCGCTCAGCAGGAAGTAGCCAGAGAGGTCGACAAAGCCCAAATTCCCTATAAGATAATTTAAGCACGGTCCCTTCAGAGCAACAAGCCTGCTTTCTCCTGAGTTCTGCTCCACCCTTCAGTGGTTGCAGATTAGCCTGCTTTCCTGAGTTCCGCACCACTCCACGCACCAGTTTGGAGAAGGCAGCTGGAGCAGAGCTTTGCTAGGTGGCTGTGGTGGAAGCACATTGCCTCAGGCCAGTTGGTGCCTAGCCTGGCGGATGCCACAGCAGTGCCAAGAGTATCAGCAAACGCAACAACAAGTGCTGGAGCTGAGACTAGCTGGAGCACAGACCTTACAGGGCTGCCTGAGAACGAAACGAAGCCGCAGGGCAAGGAAAAGGCAATGGCAGTTTCAGGCTCTGCACACCTCTGAAGAGTCTGCAGCAGAGCGAATTTAAATCAAGAACTGCCCTATTGTAGGAGCAGGTACCTGTGTGCTCTGTTTTAGCCAAAGGGTTGGTAGAATACCATAGCCCAAATGGGAGGTTGGGTCCAGTGGTGATTGGGGACCCTATTGCTAGCAATCTTAACGCCTGTTGCCATGGGCATCCATCTTTGAATCCTGTGTAAGATCAGACAACCCATGAGAATGCAGCATATGGTCACTTAGCAGAAGCAGGATCAGCTGAGCTGCTAGGGAAGTCAAAGAGGTACGCGAGGGAGAAGGTGTCTTCCATGCACTCAGATGACAGGAATAAATGAGCCACGGGGGTATGGCAGCTGGGGTATGTTATTAGAGGCAAGTCTATACCCTAGTCTGTCAGACATTTCTATCCATCCAGGGCTATGTATGACCAACATTCAATATGACTCATGCAGCTAATCTGTCTAAAGAATTGTCTAGCTATCTTTTAGGTAATTGGTCTGGTGAATTTGAACAACAACTGGAAAAGCTGCGAGTAAAGATTGTGACTGTGAACTCCACACGCATGGATACCAGCCTGGCAAAAGAACTATATCTTCCTGGATCACTCCATGGATCATCTGAATGAGTGGGTGGGATAGGAGCCCTAACAGGCTTAATGGTGCTTGCCTCTCTGGTATGCCTATGGTGCATTTGTCACATAAGGGTTTCACAGCTTTGCAATGCAGTTATGATCATTCAAGCCTTCATGACCATTGAAGCAGGAAAGTCTCCCAAAGTTTGGCTAGAGAAGTAAGAGCAAGTCTGATTGCATGTGGGTTGGTGTCTAGCTCCCACCTCTGTAAAAAGGCACCGGACAGGTCTAGTGTTCTCTGAGTGGATGACACCTGGACAAACATGTTTCATTTTAACAGAGATCAGACCTCTACTCTTACCTGTTGCTTTACAAAACAAAAGGGGGAACTGTAGTGAGCTGCATGAAGCCACACCTGATGGAGATGTATAATCAACTCCTATGGCTAAAGTCTGACTTATGCTATTATCACGAAATGATTGTCAGCTGCTTGCATATGCGTGGGCCTATGGGCAGTGCCCACCTGGCAATCTGGGGTTGGAAGGCCTGTGCCTTTTTAACGGCTGGGAGAGGTTTGCCCGGGGAGAGAGAGAGAGGAGAAAGAGAAAGTGAATAAAGTCCTGGAATAAAACTGCTGCAAGAAGAGCTCTGGTATTGTGTCCTCCTTGCTGGACAAGGTGGGACGTGACAGGATACTCCTATTTCTGAAACCATGAATTATGTAAATTGATCTTTTATTCCAGACACTGTGTCATCCATTTATAGCCATCTTGATTTTCAATTGATTTGCATGGGAAACCATGTTTCTTTGAGCCATGTGACTTTATCCACTTCCATAATTGGTTTCACCATGTATTCAGTGACTCCTCCCTTTGAGGTAATTTGATGGGATGTTGAAAAGAGAAAATGAGAAAAGCCCTTCTTCATCCGTTACAAAAAAAATGTGTTATGTAGGGTTCATTCTTGACTACAGAGATTTGTAAATACGGATATTCTCATGTTACTGGATACACACAGAAAAATAAAAAAATAGACATAATTCATGATCCATTAAACACTGCATATATCATAGATTTAAGAAATTGAAAATATGGGAGAAACATCAATTTACACTCACCCATTTATCAGATTCACTCCCCCCAACGCATCCACCGCCCCCCAAAGAATCATGAGCAGGTTGTTGATATCCATTCTTTACAATATTTTGGCAATCTTTGCTTCAAATTCTACTATTTGTGTGTATATAAATAGTGCTTTTGACTGGCATGAATAATAGATATTTCATGTGATTTGTCTTGTTAAGATGTGAATATAATCATACCAGAAAACATTTAAATGCCTATAAATGAAATAAGTGTTCCAGAGAACATTTTCATTGTCATACATTTGTTTAGTAACCATGGCCAACAAACTGCACAGGTCAGTTAACAGGTAGAGAATTTTTGTCACTTCCTATTTTTATCTCTACTGGTATTTTCAAGATTATTGTTTAAATTCAGCAAGTTAGGTGGCTTTGAATAGCATCTTATTTTAGCCATAGTGTGCATGACAATGTGGTTCATAATTTGAACACGTTGTAGAAATGGCATTTACATATTTTCCCCTCCAAGATGCTCCCACAAACTTTAGCTTTTTTCAATACGAGTATGCTTTTCATTGCAGATTTTTAATTGATGCTTACTTACTCTCTATTAATAGTCCATGTATTACTAAATACTTACAGCCTTTAATACATTTTCTCAAATACATTTTATTGGGATAAAGTCATGGTTCCTTACCACTGATATGGCTCTTTGCCACGTAGATTCAGCTGGGAGATATTGAGAATATGCTAGTGTGGTTAGGAAGATTATCGCTTTAAACACCCATTCTACATGATTCTGTTCTTAGTGAAAATTTATTAAAACACTTATTTGAAAGGTATTTTAAATTTACTACATAAGAAACAATAACATTTTAAATAATGATAATTTCTCTTTATTACCTTAATTTATTGCTAAACTCAATGCTCTATTTATTCTTCAGTAAATAATAGAATTTATTGCATATCACCTTGCTGTTTCCAGATTGCAGTGGAGAGCTTCATTACTTTGCACAAATGTTTGTGATAAACCTTTTTTTCTCTTGTTTTATTTTTTTATGGGGGTTGAATTATCTGAAATACAAAATATGTGTTCCTAGATTCTTTGATCATTTTGTTGTAGCTGTTAATGGATGCATCACAGTTTGTGTTTTCCATTCTGTAGATGCTATTTCTTTATAATTCTCTCATTCTTTGTCTTTGTTGAGTTGTCTGTAACAGCAGATTACAAGCCCCACCCTATTCTCTGGTCACACCCTACTCCAATGCAACTGTGCTTCACAGAGTCACCAGAATGCAATTTTTGGATCACTCTGTTTCTACTATTTTTCACAAGCTGTCGGACATATGAGAAAAATTCTCTTAGATTAGAGCTTCTGAAACTTTCCATTCACAGCCTCTCTGCCTGAGAAATTTTCCCTTTTCACTAGATAAACTTATTGTAATCCTGGCTGAGAAGTATGCAAAGTACATGTACGAATCATGGAACTATTGCTCATGTATCATAAAACGTTATTTCACAACAAGTGAATTACATATACAGTATTATTAAGGAAGCATATCTGCATGCTAATAGAATAGACACACTGCTAGTTAAACATCGTGACGTTATATTTTTCTGTGAGGCCCTGAAGGCTTTCTTACCTTATGTTTAAACATTCTACAGTATTCTTTTAAAGAATACTTATTTATGTGTTTCAGGATTCAAGATCTGAAGCAAACAATGGATTATGTATTTTAACCTTGCTTGCTACAGACAGTTGATGTTACAAACATATTTCCTCTTCAGCTGTCGGTTAGAATCCCTGCCAACCCACCAACCCACTTCCGTGAGGTTTGCCTGCTCTTGTTCCTTTCGTATGATAAAGAAAACCTTTTTAATGGTTAGAATCCAACGTCCCTTGTACCCTAAGCACAGAATGGCAAAGTCACTGTCCTGGTGGATCTTGAGGGTCAGCTTGATTTAATCGAGAAGCATCTCGGAGATTTTGATCATCCCTCTGAGGTTGCATTCAGAAAGATTTGAAGATCCATCCTAAACACGTGTAGCCGAGCACCGGCCTGGATGGAAGGAAAGCCTGCTAACTCGGACACTCTTCTTCCTGGATGCTCGACGCTGCTCTGCCACATCTTCTTCTCCTCGTGGCGGATGAGCTAAATCTTCCTTGTACTTTTTTTATCCAAAGTTCATTTGTTTCTGCTCTCCAGCTGGACCTGGCAGTTGCAGCCTCCGTAGCTGGAGCCCAGTAGAGTCACCGTCTGTGAGACGGAGAGAAACAGGAACCTGGAGGGGCTTCCCTGGGAGCTAACAAAGAAAGATTTCCGATGCCAGATCTCAAAATGTTAATCATATTCAGAGACATAAAACTGACAATTTAATGGTGCTTGGTGGAAACAGAAAATTCTTTAAAGTTCTAACTATCGTACATTGAATTCTACTACTTTTTTAATTATTAGATATAAAATGCTTATAATTTTGAGGGGAGAGAATTAACTTGGTAATTTATATTTCTTGTTTATACAGTACAATTTGCTGATAAAAAATGTGCTAAACTTAAAAAAAAAGAAAGAAAACCTTTTATGCCTTCACTATGAAATCCTAAAGACTTGAGGACAAAGGGCTTTCCTTACTGTGACAACATCTGGGGTAATATTTTAAATTAAAATGCAGATATTTCAACTTAATATCACATCGTGAAAGGTCTAATAATTTCAGGCTAACTGAAGGAATTATCACTTACACTTTTCTTGAATTCAGACATCTGTCATGGCAGCCTTATTTACAGCCTGTTTCTCAAGCCATATGGAAACATCATCTTACAGCAGTGATCTTACATCTGTGTTCAGCTCCACAAACTCCAGCTTTTAACCTATGGACTGCATTACTTTCCTAAGCAAGCATACTATAAATTTTCTATAATTTGTAAATGTTTGTTAGAATACACACACACACACACATACACACAGATGTATACATACATGTATTTGGTTTTGTGAGACAGGGTTTCTCTGTGTAGCCCGACTGTACTGGAACTTGCTCTGTAAACCAGGCTGGCCTCAAACTCACAGAGATCCGCCTGCCTCTGCCTCTGCCTCAAGTGCTGGGATTAAAAACATGCACCACAACCACCTGGCCAAGTTTTCTATTTTTAAAGAATGACTATATAGTAATTTATATAATTAATTTCTTTTTTCCCTAAAAGTCATAATTGAATTTGATGTTTTAAATTGTCTCTTTTGGGGAAAACAGTAGCTGCCCCAGGCAGGCTTTTTTATTCTATTGATATTCTCAATTTTCTTTAATGTTTTAAACTTTGGGTCATTTTTTAAGATTTGATTTCATTTGGATTCTGTTTTGCTTTTGTTTTTGGTTTCTAAGAAAAATATATGAAGATTAGTCACATATCTTTGAGTTTACTATTAATAAAATCCAAAGTTCTGGGTAGATATATAAGATATAAAATGCTTTGTTTTTCTCAGAGAAATAGAATAATGACAACAACTACGGAAGTACAAAATTCTATTTACTCAATTTGAAACATTTCCACTATATTTAAAAAGCCATCTACGATGGGAACCATAGACTTAGATCAGTTTTGTATCTAAACCCCAAATGTCCAATATATATCATGTATATGTATCAGGTATATGTTAGAAAATTCACATATATCATTAGTCTATAATTATCTTAGAAATATAAGTGGATTACAGCGATATTATAAATAATAAATCATAAATCTATTTTTTAAAAATTGCATGTTTAAATAGATAAGAAACGAGATTTCAATTGTAGATATCTTTGACTGAAAGTTGCTACAATGTTTTAATACCTCTACAATAAAGAAATTGGTTTTAGTTAGCTTTTTGCTGTTTTGATAAAACAGCGATCAGAAATGGAAGGAAGCCAGGACAGGAACTCAAGTGAGGAACCTAGAGGTGGGAACTGAAGCAGAGGCCATGGAAGAACAACGTACTGGCTTGGACTCAGGCTGACACTTAGCAGCCTTGCTTAAAGGAAAGGCCCACCTGCTCAGGGCTGGCACCGCACATGGTGACTGGGCCCTCCCACATTGTTTTATAATCAAGAAAATGCCCCCAAAGAAATCCCAGAGATGAATCTGATGGAGGAAATTCTTCAGTTGATGTTATCTCTTGCTGTGTGACTTTAGTTTGTGTCAGGCTTAGAGTAAAAAGTGACCAGTAAACTAGAGGATTATCTAGGTTGTTCTGTCTATCCTCTCTGTCTCTCTCTGTCTCTGTCTCTCTCTCCTTCTCTCTATCATCCATATGTGTCTATCTATCATCTATATCTATCTATCTGTCTATCTATCACATCCCTACATGTGTGCATTTTTACAATAATAAATTTTATCAGACTTGCACCATCATTAGTCAATATGTAGCTAACACAGCACACACACAGACATGACTCGAGGATGACACAGCACAACCCTGATGGGCGTAAAGGGTGAGGAGAAGTCACTTCACAGCAGCTACCACAGACAGTTCACAGAGCTAAGGATGTGTGTGTTGGACCTTGAGTGGCACATACAATTACTAAATAGTAAACAGAAATGCAATTCAGAGCAGAGGAAACACAATGTATGAAAACAACAAAGATGTAAAAACGGTCATATCTTGACAAGTCATGTAGGTTTCCAAATTTTATTTATTTTAAAACACTCTTCTCTCCTTTTGCATTCCAATCTCAGTTCCCACTCCCACCCCCTCTGGCTTGCCCCACCTTCCCCCATCCCACGCCCACCCATCCACTCCTCAGAGATGGTAAGGCTTCCTGTAGGGAGTCAACAAATTCTGGCACATCACTTTGAGACAGGACCAAGGCCCTGCCCCCTGATTTTGTGTTCCTCTTGGGTTACTAGGATTTATTTCAAATGTAATCAGTTACCATTGGAAGTATGGCAAAAACAGCATGTTGGAGAAAGTCAGTAGTAGCTAGCAATTATACATGCTGTTTACTGAGCATGTACCAGAGGTAGATGTGAGATGGGACTCATAATGTCTTTTTTTTAATACAACTGTGCTAGGCAGAGTGTTTATACCAATATCCCTGCCAAATAACAGCTGGTTCAAATCTCATGACTGTAAATGTATCTGCCTTTACATGGAAGAAGTAACATTTTAAAAATTAAGTATGAAGAAAAAGAAAAATTAAGAGTAAAACTCTGTCTACAAAAACAATTGAGGAAGCTATTCCATCTGTGTGGAAGATTTGGAAAAATTTAGAGGGAAATTTGTCTTCTATTTATCTTTGATATTTTAATATTTTTATTTTCTATGACAGCTCACAAAAAAGGACGCTTGTTAAACTTAATGAGATACTTAGTCTCTTTGAGATACTTATGAAAATATACAAGACACCAAGAAAAACTTCCAGTTGCATTCATATTTACAAAATTACATAATTTCACAGGACACTTAAATCAGTGTAAGAAATGGATATCTTGAATACAGATTTACTTATTTCCTGATAAGAATGCCTGTGCTGGGAAAAGTCCCTTGAGATCTTAAATAGTGCTTGCACATGCTTGTGTATGTGTATGTGTGCATGTGGTGTATGTGCTCATGCTTACATCTGGGCACATGTGTGTGTGCATATGCATGTCCATGCATGCATATGTGTGTATGAACCTGCATCTATGTATGCATGAGTGGGTTGTGTGTGTGTGTACATTCATGTGTGCCTATTTGTTTGTTTATTGTTGGCCTATTTCAGAGATCCCCTTCAGAAATGTTCGCAGATATTTTGTAGTGGCAGACTGAAGAAGACACCTTATGGAGCGTTAATGGTGTGAGGTGAAGAGAGGCATTTCCCAGGTGGAGCTAAAGGTCACAGCACAGACATCCTGCTTACTGACCAATGTGGACTTCAGCGGATACCTGACTCCATTAAGAGAAGTCACTAGATATTTGACCGCAACTGGGATTTCGGCTTGTAGCTGTGGACCTATCCAACATGCTCGATACTTTTAAAAATATTTTGAGTTTTTTCCTCTTGAAGGTATGTTAAGCAAACATGTGCTCCTCTTCTTTTCTCCCTTCATGCTTGCTTTTCCTTTCTCCTTTTGAAATCAGTTTTATAGCTATGACTGATATTTAGCCATAGCTAAAGTATGTATCATACCTAAATGCAGTGCTTGCTGAAAATATGGTAAATAAAATACATAATTATAAGAAAACATAACTAATTCCGTCAGAGGTACTGGCAGGGGGTAGATTGTGGTAATATTGGTCTTCATGGATAAATCAATCACTAAAATCCTTTGTGATTAAAAAATTCACACCAGAGATAGAATATCTACCTATATTTGAAAAGTAATAAATATTTTCAGAAGAACTTGCTTGCAGCATCACCAGACCATTCATCACAGAGAAATAGAACCCAGTTGACACGGAATTGATGTGCTGGTTCTTTTATTAATGCTGTATGTCTGTGCTAAAATACCTTGCCCAGTAAATAGAAGAACCCATGGCTTCGAATTCTGTCTGATATGTGAAATTAATCTTCTGCCTGGCTATGGGTGGGAACTTTATTGATTTATCCTGTTTTTCATTTTAGATTCAGCTCCTCTGAAGACGGTGTTTAGAGAGAGAGAGAGAGAGAGAGAGAGAGAGAGAGAGAGAGAGAGAGAGAGAGGAGGATACTCTAAAGCCAGAAGTAAAATGAGCTTCAAGGCCTTTGTGGCTCATTCGATTCTACACAGACAACACTCCCAAAGGCAACCCTGGAATAATGAAATGACCACCTTTCATTTGTATCCATGTTTTCCTTTTCTAGACTTCACAGTGGCTCAGAAATTCCATCCATTCACGTTTATTTTCACTCCTAAAGACCTTGACTGGGGCCCATTAGAACGCTGACTGGGTCTGACTCCAGCAGGGCATAACCATAATTTAGGCAACAGAGAGGGTTGTGACTGGCAGCTGTGCCTTAAAGGAGAAGAAGGGGATAGAAGGACTGAATCCTGCCTGCCTCAATTTACTTAAACCTTCTTGTCTCAGGATCAGAGCAGACAGCAGCTGAAAGAGGAAGACAGACATCCCAGAAGGGTTTGAGCCAGAGACTCCCCTCCATGATGTAATCCTGGGACTAGGAAGTCCTGTTTAGCGAACGTCTCCTACAGTTCATATCATCTCTAGACACATTTCAGTTGCACTAAAATAAATGTTAGGGCACAGACAAAGAGAAGAAAATACCAACAAAGTTGTATATGATTGTATCTAAATTTTAGGAAACTTGGGTGTATAAACTATGCATTATTTATTGAAAATTTATTTCAAAGAAGGATTATCTAGAAAGAGTTCTAAAGACTCCTGGGAAAATTAAAACGAACTCTTAATGAATAAATTTGTGGTGAACAGAACATGTACATAACTACCAAAATGTGTGTGTGTGTCTGTGTGTGTGTATGCAAAATGTATTATATTGGAACCATATGTGTATTGGCAAAACATGTGTATGTCTCCCATTTCCTATCCCTTACAGTTTCTTTCAAATTCTCTATACAAGTGTCTTTTTGATATTCTGTGGAGTTACAACCTCCAAATACTCATAGTAAGTTGAAAGTATTATGAGATAAAAATGAAATTAGATCTAGTCTTGGTGGTTAACGCCTGTAATCCAAGCCCTGAGGAATGTTGGGAGGAGAATTGACAGCTTGAGGCCAGCCTTATGAGCTACATGAAGACCCTGTCAAAGAGAATGCTTTCAGTACTTCAGTCCACATGACCAATTAAATGTCAGGGCTTAGGAACTTAGCAACACAGTAGCCTATAGGGCGTCTGTGGTTCTCCCTGGTTTCTATGGATCACAGGCTATTCAGAATCTCTAAGTACCTTGAAAAACATCTGAAGTTCACTATGGCTTACTAGATATTCAGCATCTCTTTAAATACCCTTCAGAGCATCCGAGGTTCACCCTGGTATCTCTAGCTTACCATCTATTCAGCATCTCTAAGTACCCTGCAGAGCATCCGAGGTTCACCCTGGTATCTCCGGCTTACCAGCTATTCAGCATCTCTAAGCACAATGCTGCATCTCACCACCCCTCTAAAAAGTCAAAGGTCAGAAGTCAAAACCTCAACTAGTTCTTTTGTTGACTGTATGCTGATTTTAAACATTGTAAAAAAAGGAGACAGTCAGAAGATTTAGCTCATACATGGAACTCCAGTGTTGTTTCATCTCTAAGAATTATTTATACATTCCCTGTGTCACTGTTATTTCCACTTACTCTTCTCCTATTTTTTTTTTTTTGTATTTTTTCGAGACAGGGTTTCTCCGTAGCTTTTTGGTTCCTGTCCTGGAACTAGCTCTTTTAGACCAGGCTGGCCTCGAACTCACAGAGATCCGCCTGCCTCTGCCTCCCGAGTGCTGGGATTAAAGGCGTGCGCCACCACCGCCCGGCTCTTCTCCTATTTTTGAGATTATAATAGAACTACAGCATTTCTTCCTTCCTTTCTACCCTATATCCTCTACCAGTGAGTTATGTTAAAGCATGACTGGTGAGGATGAGATCCTTTACATTCTTACTGTGAACACCTCCTGTGGCATTCATTTTCTTCTAAATAAGTGAGGATGTTTAAAAACAGGAGATGGGGGAAGATGCTTAAGAGGAGAAAGATGCTACCCAGAAAGCAGTGTAAACCAGGAACTAAGCAAAAAAGCCAGATGAATAAAAAATATCATCTGTAGGCAGAGCTTCATTCTGCTAAGCAGGGCTACTGGACACCTGTTGGATTTTGAAAGGACTTCAGAGCTGTGCCTACACATTTCCCTTGCTGGGCCCAGTTTCTAGTGTTAGTGGCATTCTGGGAAGCATTCAAAGACAGCAGGGTCACCATGGCAACTGGCACTGTTACAAGAGAACTGCTAAAAGGAAGGAATAGAACAGACAGCAAGGGGCGGCATGGAATTCATCTTCCAGAAACTTCCAAGTAGAGGCAGGCTCTCAACTAATGCTCCTCAGTGGCCAAAATTAGTAAACAAAAGTTAAAAATACATGTGAAGGGAATATGAAGAGGCTTTAGAAATCCTATGTGTTAACGTTCTATTATCACAACAAAAGTAATAAGTTCTTCCATTCAATAAACAGTAAAATGATACTTTATTCCTGCTGAAGTCTTGTATAAACAGTTAGGATACTGTGCCTTATTTTGTCTCCCCAACTTTGTAAAAAGATAGAGTCAGACAAAAGCGCCAGTGTCCTGTTAGCTTTATGTACGTTAGGATGTAATTTCTCCATTGACCTGAGAAATAAAATGGCCCATACTTTCACAACTCACAGTGGAAATAGGTGCACTGAGCAAAAAAGGTGTCTTTCCCTTGCCGTTATAAAGCCTGCTTAAGGTGATACACTCTGTAACATCTGCTATGAGCAATAGGATCATTCAATAATTAATCAGTCTTATTTCATGAGGTCAATACTTCAGAGCCAATGACTTTGCTGGAGGATTAGGCCAAGATGCAAGGCATGTTGGGATTATTACCTTATAAATAAAGTGGTTGTTTCTTGTGGTAGATTTCTCTGTAACTTATCCCCATTTGTTACAATTTGGGCTTTATCTCCCATAGTTCATCACTATTTGATCTGGGCATAATTTCCCCTATGCGATTGTAGTTTACTGATTACATCCGAGCTATCTGTGCAAACAGTCACCCACTACTATGTCTCTGTTCTTTTCTTCAATGTAGAGATCTGCCTTCCTCCAATTATCTTTTTTTGACAGGCATTTGGTCAGTGTTTAAGACCCAGGTAAAAGTATTCCATTTAAGACATTCCCAGATACCCAAGGACATGGAATTACAACATGCCTAAAGCTTTTGATACCTGCTCAGATAGATAGAAAAAAAGCATGCCCTGGCTTTATCTTATAGATCATAAAAGCAATGATTTAAAGCTAACCTTGCATTAAAAAAGTCTTAACTTCCCATGCTCACCTTCACTTCAGTTTTATGATGATTTTAATTCAGGAGATGTACTGCTTGAGTCTTACTCTTGGAAATAATAATTAATCATCTACCCACATCCAAGAGGAAGAAAAACTTCCACCGATACCTCTGAAAAGCATCAAACCCCAGACCTGATAATTTAGAGGCTTGGGTCTCTTCTTTGTTTTAACCACTCAGAGCAATAGGTGTAAACTTCAGAGCTAAAAGGCCCTCAAAACTTGCTATATTTGGAAGAATGTGCTAAAGTGTCAAGGGCCAAAAACTTTCCTTGTCTATTTACATAAGTTGCCTGGTTACTCTCTATGCCTGCAAGATTTTGTGAGTCTATATATCTGAGTAAGAATAAAGAGAGTTGACAGAAGCTGGATCAGAATTTCAAGCTGAAGTATCACAGAAATTAGCAGAGAAAGGAAAATGAAGAGAAGAAGACGAAAGAGGAGGAGGAAGAGAAGGAGAAGGAGAAGGAGGAGGAGGAAGAGAAGGAGGAGGAAGAAAAGAAGAAGAAGAAGAAGAAGAAGAAGAAGAAGAAGAAGAAGAAGAAGAAGAAGAAGAAGAAGAAGAAGAAGAAGAAGAAGAAGAAGAAGAAGAAGAAAGTAGCAGATAGTTGGAATTAGAATTGAGACATAGAATTCAAGCTAAGAAGTTATAGTCAGGACAGAAGAATTAGAACAAAGGACAAGGAAGAGAGAATAAAAAAATAGATGTAAAGAACTTATTGTGAGTAGATTTCTTTTTGTTTGTTTGTTTGTTTGTTTTCCTAGACAGGGTTTCTCTGTGGTTTTGGAGCCTGTTATGGAACTAGCTCTTGTAGACCAGACTGGTCTCGAACTCACAGAGATCCGCCTGCCTCTGCCTCCCGAGTGCTGGGATTAAAGGCATGCACCACCACCGCCCAGCATGAGTAGATTTCTTAACGCTCAGATTTTAGTTCTTTTCGTTTATTGTGGAGCCTTTCTTTAGAACCCTAAGAGGAAACCTCAGAGGCCAGACCTTTAAAGTTTCCAATAACCTTCTAAGTAGACGACGGCTTCAGGACACATTTTTTGTCCCTTGATGTTCATTGTCATGAGGCCCTTTTTTGCACGACTGAGTTTTCAGGAGCCAGTTGGGCCTCTCATTTGTATCTGCTGTTCCCACCTGAGGTAGGGGCGAGCCTGTTTCAGATTAGGAGTCTAAGAGTCTCAGCTCACATATATTTAAATGAGTAGCTAATTTGAAAAAAGTAAGATATTACTTCCCAATAGCACAGATGCTGGAGTAAACTTGTGTTAGCCGTGGTGAGTAGTCTCAGTGGTGAGGTCATGGCCAGCCCTGGAGTCACTGGCAATATTGTAACTACAGTTCCTTGCCTTTTGTACATAACATTCTGTTCTGAAGTCACATCTCTCTTGTATCACTAAAATGCATTTTCAAAGAATTTTCAACAGGCGAAAGTTTTCAATATTATTATTATTATTATCGCTAGCAATGTGTCTAGGTAAATATAGAGCAGATTAGTCACTGTATATAGGTTTTGAAACCTAGCCTCAAAATTCCCTGATATCAGTGTCCTCACGGTGTTCAGTTTATGAATGACTTCTCTAAATTCATAAATTTAAAAAGAATGTGTGTTTGGGCTAACACTCTAATATTTGTTTTGCTTTCCAGTAAGTCATGTACAAAAGTTGGAAGAAAAGATTGAGGAGAAATCCCCTCTTTGGAGAAGCTCTGTGGTAAAGCAGGTGCTGGCTAAAGATACAAAACGAAGAAAAAGTGTTCTGAAGCTACTTCATAGCTCCTTCTTTGTGTAGCCTTTCACTTCTTGGTGATGTCTAAAGGGGCAGGAGCACCTTGTTCTAAAGACCCCAAGGTCCAAAATCGAACAAAAGGAGATGCAAGGAGGTTATTTTTTAAATCTTGACTTCCTGTGGTACATATTTTGTATAAAATTTCTTGTTTTATATTTCTTTTAATTAAGTATTTGGGACAGGAACTCATCCCAGGCTAGTTCTTCCTCTCTGTGATCAAGGATAACTTCTGATCCTGTTGTCTCCATCTCCTAGGAGCTAGGGTTACAGATGTTTACAACAATTCTTTCTTGTAAAGCCTTGGAAAGTTAATCCAGCCAGGGTTTCCTGTGTGCCAGTCAAACACTCTATTAACTGAGATATCTTTTTTGTTCCAAATCAACCATCCCCAAACAACATTCACCTGTTAAAGTGTTTTCAAATATAACCATCAGCACCTCTTCAAAAGCACAAAATGTAGCAGTTTTGTCCTTGCTTGGTGAAGTTTGGATGCTGCTAATGTCTAAATTATATATGATGCAGAAACAGACCTCCATGTTCATTAAGAATAATGGGTGAAAGAAACCCAAGAGCCAAGAAATTAAAAACCTGTGATTTCTATCATAAAATATTCAGAAATGCAGCTTCCACTTTATTAAAATAAATACTGTATTAATTTACTTTAATCAACATGTAATTTTATTCCATGCTTTTTTTTGCACAGAAGTAATCACATTTTTAATATTAAGAGGAGTATAAAAGAAAACTCAAAACTTTTCATACTATATATTTATTTTCCATGAGTTTCAATAACTAAACCAATCTCTCTTGTCCTTTGTAAGAATTTATTCCTGTGATAGCCCACCATCTAAAAATTCACAGAACTTAATCTGACTCCAGGTGTGTGATTGCGCAATAAGTGGAATCACCCAATGCTTCCTATAGGATGTTCTGTTTCCTACACCTTTCTGGTTGTATATATAATTCCACAACAAATGTAAGGAGAATATTTAGGACATTATCCTAAATATTATGAGAAATCAATTGTATAATAAATAGAACATATTTTTTCTATTTATTTATGCAAATAACTTATTTTTTCAGTAGGATTTGGTTAGGTTGCTCAGGCTGGCTTAAACTCAGTATCATCCTTCTTAGTCTCCAAGAATCTAGGTTAGGATGTGGGTACCTTTGTGCCCAGTGTAGAACTCTGCATAGATGTTATGGCCTCTTTCTTTCTTGAGAGCTACACTGTTGTGAATTCCATGTGTTCAGTACTTAGTACCCATGTAGAGGCATGAAGTCAGACTGTACCCACGTCATGTTTTATATTCTCATTCTGCTTTCAAAGGTCATGATAAACTAGAAGGAAGTAGAAAGTCACAAAAGCTCTAGAAACAATTTGGGCTTCACAGCTAAACAGTTTTTATGGTACTGAAAAAATACTAGGTTAGATTGAATGAAGATGATATATGACTGAGTGTTAAAAAGTATCAAATAACCAGACTAGGAGAGAAAAGCTCTCAGTCAGGCCCCATGGTATACACTGACTCAGAAAATATCAGTCCACATAGAATAGATCAAGTTAGCAGAAATCAGTGCACATAGTATACATCAAGTTAGCAAACATCAATTCATATAGTATATGCATCTACTTAGAAAACATCAGTGCACATAGTACACATCAAGGTAGAAATAATCGATATAACTTCAGTGTAAGATGATAAAAAATTTTCTCAGCCATTCTTACTTTGTAACTCTATCTCAAGCTTCTCACTGGTATGTTATATACACATAGTTTCATTTTCCTGTCCCTGATCTCTCACTATGGCTTTCCTTTTTCCCTGAGATTTATTTCTTAGGCTTACCACCACTACGAAATGAAGCTGTCTTGACATTATGTATGCAGTCTTAAGTCACAAAGATCATAAGGGCGCTTGTACATGGAACCACAGTTGTCAAACGTATGAATGTGTCATGTTTTAGGACATATTCTGCGTCAGATATACCAGGTAGAAGCTCCAGTCTTAAAGACAGAAGGGAATAATGGCTGTCAAATATTATCAAGTGGAAAATTCTATATTTCTGTGGAATACAATGCTTCCTTTGACTTTACTTATCTCCCCCTATTCTATAGTTTCAAAATAAATTTCATAATAATATCTCTGATATACAAGTTTGCTATTAGTATTGGTTTAGGGATAAATCTGTTAATGCACTTTCAGAGGGAGCAACAGTTTTCCCTCATCATTTTCTTGACATTTGACCTGAAAGCACCTCGCCTTTGCAGGAGTATGACATGTATAACTTTATGACATGATCTGAAACACAGACCGACGGAAACAATGAAAAGCATTTTGATATGTGTGAAGCTTCTTGGATATGGGTGAGTCTGGAATGTTCTCCTTACCACCTACTTAGTTAAAGAAGTTTCCATTCTCTGGTCATGCTTCTGTACATTTAAAGTCTTGCCTCTTTTCTACAACTATGTTGGGATGTAGGAGCCTGAAGAACACAATACTTTTCTGATTGCACCAACCTTGTACCCCATATAACAGCATCCGGAAGACTGATATCTGAAATTTCACTGCATGAGATGAAATGATATAATGGAACAGAGTCATGTATGTATAGTTCATAAAGCCCTTGTTGAATATTGGCACCTATTCTACTTCTCCTTTGTGATAGACCAAACAGTTTATTATATCATAGAAGTAGATATCAATGAAAGAAATTTTGAAGGAGATGAGAGAGGAAATAAATTGAAATCTTTGACAAATAATGCTATAAGCTTTAACTTTGGCTAATGTTGCAAAAATCCAAAGCTATTTAAGCACATTGTTAGTTCTGTTATAGTGGTTTGGGAAAGAATCTGTGGAGTTAGAATTCTACAAAGTAAGGAAGCTCAATAGCTGATAACTTATCTAAAACAAACTTAAAAATTAGTCCAGAATTTTGGAAGTGGGGTTTTTTTGGTAAGGATTTTTATTTCAAAGGCTCTGTTCTAAAAGTCCTCTGATCATGAAGATTTGATGAAATTCTCCTATTTTCAAGAAAGTTGCAAGTCACCAGAATTTTAATTAATATCCATAAATAATTAAAAAGGGATGCAGTTATTAATTTATAGCAAAATGGTTATCTAAGCACTACAGAAACGAAGACTTAGCAACATCAAGCACTGTAATTCTATTGAGGAAAATCTGTGATTCTAAAGCTAAAAAAATTGATTTCTCACATTGTTTTCCCTTCAGGCCAGTGTCTTAGAATCCCTGCTAACAGTTGAGAAATATTCCTTGTTCTATACATCTTTACAGTTACTAAGATCAGAGGTAAAACTGTTGTATGATTTAGATATTGTGAGAATTTTTTTCATTCAGACATCAGTTTAGAAGCTAAAGGAAAAAAAAATCTGGAACAGTAACTGGGAGGGAAAAAAAGGAGAAGAAGAGAACAGGGGAGGCAGCATAGGCCAAAGGAAAGCTAAGGGAGAGGAAAGAGGAAGGGGAGGAAAGGAAAGAGGAGAGATGTGGAGGAGACGGGAAGAGGAAGGATATTGGGGGAGAAGGGAAGGGGAGAGAAAGGGGGTTGAAGAAGGAAAGCTAAGTAAATTAAAAAGAAAATTTGTGTTAGAAGTATAATCCAGTTCTAACGAGCAACAGTTTCTAGTCATTTGTGCTTCTGTTTGTTAATATTCTTGGAACCGTTAACTACAGTGGAATCACATCAGGGAAGCAAATGCTGGGAACTTGAACTGCATCCTCTTGTTGATGGAGAAAATTAGGAACTGAGATGGCATGGCCAACCTTAGCTGTAATGCTCAGCAAACAGAACATAGCCCTCAGGAATCAGGGTGCATGAGAGATGGAAGCCACAACAAACCACAGTTGACTTTCGGGCGATCTTATTGGTTTCTGATGTTGATGGTCTACAATGGTAATAAGCAAGGAGTGAGAAAAGTGTTAGCTACTTGGCAGTCATTTCTGTCCTGGAAATGAATATAACTCAAGAGACCAATCAAAGCATGAATTTAAAAGACAAAGGCAGATTTCGGAAAATAGAGGGCTCTAGTTACTAAATCAAGATGGACAACAGAAGATTCTCACTTCTCTAGCCTACATCCCATCATCAGACTGCTAGGATAGGCACAGAATAACAGGACACAAATGCTACTCTTTCTCTGTGGTGTGATTCTTCCACAGCCAATTCTGAAGTAGCAAATTCTGAATGCAGAGCTTTCCATACCTACATCCAGGGAGTGTTGAACTCTATCTGTGTTTTATAGATTTCTCCTAGGGAATAAGAATGGGTATTTTAGAGAAATAAATGGGACTGTTACACATCGCAAAGAATTCATGTTTTCTTTTGTTTTTATAGCTCCAAATATTGTTATTAAAAACTTAATATTTCTAATTTTTTTAAAAAAATAGTGAATGCAACCAACACTCAGATACTAAGGAGGACATTTTCTCTGAGGTGAGCCTAAAGCTCCAGAGAGAAAGAAAAGGGTCATCACACTTAGGGTGAGAATGCAGATGAGGAAGCTTTTTTTTAAAAGGGTGTCAGTGTTCCCCAACTGAGGATGTTCCTGCAGGTGTCAGGCAGGGAAAGAACCCCAAAGAGGTGAGATTGCAAACTTGGTTCAGGTTGAGTCTGATGCCAGGCAGTTTATTGCCAGTATGTTTAAACACAATGCACTGTGGAAGTTTTCTGGTGTAGTACAATCCCCAGTGCACAGGAAAGCATAATTACATAGAAACTTAATTCAAGGCACGTGCTATTTCTTCCAAAAAGCTGGGTTCTCGAGATAAGCTGTCTGTCTTAGTTTAAGGGCCCAGGGAAGGTTCTGACCTGGTCTCAGTCATACATTCGGTAGGGGTCAAATGGGCTATTACTCATCTCTGGGCCTGCTTGCGGAGTTTGGGGAGCCCCCCAACTGTACAGGTAATGTAAATGTCAGATTACTAGCCACCTCCGGTCCTGGTTGTGGCTTCGGAGCTTTATATGGCCTGGCCCAACAGATAACACAGATCTCCAGGCTGTTAATCACCTCCAATTTCTCCTTCTTCTGGATGGAAGAACAGGTTACGTGTCCGTTCCATTGAGCAGACGCTGCTGTGTGCTTAGCATTCCTGCTTTCCCTGTAGGTCTGTGACCTTTGCGCTCCCAACACCCTACTAGTTAGTAATGTCTGTTTCTAATAATGTTAGCATTAACCTGAGTGAGTCAAATACATTAAGCCCTCAGGTCAGCTGGAAAAGATACTTGGAATTCACTGAGTCTCAGAGATTATTTGTGACACATATGTAAGTAAAGAGTGTGTTATGTATTATAACACATATAAAGAGGAGTTATGTATTACAAGCTCAGGTAGGGGAGAAGTATGTAAGTAGTCTGTCTTTATGTTGCAATTTAACATAACATGATCTCAGATCACAGAAAAACTCAATCAGGACTAAGTGATCTTCTGTATCTCAGCCGTTTTGTGTCCCTGATTAAGTGCACCACCTCTTAGACTCAGAGTGGCAATGCACAATGGGCCTCATGAAGTCGTACGTCTCCTAGGTGGACTGTGGGCTAACAGCAACAACACCACACATAGTGACTGAGCATGTAAAATCACCAATGAAGCCGTACGTCTCCTAGGTGGACTGTGGGCTAACAGCAACAACACCACACATGGTGACTGAGCATGTAAAATCACCAATGAAGCCGTACGTCTCCTAGGTGGACTGTGGGCTAACAGCAACAACACCACACATGGTGACTGAGCATGTAAAATCACCAATCAAGCCTTACGTCTCCTAGGTGGTCTGTGGGCTAATGGCAACAACACCATACATAGTGACTGAGCATGTAAAATCACCAACGATCCTATTCTTATCAACACACTTTCAGACAATAATGACATTTTACTTCATAGTATAGGAAACTAAACACATAAGAAGAAAAACTGTTATCTATATAAAGACTTTTTTTTAATGAAAATGAGAGGGGTATTTTTTTATTGTTGTTTGTTTGGTTTTGTTTTTAGGGCAGTGGAGTTGTTTGTAGCATGGTTCCTTTGTCATGATGTAATAATAAGCTGTTAAATTTATAGGATTTTATTTTTTATTAAAAATTTCCACCTCCTCCCATTTCCCTCCCCTTCTCTCCCCTCCCCCCCCTCTCCAGTCCAAAAAGCAGTCAGGATTCCCTGCCCTGTGGGAAGTCCAAGGTCCTCCCTGCTCCACCCAGGTCTAAGAAGGTGAGCATCCAAACAGAATAGGTTCCCACAAAACCAGTACATGCAATAGAATCAAAACCCAGTGGCACTGTCCTTGGCTTCTCAATCAGCCCTCATTGTCAGCCACATTCAGAGAGTCCGGTTTCATCACATGCTCCATCAGTCCCAGTCCAGCTGGCCTTGGTGAACTCCCAATACCATCTTGCACCTGTCAAAATGGCTAAAATCAAAAACACCAATGAGCCTTCGCTGGAGAGGATGTGGAGTAAGGGGAACACTCATCCATTGCTGGTGGGAATGCAAACTTATGCAACCACTTTGGAAAGCAGTGTGGTGTTTTCTCAGGAAATTCGGGGTTCCCAGGATCCAGCAATACCACTCTTGGGGAATATACCCAAGAGATGCCCTATCATACTACAAAAGTGTTTGTTCAACTTTGTTCATAGCAGTATTATTTGTAATATCCAGAACCTGGAAACAACCTAGATGCCCCTCAATGGAAGAATGGATAAAGAAAGTGTGGAATTGGAATATACACCCATGATAAAACGTAACCCAGGAAGTGGAAGTCATGGGGGCAGTTAGTGTGTGCCCCATTAACTATGTGAGGGTGGGAGTCATCCCCTAGGGAAGCTGAGCCATGCTGAACTGCTCAACCTGAAAGAGGCTAGCAGATTGAGATACTTGTAATGAACTTCATGTAAAGAGAGACAGAATAAAGCTGGTGTCTGCAAAATCAGGGAGGCAAATGAAAATCTGAAAGGTTAGTTAAAACTAGAGCCAGGATGGGGAAGTGTTCAATATTCTAAAGCCACTGAAAAGATCATTTTCCTCTAGACCTATATGGAATTTGCCTTTCAAAAATAGAATGAATGTCTCTGTCACTCATAAAAAGAAACAGGAAGAAAATAAGCCTAGCGGCCATGTACTTGTTTGGGAGCATGAGAGCATATGAACACAGCACAGGAGAATACACTGCTCCAAGACTATAGTGTAATTATCTGAGAAGCCACTGCCTTCCTGTTCCTTCACAACAAAATCATTGTCAACAGGCCTGGCATGTTATCTCACACCTACAAAATAAACACCTCAGGTAATTACTCACAAATCAGATCACTCACCCTGCTAGTAAAGCCTCAATGAATGTGACAACTATAGGCACGGTGAGTGTGGCAGAGAGACACTAGAAAACAGGACCATGATGCACATCACGTCCATGAGGAAGAAACCCTGGGTTAAGTGTGATGATCATGCTGAAGTTCTAGCACCTGCGAGCTGAGGAGGAAGGATTGCCACAGGTCAAGCCAGTTAGGGCTGCACAGCCAGACCAGTTCTCAAACAAAATAAAACCAACAAAAAAAAAAAAACAAAATATGATAGAAAATACACAATCTTATCAGGAATGACACAGTTTAATATAAATAAATAAACAAACAAATAAATAAATAAGGGATGGTGTGGGTGTTCCTTCTGTCTATGTGTTGCTTTTATTGATTAACCAATAAAGCAGCTTCCTTGGCCTGTTGATAGGACAGAAGTTAGGTAGCTGGGGAAAACTGGGAGAAGGAAGGCAGAGAGAGAGAGCCGCCATGGAGCCACCAGAGACAGATGCTAGTCGGAACCTTAGCCAGTAAAACACAGACACATTGCCATACACAGATTAATAGAAATGGGTTAAATTAGATGTAAGTTAGCCAGTAATAAGCTAGAGCTAATGGGCCAAGCAGTGATTTAATTAACACAGTTTCTGTGTGGTTATTTCGGGGCTGAGCAGCCAGAAACTAACAAGAGGCCCCCTCCTTCTCCAACAAAGGGACTCTCTTTTGGCTACAAAAATCAGTGAACATCACTTCAAGGTGATATTCAGGAATGACTGTGCTTTGTGATTTAGGAAGCAGGGTCTGCCCACCAGTCCACATGAATGTTGATCCTTTGAAGTCAAGCTGTGGAGTTTGTCAGAAGGGGGTGGGGAAGGAGTTCTAGACCTGAATTAAGAAGCAGATGGACACTGTGAGACCTGGTGAGTCATGTATAGTTGTTTCTGTTGTGATAAAACAACCTGACAGAGCAATACTTGGGAAGGAAAGGGTTTATTCTATGTTACAACCCTCAGGCCACACTCCATTACCAAGAAAATCAGGGTAGGAAATCAAGGCGAGACTTTGGAGGCAGGACCTGATGCAGAAGCCATGGAGGAACACTGCTTACTAGCTTGGTCCATAAACCTTGCTCATCTTTCATATTTTCAGCACCCAGGATTGCCTTCTCAGCTGTGGTACCATCTACTGCGAGCTTATCCCTCCTATATTAATCATTGATCAAGAAAAGGCATACAAGCTTTCCCACAGGCCAGACTAGTAGGCTCATGCTTTCAACTGAGGTACCTTCTTCCTAAATGACTGTAGATTGTGTCGAATTGACATAAAGCTAGCCAATACAGGGACCTTTGTGATAAAGCAAAGAACACATTGGAGTGTCTTCCTGTAAGGATATAGAGCCCATGTCTCTTATTTGCTGGCAACAGCTGCTCCTGTAGTCTCAGCTTCCTGATAGTTCCATCATGCTGTGTGTGTCCACGTCATTACAAGTGATGAGTAATAGAATATCAGCCATAACTACATAAATTTGACATGGCCTAAGGAAACCAGATGGGGACTCTCTAGGACAGAGAACATGTCCAACAGAAGCGAAGGCAGTATAAGGAACATAGTTATGAGCACTCTATGAAGAGCGCCAGGAGACCATATGAACTAGGATTAGAAAAGAATAAGCTGGAGTCTGTGTTAACATAGTTAAATATTATCATTTATGTATCTAGGAGCAACAGACAGAAGCAAGCAGCAAAATGATGAAAATAAAACTTCAGGAAGATGATTTTAATGATCAGGGAGGGAATGTAAGGAGAGGGGAAAGGCTGGTGAAATCACTCTAACATCTTCATCTAACATCTCCCAAAACGTTCTGAGAATTTTCTTTGCGAGGATGTAAAAACAATCTGACAAAAATATAGTAGATATAAACTCTAATCTTAGGCTAATGTTTGAATATAGGATGGAAGACAAGAGATGAAAACTCTTGGGGCTGGCTCCCAGAGTGTGAACTCAGGCCGAGATCTTCCACACTGAGTAAAGACAACCAGAAGAGAACATTGGCTCTGTATGAGGCTTTGGCTTGCATGCCAGTGCTCCCTCTAGACATAGAAAAAGAGAGATTGCGCACACAGTGTTGTGGAACACTATCTGAACAAGGAAAGATGCACTACCTTGGTTTGTGCTGCAGAATGTTACTTTAATTGTGTAAAGGTGTGTCACATCTGTTGCACCCTGCCTGACTAAAGCACCGGCTTGATGTAATAAACAACTGAATGGCTAATAGCTAGGCAGATAGGTGGGGCTCCCAGGTAGAAAGAATAAATACGAGGAGGAAGGAGAGAAGGAGGAAGAGAGAATGAGAGACACACTGGGCCAGAAGCTAGGCAGCTGCCAGCCGGACATGAGATGCACTGAAAGTAAGACGTACAGAAAGAAAGTAAGAAAGGATAAGCTCTGAGACAGAAGGTAGAGAAACAGAGTGATTTAAGTTAAAACAGCTGGCCAGAAAAGAGCTAAGCTAACGCTGATCATTCAAAACTAATAATAAGTCTCCATGTCGTGATTTGCATGCTGCTTGGTGGCCCATAAGAAAAAGCCTGGTACAACACAGCACCTCTTAAAGGAGGTGAACTGAAAGAGTGGAGGACAGGAACAAGAGCGAACAATAGTGAGTGGGAAGGGATGTGAGGGTACCACCGAGGGGAAAATGATGTGTGTAGGAGAGAAGTCACATATCCCCAGTTATAAGCATGATGCCAAGCTCCGTCCTGCCGAGATCAAGATCTGAACTGGAACACAGTGTCTTCCTGCCACAGGACCCTGAGCATTTCAGAGCATGGGACAATATGGTCTCTTATAATTCACAAATAGTAGGGCATCAGTTCATACTGCCTCACTGGTAACAGGACAACAAGAAGAGAAGGAAAACCAAAATAAAAACAGAAATTAAAAAATAAAAATAAAAAAGAGGCAGAGGGGAACATAGCAAATATAAGAGGAACTGAAAGCCCCAAAGAGAGTAACTTTGTCCAATAAAACCTTGCCTGCAGGTGTGTATAAGGAAGAGCAGAGAGTTGCTGAAGCCCTTCTTGCAGAAAAGGAACAAGACTCATTATTGTGATACTTCCTAAAGTTGCTCCCAGGACCCATACTGACTCTTTAACTGCACTCAGCTTGCTTAAATGGCAAACATGTCAGAGGCTTTTAAATCTCTTTAAAGGATTGCCCCGAGGTGGAGATTTCACAGAGCAGAATAAACAGCGCCCTGGACGAGCCTCCTCAGTGCAAAGGCAGTGTTGTCCTGCCCAGACCTGGAAGTAGTGAGCTTTCCTCTGAGTACATTGTTATGTGACAGGAGGTGGTAAGGGTTAGACTGCAGGGGTTGTAAGGGCAGACCAGAGGTGGGCTGAATGGAGGACATGTTTCCTGCCAGCTTCGTTGTGCTTGCCAGCCCCACCTGAATCTTTCTTCCTCTTTCTCCTCCTCCTCTTTTTTTTTTTCTTGAGACAGCCTCTCTCTCTTTACCCTTGACCATCCTGGAACTCACTCTGTAGACCAGGCTGTCTTTGAACTCAGAGATCTGCCTGCCTCTGCCTCTCAAATGCTGGGATTAAAGGCGTGCACCATCACTACCTGGGTACTAGCTCCAGCTCTTGACTGTGAATTATCTCATAAACTACAAAAAAATGGTTATGGGTGACAATAAACCTATGATCAACACTGTGGTAATGTCTGATAAGGACCTTTACTCCCGTGCTTCTTGATGCATTGTTAAAACATGAGGAAAATGTGTTTACCTCCATTTGTGAAGAAATTACAATTGAGGTGATGGTGGCTTGTCTAAGATCATGGTTTACACTCATGTTCTTGGGGGTGAACCCAAATCTGGGGTTACTTTGTGCTCTCTCCTATACCTAAAGTGTTCTTTGAGGTTTGGATAATTATCTAAAAAGCAACAAATGTCTCTCGTCGAATAACTGCCGTTCAAAAATAAGGAGATTAATCCTGTTAAGGACTCTCTGAATGTGAGATTTCTCCATTACTCTAAAAGCCCATGCTTCTAAAAGTCTTTGATCTCCAACCTCTCTACTTCCTTCACAGAGTGGTTTTATGTTGACTAACTTAGAAATAAGAACACTTCTGGAATCAATAAATATGTAGAGCAGATTAAGAAGTGAAAGGGAGGCAGAACTCATTCTCTGATGCCTCGTGTTTCCTAATCTTTATTTCTGTTTATTTATTCTTCTCTCATACAACACATCCTGACTCCTGTCTCCCCTCCCTCCACTCCTCCTCTACCTCCTCCTCTCCTCACCCCCAGATGCTCTGCTCCTTCATTTCCCCTTTTTCCTTCAGAAAATAACAAGCCTCACAGGGATATTAACAGAACCCAGCACAACAAGATGAAATAAGACTAGGCACACCCTCATACTGAGGCTGGATGAGGCAATCCAGTAAAAGGTAAATGGTCCCAAGGACAGACAAAAGAGTCAGAAACACCCCTACTTCCTCTGTTGTAGGAGTCCAATGAAAACACCAAGCTAAACAGCCACAGCAAGTATGCAGAGGACCTAGCGCAGACTCATGTAGTGGCTCCATCATTGTCTCCTGTTCTTTTAGTCCCTACCTGTCCTACGTTTAGGTAATGGTAGTCACAGCACAATGGCTATGGCATTCTCTCTCTCTCTCTCTCTCTCTCTCTCTCTCTCTCTCTCTCTCTCTCTCTCTTCACTCTTTTTTATTTATTTATTTTTTCTTGGAAAAAAATTTCTGCCTCCTCCTATCCTCCCATTTCCCTCCCCTTCCTCCCACTCCACTCCCCCTCCCCCCACTCCTTTCCCCCTCCCTCTCCAGACAGAAGAGCAGTCAGGTGGAAAGTCCAAGGTCCTCCCCCCTCCATCTAGGTCTAGGAAGGTGAGCATCCAAACTGCCTAGGCTCCCACAAAACAAGAACATGAAGTAGGATCAAACCCCAGTGCCATTGTCTTTGGCTTCTCATCAGTCCTCATTGTTCAGAGAGTCCGGTTTTATCCCATGCTTTTTCAGTTTCAGTCCAGCTGGCCTTGGTGAGCTCCCAATAGATCAGTCCCTCTGTCTCAGTGGGTGGGTGCACCCCTCATGGTCCTGACTTCCTTGCTCATGTTCTCCCTCCTTCTGCTCCTCATTGGGACCTTGGGAGCTTATTCCGGTGCTCCAATGTGGGTCTCTGTCTCTATCTCCATCCATCACCTGATGAAGGTTCTATGGTGATATGCAAGATATTCATCAGTGTGGTTATAGGATAGGGCAATTTCAGGTTCCTTATCCTCAACTGCCCACAAACCTATGACATCCTCTTTTTGTCTTACTGTGAAATCATGTAGGCCATTGGGTCCAGTGGAGTCTTAATGTGTTTTGGATTTATGAATGTCTTTTCTTCCCCACATAGAGGATGAATCATAGTTTATAATTATTACAATTATCCTCATCATTATTGCACCTTGAACTGATAGATTCAATATATACAATATTTATACTAATATGAAATACTTTAAAATTCATGCTTATTTCCCTAAAACTCATAGTCCATCTTAACACCTCACAATATCTATTATAGTGTGACGTTTTTAAATCTTTGCAGAAATGATTTATGTTTTTGACATAAGTAAAACTCACTACAATCTCACAATTACTACAATTAAGAGGCAAAGCACTTCATGTAAAAGCATTTGTTAATTTTCTTAAGCTAGAGTCTCCATGTGCTAACACTGATTTGTCTTTGTAAATGATAAAATCATAAGTAGTTCAGAATAACTCAAGACACCATCAAGTTAATGAGAAAGGAACATGGCTCTAACCTATTTCACAGTGCATATTTGATAGCTTTTACATAAATCCTGTGAAGTTCACATGAATAATGCATCATGTGCAAAGAAAAAGTGAAAATCCCACAGAGGTTAGTCCAGATTTATATGGCTTTCATACAAGCTAAGAAAGGAATTTTATGAGTGTGAATGGCTGCAACATGGAAAAGCCATGGTCTGCCTGGGATCATGGGAGGCTTCCCATTCTAGCATAATGTGGCTTGGGAAGTTACTAAGTGTGGCACTTGATAGCAATGCTTCTCAATTACTAGGTAATTCTGCTCTTTGATGTGTCCTATAGCCAAGTTCCACCTTTCTTATGTTTGGGTCAGGATGAGTGGTTACAACAGTCAGCACCACACCCAGTTAACAGTCTTCAGGAAGCAATAGATTAAAGATGGGTCTACACTGTGAAAGACTTGTCCTTTGATTTTGTAACCAGTGTTTAAAGACTTGATTTTAACTTTCATACAAGAAGACATAAGGATGAAAAAGGCCATCACCCTCCTACCTCTCCAGAAGTTCTCTACTCAGACTTTTAAACATCATGAGCAAAACTACAAATTTGAGTATTTTCAGGATTATGTTGGAGGGGAATTAATCCCATTCCCATGCCACACATCTCCAGGTAGTATGGAGGTCACATCTACTGACATACTAGGCTTTTTCTCTTTACCTTAAAATTTTGATTTTCTAAAAACTGCTTGCCACTTGACAATTTGCTCACAACCGACAGCCTACTTCTATCTTATGTTCCATTATTCATTTCAACTCACTTTAGTGACATGAATTTAGAGCAACCCTAATGTAGACCCCCTCTCTCTCATTCAGTTTATCAAAATTAGTCAAGCGCTTCTAGTTCTTCACACAGTATTAGGAACCAAACGCAGATGAGCATCTGATGTCTCCCAATCTGTTATTAATACAACAGAGGCTCAGCAGCTTTGTGCTCTGCCTATGCAGTGGCAAATAAGATCAACACCACCATTACAGCGAGGGGCTGACATCCTAGTGATAGGAGCCATGGCAGCATAGATCGCAATCTCAGCAGGTCGGGAAGCTAAGTAATTGCAGGTTATGACAGGTGCATGCTGAGGAATGGCTATCCCAAGTGTAACTTCAAGTATCTCACAGTTCTCTTAGGGCTCAGACACAAGATCTAATAGTTAAGTCCTTCATGAAAAGAATGGAGGAAACGCAACTTGGATCTTAGTATACCTTTCAACATAAAGCATTTAGAACAGTTACTTAAAAAAAAATCCTTAAAATGGGAAAATCAACAAAATGTAACAGCATAAAGAGAGTTTTGGCTGTGGTTTTAATCGAGAACCTTCTGGGATGTGAGTGCCCCTTTTAGAGAAAAGGCTAATTAATAGTTTTGAATGGAACAATAAATGGATTAAAATAGTAAAGGGGATAGGCTTCTCACTCCCTGCGCCCCCATCTCAGTCCTTTGCTGTTTCATCAGAATCAACTGGATTGCATCCCTGGTGTAACGGCACTCTGATGACAAGGGGATTGAACACCTACTGGAAAGTGTACACTCATATGAGAGGGTCAGTGCTTCAGGTCTGAACCCAAGGCCAGCCCTCACCTCTTAGCAACAATGACACCTACTATCACCCTGTGACAAAAAGTCTCTTCAACTAGCACATTTTATTTTATGACCCAGTGAAAAGGAAGCGGTTTAGCAGTGGAGGGTTGGCATATGAACTTAGTCTAAGTTCCCCTGGGATTAGAAATTAGAGGCAAAAATCACCCTTTACATTCATCCACAGTGATGATAACCGTACAGGTGGTAAGAAAAGCATATAGGATGGGGGCAGTGTTCTGTTCTTATCTTTGGAGGAAAACACTCATCTTTAAAGAATTCAAGGGACCCTGGATGTTTGACTACTGATAGTTAAAAAAAATAACCACCCAATAAGGATCATCAAGAAAACCAAAAATGATCCGTAAGTATGGATGTCAAATATATATATATGGTTTTGGAGTTAGACACTCGTTTGGTCCCTCTCTAATTCCAAGCCTGTTGTTAAGAGAAAAGCCTAGAATTCTGTGCCTAGAATTCTGTCTCATGTCAGGAGCCATGATATGGGGCAAAAAAAAATTAGAAAAAAAATGTTTACTTTTTTCATATCTATTTCTGTCTTTATTATACCCTTCATTAAATATATATGTCTGTATATGTCTATATAAATAATGCTTAAGTTTTCCACAATGAATAGTGAATTTTTATGCAGTAATCTTTGAAGTTTCCAGGAAGAAGATGGGGCCCCACAACAACAACTCTACATGATTGATATGATATCATGATATTGATAGCGCTACTACAAGACCTGTTTTGGGTACCAGCTGCACAAGATGGTTCCAACTTGGTTAGCTGAAATGGTGTACATCTTTTACAGTGTTCGGGCCAGACCTCCACAAAATACTCAGAGACTATTTGCAATCTTACCAGACATTAATCTTGAAACTTAACCATTATTTTACTTTCACAGGATCCCGTAGACAGAACATTACCCCCATGACAGCTGGAAGTAATTCTAGAAGATGCATTCACCTCTCCCAGTGAAGTTTGTCCTCAGGGTTAGGGACATCATTTAGGGGGTGATTATAATTGGTATACGGTTGAGGATTGAGGGGAAATTTTATAAGCTCAGGAATTTTTTGTAAAAAAAGCAAAAAAGGGAAAATTGGATGATGGGATAATAGATTGATTTGTGAGTTATTATTTATAGACAATTATATTGGTATATATTTTTATATATTGATATAAATTAAATAATATTAAATATTGTGTGTATGCATGCTTCTATCTCTGTTTAAAACATTTTTATATAGATATATATTTATAATATTGCAGTGTAAATTTCTACCTCTGATCAAGAAACTTATACATTGTTTACATTTTCATTGTCCTCATTTATTGCACAGTTATTTATTGTCTTAATCTTTAAGTTATATAGGTATTAAGAATTATAGATCAATATTCATATATGTTTGTCATACTTATAGTTAGACTAATCAGGTTCTTTAGATACATAGAGATTATATTCTACATAGAAAGATAATTTTCAACCACTTCAAAGAACTGTAGAAAATGGCATTTAAATAACTTAGAGTTCAGTTAAAGTGAGACATAATTGATCCTGACAGCACCCATCTTTTCCTGAGAGAATGTTGAGCATAGAAGACACTCCACCTGGAGCTTGTTTTCTTCTTGGCAGAACTGGCCTCTGGGTAAAGAAATGCCCATGCCTCAACCACTGACAAAGATACATAGTATCCTCCAAGGATACATAGTATCCATAAATGGATAAAACAGGACTGTCAAATTCTGCCAAGACAGAGTAAGATAGTTTGTAAAAGTTTCTTGCCTTTGAAAATGGTCTGTCAGTCATTTCAGACCTTAGCTAAAGTTGGTTGCTTCAACATTACAAATGAGACTTTGGGTGATTGCCCATATAGCCAGTTGTCTCTGTCATTTGTTGCACATTTTGGAAGTTACTTGATTGCACTTCCTGCTTACTCAAGTAATATTGTTTCCCTTCTCAGATCATCAATGGGGTTGAAGATTAGATAGACCTAGTTACCTTCCTCATGATTTAGCCAAGCTTAATTCGGATGCAAGATTTAGACTCCTTGAAATAGAATGTTTAGTAAAACTTTTGTTATATGTTCCTTGCTTAATATTGCTTATATTGTTTGTAATTTTACATTTGATATCTGTTCTTATTGTATATAGTTGTATTGAGTTTGAATCGATCTTGTTTAAACAAAAGGGGAGGTGATAGGGGAAGCTCTGTTAACCAATCACCTTTAAGAAGTGGAGCCCAGTTAAGGCATGGCTACCTGGAGCCCAGGAAGAAAAACTGGGACGAACTGTGTGCTCTCTCTGGGTGATTCCTGCAGGACACAGCAGAACTCAGACTTCCCATTCTTGTGGCATGAGTTTCCCCTTATAACAATTAAAAATATAATTGTTTATCTTTACGCTGGCCTTGTTATTTCCCAAATCGAGCAAACAGCTACACAGCCTCATGTAAAATTGCATGGTCCTGATTACATTAACAAGCCTTATTCATCTTTCTGTATGCAAGGATCACTGCCTTGAATATGCTGTTAAATTCCCATTTTAAGAACAGCATATTGACCTCCTCTCTCTTCCTATCCCATCCAGCTTACATCCAGATCCCCCCACCTCTGTTGCTCTTCCCCCTCCCTTCCCTGGTGGCAGAGAGCCTCCCTGCTCTGCCTGCTTGGGCGCTGGGTCCTAACCCCAAGCGTAGGGTAAAGGGGAGCTCGGGGGCTTCTTTGTCCCCATAGCCCGCCTGCAGCAAGCAGGGTGGGCCCTTTGTCTGCGAGCGAACCAAGCAGCACGGAGTTTCGATCAGGGCACCTAGTGAGACATCATTGTGGTGAGCGAGTGCTGCGGCACCCGGGAACAGCCCGCCTACACTTCCTGATCAACCTACAGGGCTACACTGCCCGGTACCTCCTCTCTCTTCCTATCCCATCCAGCTTACATCCAGATCCCCCCACCCTCTGTTTCTCTTCCCCCTCCCTTCCCTGGTGGCAGAGAGCCTCCCTGCTCTGCCTGCTTGGGCGCTGGGTCCTAACCCCAAGCGTAGGGTAAAGGGGAGCTCGGGGGCTTCTTTGTCCCCATAGCCCGCCTGCAGCAAGCAGGGTGGGCCCTTTGTCTGCGAGCGAACCAAGCAGCACGGAGTTTCGATCAGGGCACCTAGTGAGACATCATTGTGGTGAGTGAGTGCTGCAGCACCCGGGAACAGCCCGCCTACACTTCCTGATCAACCTACAGGGCTACACTGCCCGGTACCTCCTCTCTCTTCCTATCCCATCCAGCTTACATCCAGATCCCCCCACCTCTGTTGCTCTTCCCCCTCCCTTCCCTGGTGGCAGAGAGCCTCCCTGCTCTGCCTGCTTGGGCGCTGGGTCCTAACCCCAAGCGTAGGGTAAAGGGGAGCTCGGGGGCTTCTTTGTCCCCATAGCCCGCCTGCAGCAAGCAGGGTGGGCCCTTTGTCTGCGAGCGAACCAAGCAGCACGGAGTTTCATCAGGGCACCTAGTGAGACATCATTGTGGTGAGTGAGTGCTGCGGCACCCGGGAACAGCCCGCCTACACTTCCTGATCAACCTACAGGGCTACACTGCCCGGTACCTCCTCTCTCTTCCTATCCCATCCAGCTTACATCCAGATCCCCCCACCTCTGTTGCTCTTCCCCCTCCCTTCCCTGGTGGCAGAGAGCCTCCCTGCTCTGCCTGCTTGGGCGCTGGGTCCTAACCCCAAGCGTAGGGTAAAGGGGAGCTCGGGGGCTTCTTTGTCCCCATAGCCCGCCTGCAGCAAGCAGGGTGGGCCCTTTGTCTGCGAGCGAACCAAGCAGCACGGAGTTTCATCAGGGCACCTAGTGAGACATCATTGTGGTGAGTGAGTGCTGCGGCACCCGGGAACAGCCCGCCTACACTTCCTGATCAACCTACAGGGCTACACTGCCCGGTACCTCCTCTCTCTTCCTATCCCATCCAGCTTACATCCAGATCCCCCTACCCCCTGCCTCCCTCCATCCCTCCCTTCTTGGAGCAGAGTGCCTCCCTGTTCAGCCTGCCTGGGCGCTGGGACTGAACCCGAAGGTGAGTGCAAAGGGGAAGGTGGTAGCTCCTTTGTCTCCATAACCTGCCTGCAGCAAGCAGGGTGGGCCTTTGTTTGGAAGCTAACCAAGCAGCAAGGAGATCGGAACTGGACTCCAGGAGAAACATCACGGGGGAGTGACATCACTTGGAAGGTACATCAGTTGGCAAGAAGACCTGATCCTGTAAAAGAAGATCCATAGGAGAATATTGGAAGGAAGAGATGGGGAGACGCCAATGCAAGAATTCACCCAACAATCTGAAGAACAACACGAAACCACCAGAAGCCAGCGACCTCACAACAGGAGGACATGAACACCTTAATCATGAAGAAGGAGAAAAAACTGACTTCATGACAGTGATTGACACCCTTAAACAGCATATAAAAAACGCCCTTATAGAAATGGATGAGAAGTATAACAGAAAGTTCGAGGAATTGAGTAAATCAGTGAATGATACCCTAGGAAAGCAAGGAAAAACAATCAAGCAGATAATGGAAACAGTTCATGATTTGAAAAATGAAATGGAGGCAAAGAAGAAAACACAAACAGAGGGCCGGCTGGACATGGAAAATCTAGGTAAACGAATAGAGACTACAGAAACAAGCATAACCAGCAGAATACAAGAGATAGAAGAAAGAATCTCAGAGTCTGAGGATAACATAGAGAAAATAAACGCACTGATCAAAGAAAACAGCAAGTCCAACAAACTCTCATCACAAAACATTCAGGAAATATGGGACACAATAAAAAGACCAAACCTAAGAATAATTGGAGTAGAAGAAGGAGAAGAAGTGCAGCTCAACGGTCCAGAAAATATACTTAACAAAATTATAGAAGAAAACTTTCCCAACCTGAAGAAGGATGTACCTATGAAGGTTCAAGAGGCATACAGAACCCCAAATAGGCTGGATCAAAAAAAAACATCCCCTCGCCATATAATAATCAAAACACAAAATATACAGAATAAAGAAAGAATATTAAGAGCCGCAAAGGAGAAAGGCCAACTTACTTATAAAGGTAAACCTATCAGACTTACACCTGACTTCTCTATGGAAACCATGAAAGCCAGAAGGTCCTGGATAGATGTACTGCAAAAACTAAGAGACCATGGATGCAAGCCCAGACTACTATATCCAGCCAAGCTTTCGTTCACCATAAATGGAGAAAACAAAATTTTCCAGGATAAAAACAAATTTAAGCAATACGTAGCCACAAATCCAGCCTTACAGAAAATAATAGAAGGAAAATCACTAACCAAGGAGTCCAACAAAGACCTCAATAACTCAGACATCTAGAGACCCTTCACCAGGGCAACTCAAAGAAGGGAAACACACAAACCCTACTACTTAAAAAGTGACCGGAGTTAACAACCACTGGTCATTAATATCACTTAATGTCAATGGACTCAACTCACCTATAAAAAGGCACAGGCTAAGAGACTGGATACGAAAACAGGATCCAACATTCTGCTGTCTACAAGAAACACACCTCAACCACAAAGACAGGCACCTACTCAGAGTAAAGGGCTGGGAAAAGGCTTATCAAGCAAATGGACCTAAGAAACAAGCAGGTGTGGCCATACTAATTTCTAACAAAGTTGACTTCAAACTTAAATCAATAAAAAGAGATGGAGAGGGACATTTTATACTCATAACAGGAAAAATTCATCAGGAAGAAATCTCAATCCTGAATATCTATGCCCCTAATATAAAAGCACCCACGTATGTAAAAGAAACATTGCTAAAAGTCAAGGCAGCCATCAAACCGCACACACTAATAGTAGGAGACTTCAACACTCCTCTTTCACCAATGGACAGGTCAATCAGACAGAAACCTAACAGAGAAATTAGAGAATTAATGGAGGTAATGAAGCAAATGGACTTAACAGACATCTATAGAATATTCCACCCAAATAGGAAAGAATATACCTTTTTCTCTGCAGCTCATGGAACCTTCTCGAAAATTGACCACATACTTGGTAACAAAGCTAACTTACACAGCTACAAAAAAATATTACTAACCACCTGTGTCTTATCAGACCACCATGGATTAAAGTTAGAATTCAACAACAATGCTACCCCCAGAAAGCCTACAAACTCATGGAAACTGAACAGTCAACTACTGAACCATACCTGGATTAAGGAGGAAATAAAGAAAGAAATTAAAGTCTTCCTTGAATTCAATGAAAATAAAGAAACAACATACTCGAACTTATGGGACACTATGAAAGCAGTCCTGAGAGGAAAGTTCATAGCACTAAGTGCCCACTTAAAGAAAACAGAGAAAGCACATATTGGAGACTTAACAGCCCACCTGAAAGCTCTAGAAAAAAAAGAAGCAGACTCACCTAGGAGGAGTAGAAGACTGGAAATAATCAAACTGAGGGCTGAAATCAACAAAATAGAAACACAAAAAACAATCCAAAGAATCAATGAATCAAGAAGCTGGTTCCTGGAAAAAATCAACAAGATTGACAAACCCCTATCCAAACTAATCAAACGGCAGAGAGAAAATTTGCAAATTAATAAGATCAGAAATGAAAAGGGGGACATAACCACAAACACAGAGGAAATTCAGAGAGTCATTAGATCTTACTACAAAAGTTTGTATGCCACTAAACTGGAAAATGTAAAAGAAATGGACACTTTCTTAGATAAATACGATTTACCAAAATTAAATCAGGACCAGGTGAACAAGCTAAACAGACCTGTCAGTCGCGAAGAACTAGAAGCTGTTATCAAAAACCTCCCTACCAAAAAAAGCCCAGGGCCAGATGGTTTCAATGCGGAATTCTACCAGAACTTCCAAGAAGACCTAATACCTATACTCCTCAATGTATTCCACAATATAGAAACAGAAGGGTCATTACCAAATTCCTTTTATGAAGCTACAGTTACTCTGATACCAAAACCACACAAAGACTCAACCAGGAAAGAGAATTACAGGCCGATCTCACTCATGAATATCGACGCAAAAATCCTCAACAAAATACTGGCAAACCGAATCCAAGAACACATCCGAAAAATTATCCATTATGATCAAGTAGGCTTCATTCCTGAGATGCAGGGCTGGTTCAACATACGAAAATCTATCAATGTAATCCATCATATAAATAAACTGAAAGAAAAAAACCATATGATCATTTCATTAGATGCTGAAAAAGCATTTGACAAAATTCAACATCCATTTATGTTAAAAGTCTTGGAGAGATTAGGGATACAAGGGTCATACCTAAATATAATAAAAGCTATATACAGCAAGCCGACAGCTAACATCAAATTAAATGGAGAGAAACTCAAAGCCATCCCGCTTAACTCAGGAACGCGACAAGGCTGCCCACTTTCGCCATACCTCTTCAATATAGTGCTGGAAGTTCTAGCAATAGCAATAAGACAGCATAATGGGATCAAGGGGATTCGAATTGGAAATGAAGAAGTTAAACTTTCGTTATTCGCAGATGATATGATAGTGTACATAAGCGACCCCCAAAATTCCACCAAAGAACTTTTACAGCTGATAAACAGCTTTAGTAATGTGGCAGGATACAAGATCAACTCCAAAAAATCAGTCGCCCTCCTATACTCAAAGGATATGGAAGCAGAGAGGGAAATCAGAGAAGCTTCTCCATTCACGATAGCCACAAACAGCATAAAATATCTTGGGGTAAATCTAACCAAGGAAGTGAAAGATCTATTTGACAAGAACTTTAAGGCATTGAAGAAAGAAATTGAAGAGGATACCAAAAAATGGATGGACATCCCTTGCTCTTGGATTGGGAGGATCAACATAGTAAAAATGGCAATTCTACCAAAGGCAATTTATAGATTCAATGCAATCCCCATCAAGATCCCATCAAAATTCTTCACAGATCTGGAGAGGACAATAATCAACTTTATATGGAAAAACAAAAAACCCAGGATAGCCAAAACAATCCTATACAATAAAGGATCTTCTGGAGGCATTACCATCCCTGACTTCAAACTCTATTACAGAGCTACAGTAATGAAAACAGGGTGGTACTGGCATAAAAACAGAGAAGTCGACCAATGGAATCGTATAGAAGACCCGGACTTTATCCCACAAACCTATGAACACCTCATTTTCGATAAAGGAGCTAAAAGTTTACATTGGAAGAAAGAAAGCATCTTCAACAAATGGTGCTGGCACAACTGGATGTCAACCTGTAGAAGAATGAAAATAGACCCATATCTATCACCGTGCACAAAACTCAAGTCCAAATGGATTAAAGACCTCAATATCAGCCCGAAAACACTGAACCTGATAGAAGAGAAAGTGGGCAATACCCTACAACAGATGGGCACAGGCGATCGCTTCTTAGGTATAACCCCAGAAGCACAGACATTAAGGGCAACATTGAATAAATGGGACCTACTAAAACTGAGAAGCTTCTGTAAAGCAAAGGACACTGTCACTAAGACACAAAGGCAACCTACCGACTGGGAGAAGATCTTCACCAACCCCACAACAGACAAAGGTCTGATCTCCAAAATATATAGAGAACTCAAGAAACTAGACTTTAAAAGGCTAATTAACCCAATTAAAAAATGGGGCGCTGAACTGAACAGAGAATTCTCAACAGAAGAAGTTCAAATGACCAAAAGACACTTAAGGTCATGCTCAACCTCCTTAGCGATCAGGGAAATGCAAATCAAAACAACTTTGAGATATCATCTTACACCTGTAAGATTGGCTAAAGTCAAAAACACCAAGGATAGCCTTTGCTGGAGAGGCTGTGGAGGAAGGGGTACCCTCATCCATTGCTGGTGGGAATGCAATCTTGTGCAACCACTGTGGAAGTCAGTGTTTCGGTTTCTCCGGAAATTCGGGATCAACCTACCCCTGGACCCAGCAATACCACTCTTGGGAATTTACCCAAGAGATGCTCTATCACATGTCAAAAGCATTTGTTCAACTATGTTCATAGCAGTATTATTTGTAATAGCCAGAACCTGGAAACAACCTAGATGCCCTTCAATGGAAGAATGGATGAAGAAAGTATGGAATATATACACACTAGAGTACTACGCTGCGGTAAAAAACAATGACTTCTCGAATTTTGCATGCAAATGGATGGAAATAGAAAACACTATCCTGAGTGAGGTATCCCAGGCCCAAAAAGACGAACATGGGATGTACTCACTCATAATTGGTTTCTAGCCATAAATAGGGTTCACGGAATCTACAATAGGCGAATCTAAAGAAGCTAAGTAAGAAGGTGAACCCAAGGAAAAACATATAGTTATCCTCTTGGATAAGGGAAGTAGACAAAATTGCCGGGGGGGAAAGTGGGATCTTGGGGGTGGGGTGGGATGGGGGTTAGGGGAGATGGGGAGAGAAAAGGTAGAAGGGAAGGAGGGTGGACTAGGGGAAACAGGAGGATCGGGATAAAGGAAGGTTGGATAGGGGAGCACGGAACCACAATTCTTAGTTAAGGGACCCACTTTAGGGTGGGCAGGAGACTTGACCCTAGAGGGGCTCCCAGGTGCCCAAGCTGAGGTCCCCAGTTAGTTCCCTGGGCAGCTGAGGATAGGGAACCTGAAATGACCCTACCCTAGAGCAATACTGACGAATATATTGCATACCATCCTAGAACTTGCATCTGGCGATGGATGGAGATAGAGACAGAGACCCACACTGGAGCACTGGACTGAGCTTCCAAGGTCCCAATGAGGAGCAGAAGGAGTGAGAACATGAGCAAAGATGTCGGGACCACGAGGAGTGCACCCACCCACTGAGACAGTGGAGATGATCTACTGCGAGCTCACCAAGGCCAGCTGGACTGTTACCAGAAAAAGCATGGGATAAAACTGGACTCTCGGAACATGGCGAACAATGAGGGCTGATGAGACGCCAAGGACAATGGCACGCGGTTTTGATCCTACGCAATCTGCTGGCTTGGTGGGAGCCTAGCCAGTTTGGATGTTCACCTTCCTAGATATGGACGGAGGGGGGAGGACCTAGGACTTACCACAGGGCAGGGAACCCTGACAGCTCTTTGGACTGGAAAGGGAGGGGGAGAGGAGTGGGGGGAAGGGGAGAGGGGTGGGAGGAGGGGGAGAAGAGTGGGAGGAGGGGGAGGGAAATGGGAGGCTGGTGGGAGGAGGTGGAAATTTGTTTTTTTTTTTTTTTTTTTTTTTCTTTTCTTTATCCTCCTTTTATCAATAAAATTTGCAAAAAAAAAAAAATAAAAAGTTGGAAGCAAGCTATAATATACTGGGCACATAGTAAATAATATATGTATTCATGCTTTTAAAAAATTCTTCCATATTGCTTAAGATGCCAGCCCCTCCCCCCGCAAATGCTATGTCCAAACACTAATATATCCTATTTGTGTCGTTTATGTATGTTTTATGGTCTGCTTTGTCTCAAAGGTTCATTAGCCAACAAATCTTTTTTAAAACACATTATTTTTTAATTTCATAGAGCTATAAGGAAATATGACCATATCTAGCCCCATTACTCCCCTCCATCTTCCTCCATATAGCCTTCCAACATACCCCATAAAAAAAAAAAAAAAAAAAAAGAACAGCATATTATTAGCAGAAACATTTAGGTTCTTATATTATAGGTGATGCTTAGGAATCTGAAAGCAAATCTCTAAGACATCCACTGAAGGAAAAGATCTCCAAAAATCCATGAATATGTTACTGATGAGATTTTCCTAAGTATGGCAGTGATCCATTTGCATTTTTGGGAAAAATCTCCTTTTTTCCTTGCAATCTCTTAAAACTACAAAACGACGTCTCTTAAAATTTCTTTGATGAATCAGTATTACTTTTTTTTTGTTAATCTCTATCAATTATGTTAGGGAATTTGGGATAAAGGATACAGAAAGTTAAAACCTGCTAACACTTTATTGGTTTTTGTATGCAGTAAGGTTTAGAATAAAGACCAATTAGATGATTCAGAGGGTGCAGCTTTTTCCACACAAGCGAGCCATCTGAGTTCCATCAGTGGGACCTATAGAGAAGGTCAGAGAGGAGCAAGTCCACTGATTGTTCTCTCACTTCCATTGGCATGCTATAGCATGACTACCCCTAACTACACAGTATCCCACACTGATACATTCATGTCTACTCCTAACTACACAGTATCCCACACTGATATATTCACATGTACTCCTAACTACACAGTATCCCACACTGATTCATTCACGTCTACTCCTAACTACACAGTATCCCACACTGATTCATTCACGTCTGCTCCTAACTACACAGTATCCCACACTGATACATTCATGTCTACTCCTAACTACACGGTATCCCACACTGATTCATTCACGTCTACTCCTAACTACACAGTATCCCACACTGATTCATTCACGTCTGCTCCTAACTACACAGTATCCCACACTGATACATTCATGTCTACTCCTAACTACACAGTATCCCACACTGATTCATTCACATGTACTCCTAACTACACAGTATCCCACACTGATACATTCACATGTACTCCTAACTACACAGTATCCCACACTGATTCATTCACATCTACCCCTAACTACACGGTATCCCACACTGATTCATTCACGTCTACTCCTAACTACACAGTATCCCACACTGATACATTCATGTCTACTCCTAACTACACAGTATCCCACACTGATTCATTCACATGTACTCCTAACTACACAATATCCCACACTGATTCATTCACATCTACCCCTAACTACACGGTATCCCACACTGATACATTCATATCTACTCCTAAGTACACAGTATCCCACACTGATTCATTCACATCTACTCCTAACTACACAGTATCCCACACTGATTCATTCATGTCTACTCCTAACTACACAGTATCCCACACTGATTCATTCACCTCTACAGAAATACTGCGGTGTGATTGTCACACTCCCACATAATACCCCAATTCATATACACAAATAATATTAATAAATAAAATAAATATGCATTGGGAAATAAGAGTATTTGTGGAACAGGGATACTGATACATCAATGTCTTCAGATGGTTTTTGAGCATCTCTCTGAAAGACTGAAAACCATTCCCTATTCTCCTTACTTTGATAGCTACATGGGTAAAATTAGCTATAAAAAACACGGTAATTTTTCTTCACATGTAAGGAACTGACAATGAATGCTGGACAAAGAAGTGGCATTCTGTTTATCCATATTGGTTCTATTTTGAAAATCTTCCATGTTGAGATAATCTGCCATTGAGCACTTCAATCAGCGTTTCCGGCATGCTATACGTAAGAGAAAAATTTTGGAGTACAACTGTGTGAAGGTTTGACTCTGTGATTGCTTTATGGGTTTGTAATAATAACCTAAATCATCTGTGGTCCCTAAAACAGCCATTAAAGTCATTAGAAAACTGGAGATATTTTCCATTCTCTGAATAGCAAGCAGTGTTGGTAGCCTGACATTACAAATTTCAGAAATGCCAAATGGGTTTCACTCTATAAGTCTGCTAGAGAAAACAAGATCTATTTTTCACTGAGACATCAGTTCGGGTCATAAAATTAGTGTTCAGATAACCCAATTCCACTTTAAAGTGTTTATTGATTTATCTTGAACCTGAGCTACAGCCCAATTTTCTCGATGTGGTCAGAGGAGAAAATCAAACATCAAGGTCGTTTTTACTGTAAAGATAGGACTCCATCACATTTCCCAGCTGCAAGAGGCAAGGGTCAAAAGCTCAGACACCTTTCTGGAAATCAGCCTAAAATCTACTTAGGGCATAATATGTGTTACAGAGGAACAATATTTCTAGGTAAAATGGAGTTTAGGTGTTAAATAGAATAGCATGACTTTATATTTCACCTGATATACAGGGAAGAAAAACAGACTACCTCAAACTCTCTAAAACATATATTTTAAAATCAAAATTCTGTCTTTGGGTTATGATCATGGAGAATACCAGTTCTGTCTTATATGAAAAGTTAAAAGTATAAGTAGAAGGTGGGTGAGTCAAAAAAGAGGGAGAAGAAATTGGGGTGGAATGGAAAACCTAACTTGAATTTGATTTCTATAGCGTGTCCAAGGGTGGTAGGCAAAAGGCAAGAGAGGAAGGGCTCGGTCATAGTCAAGCACACACTGCTTTCAAGGGCTCCCTCAGCTGAAGACTATCACCTTGACATCTCCATCTCTGTCTTGTAAACTAAAGTTCAAAGGGAACAAAAAAACAGCATCTTATTAAAATTTCTAAAAAGTCGATTGATTCAAACTTCAAGGAATGTGGACAGCTGGACTGTTGCCAGCCTGAGCCAAATTTTCTTTGGCTTAGTCCCCTTAATAGTCATTTTTTGCCCCCTACCGTGTGTGACCTAACATCTTGAGACAATTGGATAAACATCTAGGTTGAATAAAGTCTGCATTTGCATTCCTTAGTCACTTATATTTGACTTAAACTTTTCCCTTTGAATGAAAATTGTGGGCTTTTCTTTTCTTTTTTGATGTTGAAAGCTGGGAGGTTGCAGCCAAAATTGTAATCATCCATTCAATCTTGCTTAGTTGAGTAGCAATTTTTAAAAAGTATTTTTATTAAATTGTGTGTGCGCGCGCGCCCGCACATGTGCACGAGTACACACAGTCTGAGGTGTCAGGGTTATAATTGTGTGAGCTGGTTCTCTTATTCTACTCACTGAGGACTGGGGATCCAACTCAGGTTGTCAGGTGTGGCAGCAAGAGCCCTTACTGATCAATCTCACCATTTCTCTTTGCGCTCTTGAATCCAGCTGCAACCTCTTCATTTGAACGTACTCTTTCTGTTTATAATATTAGAAACTTCAAACATTTAAAATTTTTCCAGAGATTTTTTTTTCTTTCACAACTGTTTGACAATCAGTCAAGAATGCAACAAAATTGGCCTTTATTCAAATATTTAATTATCTTTTGTATTATCATGCTGTGGTAGGTACATAGTTTTAGGTTAGGGACTTCTTTTGTGCTGCTCGAAATCTACAACGTGGCCTTTGTAAAGGAGTTTAACCTTTGGGTGAATGGATTTAGTACATTTGTGGAGGGTGTCGTTTGTTTGGGGGTTTTAGTTGTTGTTTGTTATTAGTGCTATTTTGATTCAGGCTTTCATGAAGTCTGGCCTAGCTTTGAACTCCTGATCTGCTTTCCTAGATTTCCCCAGTGCTAGAATCACAGGTATGTGCCCACACAACCAACCCCTGCATATAAACACTTCCTTTGCAAAGAGGGGCTCTTTGTTCATTACTGTGATTTCTTGAAAGACTATCTAGTTGCATATTTTATTTCTTCAGTTATTTTGGTTTTCTCTCCAGTAAAAGTTATAACTGATGTTTAAATTCTCCAAATCTATTGCTCTTCTTTCATGCCACTATGAAACATGATTTCCTTTTGTAGCTGGTTTCTAAGAGAAAGAACAGTCGCTTACTCCTTTTTGTAAGCCTAGATTCAAGCTGAATTACTTCAGCCCCTTAGGAACTTTTAAAACAAAATATATAATATTTATTTTAAAATCTAGGTAGTTAAACATAAGCCTTTTAAGTATGTCTTTTAGAAGTGATAAATAGACATGTTGAACTTTGGAGAGAATGCATGTGGGTATATTATCATAGCATAGTTGACTATGGGAGTGTGGGGCCTTTTCTTGTCTCTGAAGCTGAATGCAGGGCTTTGTTTAAAACCTCTTAGTTCCTTGTTAATTCCTCTCAGTATTTATGCTCCAAATTATTGATCTTCGGCATGTGTTTTCTATTGTCCTAAAGCATTTGCTGTTGTTTGCCCACAATTCCTTCAATGAGGGCTGAGTTTCTGTTTACTTTAGCATTTAAGCTTCCTCTTTAACTGCCTGTAGGCATTATTTTCTTGTTACATAAACCTCATTTGGAAATTGTGGGAGAAGTCTCAAGAATGCTTATGGAACAGCAAAGAGACTGTGGAGACTGACATCTCCTACCAGGAAGGCTGCCCCATCCTCCTTTGCGGCGGCGTGTATCTGAGGTGGGATTGATTTGGCTTACCTTCAAATAATTATTTTGACTGGATTTCACAGTTCTAAGAAAAGTTAAAAGAATTGTTAGGGGCTGCAGACCCTCAGACCCTGAACTTTCTATGACTTATTATGTGCCAGAGTAAGCAATTTGTTTTCCTATGCATGCAGCTGCTCTGAGCACAAAGCCCTCATGAGTTCCTGATAACAAGGAAGTAGTTTCTGGTAGGCTTGCAGTAGAAAATCCTGAGAGCTAGGGAGTGGCCACTAATCAAGGAGAACACTATATAAACTGCTCTGGAACACAATAAAATTGGCATTATTGCTTCAAGAGTGACACATGTCTCTGTGTGTTCTTTACTCCTGAGACCCTTGCCTGACTGCGGTTCCAGCTCGTAAGGGTGCTACAAGAACAGTGTGGGGAAATCCATAAATGCCCTCTATCTTGGCTTCATAACCGTGCTTTCGTTTATTTGTAGAAGCTATGTATTTGAAATTCTGTGACTGATTACAGACCTTATGGACATGTGAAACTGGATCTTAGCAGCTGAAAACCAGGCTTGCCAGTGGTGCTTTTCACGCCTTTAATTCCAACACTCAGGAAGCATAGATAAAGGGATCTCTGTGAATTCGAGGCCAACCTGGTCTACAGAGTGAGTTAGGCTCTAAACCTTCAGAGAAACCCTGTATAGAAAAACAAACAGAAAGAAAGAAAGAAAGAAAGAAAGAAAGAAAGAAAGAAAAAAAGAGCGAGCACAGGCTTTTGGCTTGACTAATGGCTGAGCTCAGAGAAAACTACAGTGAGCTGGCTAGAGGACCGGAGGGGAGATTGGTGGCTTCTGAGTCTGTAGTCCCAGTTGTGTTGAAAATGACAGGAGTTTTGTCAAAGCTATCAGAAGAAAGTGTCCCTGCCACTTTGTCTCTGGAAAGCTTTGCCTAGCTAGAGACAACATACTTCGATCCATCGACCCCTTCAATTAATTAAACTGAAATGATTACAAAACTAATGGATCTCCCTACCTTTACCACACAGTCGTCAGGTCACAGAAACAGCATCCTTTGCGGCTTAGCTCTCACTACGGGGGAGGGGCTGGATAGGCTAAGGTAGGAATCTTGGGACCTTAGATTGCCTGCTATTTTACAAAACCACTAACATAAAAAGCACGTAATCTTCAGTATCACATTTAAACGTATTTTGAAGCCTTCCTTTCAAAAACTGGGTCTGTCTTATATGCTTTATATTCTGTCTTTAAGACATTCTGAGTATCACTCTGCTGGCTTGGTTAGGCTGCCAACTTGATGAATAGAGCAAAATATGATTAAATTTCCTAATTCCAAAGCATCTCATCACTGATTCACTGAGCCCCATAGAAGAGCCCCTCTTATCTTTTCTTCTTGTTCATATTCCATATTCAGTTGGCTAGTTTGTCCTGTCAGCTCTCCTTTGAAACATCTCAAATTTAAACACTCCTATTAGTCTGCTATTCCTTCCAGATTTCTTCTCCTGTGCCTCTCAACTTGACCACTGCCATGGCTTTCTAAATATTAGCAGATATGGTAGCTTTACCTGCCTTCCTTTTCCTAATGCAATTACCAACTTGTTATTTCCTCACCGTTGGTAGTAAGGAGTCTTATCTTCTGTAAGAATATAAATGCATGATAACTTATGACACAGCAATAGGAAAATTAGTGTCGTTGGTATTTTTATATTCTTATTGTTAGCAAACACGTGCTTGCCCTAGAAATTTAATATATTACTGAGCATTAGTAGGAATCTGATATAAACATATTTAAATTCCCAATTTCAAATCTTACTATTTTTTTGCAATTTGAATAGAACCTTTCACGTTATGATTGCAAGTACTTCAGTATGTACAGAAGAAGGAGGAGGAGGAAGAGGAGGAGGAGGAGGAGGAGGAGGAGGAGGAGAATAATAATAATAATAAGATGATGATGATGATGACCCATGGTTTGAGTAGAACCTGTTTGGTTTTTATCAGTTTTGCAGCAGTGGGCATCCTTTAAGACTTCAGAGTTTCAGAGTCCTTTGTGGAAAACAAGCATACTCTTCCATGAGATGCTCGTAGGAAAAAAAGGGACCACAGCAAGTTCATGGGCTCATCTCTTTTCTCTGGAAGGCATCCAGAAATGGTGTGCTCACTTTGTCTCAGATTGCTAAGAAGCATACCAAAGAGCATCACAGAGTTAAAGGGGGAAAATATTCCTTAAGATATGGTGAACTCCAGGGAATGGGGTGTGCTAGTCAGTAATGCACTTTATACCCCAGGTCTTTTCTCCTGAGCTCTCAGGCTGTGAGGCACCAGAGAAACTCAGTACAAAAGGCAACTGTGGTTCCTATTTAACATACCAAAGTGCACCTCTGGCTGCCAGGCTCTCTCAGCAACACAAGTGCTGGTTAGAGTGTCCTGGCCTCTCTACTCCCCACCCCAGTCCCATACCCTAAACCTCTCCACCTTCTGAGCTTTGCTCCCCCCCCCCCAAACTTCTTTTTACTTATATAACCCAGCCATTTTGGCCCTGTGTTCTCTTGGTTCTTCTCCCTGTCCTGATCCCCTCTCTCCTCTCTTCCTCTCTGGGTTTTTCTCTCTATGTCCTCTCATGGCCCTGTCTGTTCTGCTGGCTGTGTTCAGTCTGGACTCTTGCAGATGCCTCTTTCCCCTATAACTTCGATAAAACACTTCTCCACCATACGTAGGAAGAGCAACATATTCATTCACCCATCCAGCTCAAACGATGTATCATTTTACCCTGCAAAGTTGATTTGGGGCCTTAATGATTTGGGATATAATAGTCAACTCATAATTTATAAATATTAAAGTCACAACTATAGTCTTTTAAGTATCTATTCCCTGAATGTTCAGGATCACATGATCATCTCTCAACAAGGCAAGGCCATACCTTATTTTATAATCCAAATAAACCTTGCCTATATACTCCAATAGCCCTGGGGTCTATCACAAAGTTAGGAGAGATAAAGGCAGACGTGTCCCAAGTGTCTTTCATAAGTTTTTCATGCTTCAGCTAATAAAATGAGAAATAAGAGTTACAGACATCTGTTTCCATTTAAAAAAAGACAGGTATTTATCTCATCCTCTACGAAAATCCATCCAAGCCCCAAAACACTCAATATCTTAACTATACTAATGTGAATAGAAAGAAAAAGGTTAAAATGAAAGATTATTTGCTGGTTTTGGCAAGTTACCACTTCATAATAAAGGACTGAGGTTTTGATTTTTATATTTTTCTACATGGTCTTTCAAAAAATTAAATAATACAGAAATAACTTGTTTACATAACCATGTGACTTGTTTCCTATCTATTATAGGTACCACAGGGTAATTATCCTCCCAAAACAAAACTAGAAATCAATTTTTGAGCTTCTAATTTTCTGGGAAATCTTTCAACTAATTTAGTTCAGGGGACAATCAGGGATTTAAGAAAGATGTGCTGAATTAAAACATTGAAATATCACTTTTAGGATAGCTGAGGATGAGGGCAAAGACTTGGGTTAAGAGAAAAAAAAAGGCCAGTGCAGCAATTTATTGTTGTGATTTGATAGCTAATCTTGACTACATCTGTGGTTAACTAAAACCTAAACAGCTGAGTACAGCTGTGGGGGGTTTAATTGTAATCGTGATTAGATCGCTTGAAGTAGAAGACCCTTCCTAAATCAGGCTCATTTGAGGTGTGAAGATCCACCCTAAATCTGAGCCATACCTCTGGTGGCAGCTCACAAAAAGGACATGGAAGCAGGAAGATTTTGGGTTTTGCCTGTTTGCCCTTATGTTCACTGGCAAGTCCTGAGCCTGAGGCATTTTTCGTTGATGTTAGAACATAAATGCATTAGGATTCCAACAGAGACTGAAAGCTGACATCTTTCTAGGACTTCCCAAGCATCCAGCACCAGATTGCGACTGCTGAGACTTCAGTCTCCAGTACCAAACAACTACCAGCTGAGAAAAAATTTGGGGAATTAACATTCTTTACAATATCCTGAAATAATATAAAATATCTTAGTATAACTCTAACCAAACAAGTGAAAGACCTTTATGACAAGAACTTCAGATATGTAAAAAAAGAAACGGGAGAAGAATCAGAAGATGGAAAGATCATCTATGCTCACAGATTGGTAGGATTAACATAGTAAAAATGACCAATTTAACAAAAGTAATCTACAGATTCAATGCAATCCTTATTAAAACCCCAACATAATTCTTTATAACCTTCAAAGAATACTCAACATTTCAGGAAAAACAAAAAACCCCTACAACAATCCTGTACAATAAAAGAGCTGTCAGATGTATCATCATTGCTGATTTCAAGTTCTACTGAAAAGATATAATCATAAAAGCCACACGGAATTGGCCTCAAATCAGACAGGTGGATCAATGGAATGGAATTACTGGCCTGTTGTGGAGAATTTCTTTAACTATGCAAAGACGCATAACATCTGTTTATATTGCAGAACACTACTTTGACTGTGTAAAGGTGTGTTACACTTGTCTATGCTGCATTTGTTTAACGATGTAAGGATGTGTTACATCTGTTTGTACTATATTTGTTTAACTACGCAAAGATGTGTTGCATTTGTTCCACCTTGCCTGTCTAAGGCACCTGATTGGTCTAATAAAAAGCTGAATGGCCAATAGCTAGACAGAAAAAGAATAGGTAGGTCTGGCAGAGAGAATAAATAAGAGGAGTCTGGAAAGAGAAGAGAGAAGAAGAAGATGATGAAGGAGAGAGAGAGGGACATGCATAGGGCCAGAGGCAGGCACCCTCCAGCAGACATGAGAAGCAGTGAAGTGAGACATACAGAGGAAAAAAAGATAAGAAGTCCCAAGGCAAATGTACAAGAAGATAAACAGGTTAAGTTAGAAGAGCTATCAAGAAACAAGCCTAAGATAAGGCTGAGCATTTATAATGAATCCTAAGTCTCCATTTCATGATTTGGGAGTTTGCTGGTGGCCCCAAAGAAAAGCCTGATATGAAGACCCAAACATAAATCCACACCCTAATGAACACCTGATGATTAACAAAATTAGATATTTTTAGTGTGTGGAATCATTTTCCTGAAAGATTATCATTTCAACTCCTCATCACATGATGAAACGTTTCTTTGCTTAAAGGGACACTTTGCAAAGGAGATAATAATACAAAGTTCTATGTATGTTCTCATAATGTGCGCTTCCTCAGGGCCAGTGTTCAGATTTTATTCTTCAGTGTATTGGGCAAGATTTTTGACAGGCTTAAAGCACAAGCAGCAAGAGGTCCTCTTTGTAAAAAAAAAAAAACCAATAATCATTGAAAATCAATTCCTCAGTGACTTGGTAAAAATAATTCCTAGTGAAGTTTATTATAGAAAACAAACTGAGATATTCCTAGAATAGCAAATTTTCAGGATAGAATTTGATAACATAGGCATTTAAAATTTACTTCAATACTCTCTGGAATGTGTTTCTAATATCTCTCCAGTTCTAAGACACTCTACTCCACTGGCCATAGCCTCTGCTGTGGGTACTACCCTCTGGTTCTTTGCTATGCCACATCTCCACGCCACCAGAATCATGGAGGTCCACTTTAAAAGTAGCTTCTAGAAGCTCTACACCACCTCAGATTGATTTATAAACTCATAAAAACCAAAGTTTTGCATGAAAAATGTATGCATTAGCTTTACATGATAGTTAGGCATGTTCCCTGTGTTACTGTGTGGATCAGAAAGAGACCACTACCTCCACATGGCCTCTCAGCCTGTATTATTTAGGTTGCTTTAGAAAAATAAAATTGATAAAATGAATATATCTATTTATCTATCATCTATCTATCTATCAAACATCTGTCTATCATTTATCATCTTTCTACCTAACATCTCTCTTGCTAACACACACACACACAGGATTTATTAGAGTGGCTTACAGATTATAGTCTGACTATTACAACAATGTCTGTCTCCTAATGGAAAGGCCAAGAATCCAGTAGTTGTTCAGTCTGTGAGGCTGGACATCTCAGTGTATGTTGGAATCCTGAAGAAGTAGGCTCCAATACCAGGAAGGAATGCACCTGCCAGCGAGAGTGAGGGCAAGCAGGCAAAGAGCTGCCACCAGAAGCAGTGTCCCAGATTGAAGATGGACTTTCCCACCTCGAAAGGTTCAAATAATCCCTCGGAGGTATATGTAATCTTTTGGGCTTTAGTTAATTCCAGAAGTATTCAAGTTGACAAACAAGAATAGCCACCACACCGTCAAAAGTTACAATGAATACCTTAAGCAAGCAGTGTGATTTAAACAGGGCAGGAAGTGATAAAGGTAGGAGTTGAGAAAGTGTGGAAAAGAGGGGGATAGTCAATGATTAGAAAAGGAAGTAATTAAAAACAGCTAATTAGCAAAGTGTCAAAAGTTCAAGAAAACATAATAACTACCAGATTGTACTCATGATTAACCAAGTAAATATCTATGACAAAGGTAGCTATTTAAGAACTCCACTAGCCAAGGCACATAAAGACAGGTGATAATGGTTTTGGATATATTGAATAAAAGACAGAATGCAGTTAAATAGCATTCCCACTTGAATACATGTAACCCTAAAACTTAGGAAGATGTCACTGTCCTTATAGATTTGAAGTCATACGTACTAAATCAAGCATGCTGGCTCACACCTGTGATCCTGACAGTTGGGAGGCAGAGGAACCACAGTCCAAGGGCAGTCTTCACAGGCCACATAGGAAGTTAGTAGCCAGCCTGAGCTACAGAGTGAGATTCTACCTCAAAGGAGCGAGGAGGGACAGAGCACAGTGGCAGAACACTTGCCTGGCATGCACAAGGTCTTTGGATTGATCCAGAGTACTGCAAACGGGGGAGGAGGGAAGCTAAGTGAAGCCCAAACTCATGCAGAGGGAATTGATGGCAACTAACGGATTCTCAGAGTGAAATGGGGTTGGCATCCCCCAGTCGGAAAGAAGATTCAGAATTGAGCCTTCTTGATTAACAGTCGAATAAGCACAGATCGGTTCGTGAGACCAACAGATTCCTCTGCATGTCGTTAAAATAATTGCTGGTGATTGTATGAAGTGCAATGAGCTCAACGTTCCTGATGTTGTGACCCTCAACCATAAAATGTTTTCATTGCTATTTCATAACTATAATTTTGTTTCTCTTATGAACTGCAATAAGAATGTTTCTGGAGACAGGGGTTTGTCAAGGGGGCCATGACCCATAGGTTGAGAACCATGTGTTTAGTGTATTCAAGAGGGGAATGTGAGTCCAATAAGAGACCATTTGTTAAAATATGAGCCAACATAAGGATTTAAGCAGTTAAAAAAATTTAAAACAAAACCCAAGTATCTTAGCAATTATTAGAGAAAACTGTGATAAGAATGATTAGCTATAACAAACCAAAAAAAAAAAAACCCTACTGTAAGAAAGTTAGGTAATCGCATTTCCATCCATCCACCCAAAGTCACAGAGATGTGTTTCTCTCCATCTGAGAGATTTCTAATTAGTGAAATTACAGTGTGTAATTACATTTCACTTTATTTCATTAGGATGGAAAGACTCTATGTTCCAAGAGAGAAAAGTCAAACCTCACTGGGACTGTCATGTATTACTTAGGCACATACGTCTCGGAAAAGCAATTTTAATAGTTTTAACGAATTTTTTATACAGAGAGACTTTTCCTTGAATGCTGCAGTCCACGTAATCACTGGATGAACGAAGGGTGCATTCTTTCTCTCCTGGTCAGTGTCATATATTTTATTCATGTAAACAAACATGTCACCAAGTGAACATAGGAAAATAAAGTTGTAGAGAAACAGAGAGTAAATTCTCAGATAAGAAGTAAATGCACCTTTCCCTGGGATGATGATGAGCGTGGCGCATCCAAGAAACAGAAAGAAAATGTTCAGTGTGCTTAGGGGGAGGGGTATAGTGAAGTGATATTGGGGAAAGAGTCCTAAGCTCCCTCCCTCCCTCCCTCCCTTTTTCCCTCCCTCCCTTCCTCTCTCCCTCCCTTCTTCCTTCCCTTCTTCCGTATCTACCTTCCCTTCTTTTTCTAGTCTCCTTTCCCTGCTTATCATTCTTCTTTACTCTCACCCCTTTTCCACTCCTTTCTTGTTCTTCATATCTATGTATCTATATATCTGTATCTCTATCTATCTATGTATCTATGTATCTACATATCTGTCTCTATAAATCTATCTATCCATCCATCATCCATCATCTATCTATCTATCTATCTATCTATCTATCTATCTATCTATCTATCATCTACATACCTATCTCTGTATCTATATATCTGTGTATCTAGATAGATAGATAGATAGATAGATAGATAGATAGATAGATAGATAAATAGACAGACATATAGATAAATAGATATCTGCCTTCATTTTCCAAGGTAAAAGATAAGCAAACATACATGCATAACTGTCTAAGACAAATCATGATTTCAGAATCAACAACCTCTTTAATGAAAAGTGAAATTAAACTTCTGAGTCCCACCACATGAAAAGGAAGAGTACTAAAGTAACAAATAGACAAAGGTACATATATTTAAGTCTTGGAAATATGATTTTATTTCCATGATATTAGCTCTGACATGAGCTAAAAGCTACTCTTATGATCTCATTTATCTTCCTTTCCTGCTTGCACAGCCTTGATAATGTTTTGGAGAGCTTAGTTCCCAGCTGAATGTGTAGTTTCCCACCTCTCCTGGACTTTTAGGGACTATTGGATCCAAATATAGCCAGACAGATTCTAAAAGTCTCAGATGTTTTTACGGGGAGTCATTTGTTCTCCTGACCAAAGAAAAACCAAAGCTATTGGTCCTTCAAAGTCAGCCCTTGAAATGCCTGGGAATGGTGGTTCCACAGAAGCAGCAAGAAGTCAGCTTGCAATGATGAGACTGCAAACTAGGAAGTCAAGGTCAGAATTCAAAGTGGCCAAGCACTGAGGTGGAAGCTGCTTTGGTCCTACAGTACATACCCAGACTTCTTGTCTAATTCAAACCCTATGTGTTAAGATATCGCAGTTTAATTGTTTTGTGTAAATTTAAAAGAAAGCTTACACATTAAAGTCATTAATGTGATTGCTATAAATCTTCTAACTCTTTATCTTTATTTTTCATTATGTGTACATGTCTGTGTGGATATGTGTGCATGTGAGTACAATTGCTTATGGAAGCCAGAAGCATTGGCTTCACTGGAGCTGGAGTTGCAGAGAGTAGTGAACAAAGGGATATGGGTTCTGGGAGAAGAGCTCAGGTCCCCTGCAAGAACCATATGGGCTCTTCACCACTGAGCCCTCACTCTGGCCCCTAACATTTGCATTTTTGAAAAGTATGCTTACTTCAGTGCAGTGACTTTCAGTTTTGTGAAAATCAACACAGGAACAGCATTCGTTAGCATCTTACGAGGAGCCAGACACGCTTTAGAGATTTGCTATATCGTCAGGCCTGCACCCCACTGAAGCAGCTGCATCCAAATTCATATTTATAGACACAGAATCTGGGGTTCAGAAATACAAACAGGCCAGGAGTTTCCTGAATGGGACAGTGAGGTTTGAGGTTACGTTTGGGCTGCTTCGGGATCTTTTATTTTAACCACTTCAGCTCAGTGTAACTGTAATCTCCTAATATAAAGGAGTGACTGATTACACATAGCTTCTAAGAAAAAGCTGATGTGTATATATGTACACACACACACACACACATTTTTAATGAAAAAGGAGGAAATAATGAATGTCAGTTATACACACAGTCTTAGTGACTAAAACCAAATTAAATGTTCTTGTTTACTTCCTGGAACATCTGAGAGAAATAAAAGTGCTTGCTAAGCTAAGAAGCATTGAAATTGAAAACAATCAAGTAATATAACACATAAATATTCACGTATGTATATATGTATGAACATATTGTGGGTGTCTGTGCTTTGTATTTACTATTCGTGCAAGTTCTTTTATGGGGAATATGGACTGGCAGATTGTTAATGGGCTAAGCCAGCATGTAGTCTGATAATTAGATAAATTGGACACAGTATGCTTCTGTTTGCTTTGGAACCTGAAAATGATGGGGACATTTAAACACAGAGATGGCAGATGTTGAATCCTCTTCTTAGAAGGTCCCCGATCACTAAGGCTTTATTCCAATGTCCACAGTAGGCAAGATCCTTTTTTCTTTCTACATTTTAAAAAGGACAGAAATATTATTAGGACTGCATGTTAAGTACCACAAAATTAGGCAGAACTCTGTGACTAGAAAAGAGAACCAGCTCTAGCGTGAAGGAGAAATGTTCCCTATATGCTGAGATGTTTGAACACTTCGTCCTCAGTGGATGATACTATTTTGGGAGGCTGTGGATCTTGGGGAGATAGAGCTTCCCTGGAAAACACAGGTAAGTAGGGGAGGACATTGGGTGAGGTTTAGATTGAGGCTGTACTTCCTCTCATCTCTCTGCTCCTCAGTCCCAAGTCAAGAGCAGGTGGCCTCATACTTCTGTGGCCACAGTCTCAATACAATCTCCAAACCATAGTGGACTACAATCTCTCAGATGTGAGCCAAATCAAACCTTCTTCCCTTAAGTCCCTCTTTGCAAGATTGTGTAAAGTAGTAAATACTGGATCTTCAAACAAATCTATCGCCCAAGTTAAAAGACATTAAAAAATAAATATCTCTCTCTGTGTGTTTGTTGTCAATGGGAAAAGAAAGGAAGCGGACATCACTCAGTATCTTATCTGTTAGTACAGTTATTTATAGTCTCTCTGTCTCTGAAAATGTTTTCTTTCTCAAATTTGCAACAGGTCAAAATAGACAGGTTGATATTAAACCGAGGATAAAAGTCATTTCTGTGAGAAATATCAAAAGATAATATAAATATCATAATATAAATAGAGAGGACTGAAATATATAAGAAAATATGTTATAAAAAGTGATATAAAAAGGAAAAATGACAGAAAAACACAAGAACCAATATCTATGAAGTCTAATATATTCAGTAGTTACTGTCCCCTAAGTAAGCATGCTGAACCATTTTCAACTGCCTTTAAAATATGTTCCTGTTCTCCAGATGCTTTCCCAACAATGATGATGCTACTTTTGTGGTTTTCTTTTTATTTATTTCTAGTAAGCTCCTAAATGTTAAAAGTAAATAATTTAAGGGGACCAACCAAACTAATAAATAATTTCAAGAGTTATCTTCTAGAATTCAAAGGCTCCCCCTGCTTTCCTTGGTGAGAGTGTCCTATTACCTTACATTGTCTGTTAATGTGGCTGGGTTGAACCTTGCCATCAGTCTCAATAGCACAAACCTATCCCTGCTTGATGTCTCCATGTGATGGCTCTTTCATTTATACAATAAGCTACATGTTGGGAAAATACTCATAAAACAAATGATCCACTGCAAATAAACCTATGCTTTTTTGCCATATATCCTAGCTACTTGCAGATGGTTTTCTTTGCTGTGCAGAAAGGGTACTAGAAGCTGAGAGGGTCTGCAGCATTCTTTTTGATGCTTTAGGAGCCCCAGAACTATAACAGGTGAGGCCACACTCTGCACCACACAAATGCAAACATGTGAGTGAGATACTCCCTGGTTCCTAGGACTCAGCCTCTGGCCGCTCTTGCTATCCTTATCTAAACATCACAGTAGAGTGGTTGTATGCAGGCCCACGCTCTGACAAGTGGCGCTAGGATGTAGAAAAACAATAAATGTACTGTCTGGAAATTATGGTTGCCTGGAGAATCAGAGGCTAATTGTTTGATTTTCAAAGAGTATTGTCAGGAAGGAGCATTGGTTCCATGCTTAGCCCTGAAGTGGGATTTACTAACCCTACAAGTACTATGTCTAATCTCACAAAAGTCAAACAAAGGGGCTTGTATGTAACAGAGATAGCACCTTATGTGAGAGGAACCTTCCAGTACTATGCAATCACTAGGGTTAGTGAGAGATGGCATGGATTGTGTAAATGAAGGATAGTGACATTGTGAGTTTATAAAGAACATCATTTACTGAGATTATCCTAGAATAAATGTACAAAATCTAATAAGAACAAGATTGTCTAACACTGATAATGTTGCAGAAACAGCTCTCACCTCAAAAGAGTAAAAGACTCAACTTATTCTGGAGTATGTATGGGTGACTATGAACCAAGATCACATATTTAGGCTACCTCAAATGATCCATATCGAAAGCAGAATCAGGAAGTTTTTACAGAACAAAGAAAGTCACAAATCAAGACAACATAAAAACATCCATGGGAACATCAGAGAGGCAGATGCAGAAAAATGCAGTAAGCTTTCCATAGGCCTACAGTGTTATCTCGGGACATCATTGGCTTTGGGGTTGGTGGAAGCTAGTGGGCTGCTACTCTGACAGATTTCAGAAAGGGTTTTTATCTATTAGTCACAAGATGTTAGTTCTGAGACTGAGGTTGGCAAGGAATGTCCGAAAGAGTCTGAGACAAGGCAATTAGCTTCTGGACCTGCAGCATGTCTACCTCTCCACAGTTCTGTGGTTTTAATCAATAATTCTCTGCAGATACAGCTTCTTTCCAGGTATCTGTTCCCAACAGTAACCAAGATGGAATTCCAGAAGAGACAGATGATAGTATGAACCTTTACCTGTATCATTTCCAATGAGTGTCTAATTTGTATATTTAATGTGAGCTAAGAAAATTATAACTCATCTGCCTTCTACTATTTGCCTTATAAAACCAAAGTTGTTAGTGTCTGTGGTGGTATAACAGGAATAGCCTCCATAGATTCATATATTTGAATGCTTGGTCATTAGGTAGTGGTGCTGCTTGAAATAGATTAGAGGTTGTGGCCTTGTGAGAGGAAGTGTGTCTCTGCGGGTTGGCTCTTGGGTTTCAAAGGCTCAGGCCAGTCCCAGAGCCTCTCTATTCCTGCTGCATGCAGATCCAAATATATAACACTCACAGCTCCTTCTCCAGTACCATGTCTGCCTGTATGTGCCCATGCTTTCTGTCATGATGATAAAGGACTAAACCTCTGAAACTGCACGCAAACTCTACTTAAATGCTTTCCTTTACAAGAGTTGCTATGGTGCTGTGGGACAATGGTTGTACCCTGTAAAGATTTGTTTCTTGTACTTGTTTAATAAAATACTAATTGGCCAGTAACCAGGCTGGAAGTAGAGGTGGGGCAAGGAGAACAAGACAATTCTGGGAGAAGTGTTGAAATAAGAGCGGCGGGGCTGCGTTCCCAGTACCCCAGCCACCTGCTCGGCTAGCTTATGCCCCGAAATAATTACACGGAAACTGTAACTGTATTCTTTTAAACACCGTTTGTCCCATTTCTATCTAGCCTCTTCTAGGCTAGCTCTCGCACCTGGATTAGCCCATTTCTAATAATCTGCTGTAGCCCACGAGCTGGCTTACCAGGAATGATCTTAACCTGCATCTGCCTGGAGTGGGAGAACCATGGCGACTCTCTGACTCAGCTTCTTTTTCCCAGCCTTCCGTTCTGTTTACTCTATCAAATGGGCCTAGCAGTTTCTTTATTGCTTAACCAATGAAATCAACAGATTGATATATGACTCTCCCACATCAAACACTATGGTTATTGTATCTCTTCAGAGCAAGAGAACACTGACTAAGAAAGTACCTTTGGATGATTTCTCTGTCCCTTGCATGAGACAAGTTTTGTATGCAGTTCAGTTAAATGATTATTTGACCCAATATCTTTGGCAAAGGGTAGGAAGATAATACAAGGGAAAATAAAAAGCTACACTACACATTAGCATGAAAATATCCTTTGAGCTGAGTGCAAGGTCAATTCTTCCCAATTTCTGGCTGTTATTTTTCTGTGTTAAAGTTAAAATCTTTTTTTTATTTAAACAGAAAAGGGGAAATGGTGTAGGAAGTCTTTCTGTCTATGTGTTGCTTTTATTGGTTAACGATGAAAGAAACTGTCTCGGCCTGTTGATAGGGCAGAGTAGAACTAGGTGGGGAAAACTATACTGAATGCTTGGAGAAGAAATAAGGCAGAGTCAGGAGAGAAGCCATGTAGCCCCACCAGAAACAGACGTGGGAACTTTACCCAGTAAACCATAGCCTCATAGCAATACACAGATTAAAGAAAAATGGATTAATTTAAGATATAAGAGTTAGCCAGAAATATGCAAATAATATGGTTTCTGTGTGATTATTTCAGGGCTGAGCAGCCAGGAACAAACAAGAAGCCTCCTATACCATTAATAATCTTATGACATTACAGAATTACCCAGCTCCTGAAATCACAACAGTTCTGGTTCCCTACTTAAGTACTCAACATCAAGGCAGTCAGCATTTCAGCATGAAAGTGTGACTCATCCCCAACCCCCCTTAGCTAAGGAGCTTTGAAAATTTATTGTCCACAAAGAAAGGGAGTGCCAGGATTTTGTTGTTTGTTTGTTTTGTTGAAAGGGGTCTCCCTTGATAGATCCCCAATGCTTCAATGGATGGCCCCATTGCCATACACTCAAGCAACAATGAGCAGAGAAAACTGGACCCAGTAAGTTATTTAAAAACAACAACAAAATAGAGGACATGAAATTAGGAAAAAGCTGCAAGGCTTAAGGTATCCATCTAAGGGATGTTAGGGGACATCTGGAGGTAAATCAAAATACTTTGTAGACATATATGAAAGTCTCAAAGAATTGATAAAATAAGATTAAAAAGTCAAATATAACCAAACAGAAAATAGATCTAATATACTGCATTATCTTTGTAATAAATTCTTCTCAATTTGTCAAATTCAAACCACTTGTTGAGACATCTTCTTGCAATTTCCTTAATTAAGTACATATACTTCGGCAAAATGAATTTTAAATTGGGGTCATTAGGTTGTTAAAATATCAATATGGCCTTTAAATTACTTCAATCATTTTGTAGGTAAGAATCAGCTAAGTGAAGATCACCTAAATCAGAACACGCAGAGACTTTTTTATCTCAGTAGGAAAAGTGATTCATTTCAATGTATAAAGGAAACTCTGGGAGGTAACCCACTTTATTAGAGATAAATTCAGAATGTCTACAACTGGAAAGTGGTAAAACATCATTTATATTAAGATTTTATTATCAGTACCTGATTACCCAGCTTATCTGTTAAATCCCTAGGATTTATAAATCAAATTTTAAAATCAATTTTATTAGTACCTGACGCTTACAGTTTGCTACTGTCTCTTTTACATCATTGACACCAATGACATTGATACTTCACAGCTTAGTTAATGTGCTAGAAACTCACCTAAAGTACAAAAAAATGAAATCTTTAGGTATCAGGGCAAATAAAACTTAACTTTTATTTAGCTGGATATATTTCATACATGCCTTAGTGTTTGTTAACTATTAAACCATTAGACATGTGTGTTGATTTGAATGAAAATGACTTGGATAGGCTCGTGTACTTGTATGTTTGGTCTCCAGTTGCGGAAACATATTGGGAAAGATTAGTAGATGTGGCTTTGTTGGGGGAGGTGTGTCAGCTGTTGCTGTCACCATGCCTTTGCTCCACCACCATCATGGACTCGAACATTTTGAAGCCTTAAGCCAAATATATACTTTTCTTTCTAAGATATCTTAGCCTCTTGTCATGAGAGAGGGGACATGTTGGAGACATGAGTTTACTTTAAAAATTAAAACTACTTCTCCGAACCTCTTGAGCTGTATAATATAATGAATTTATTTATGTGTCTATTTGTTAGTATATAAGATAGTCTAAACTCCTTTTCAGCTGTTGAACTAACCTCAGGCAATTTTTTTTCCTACCTCCTTTGTCTTACTTCCAGAATTTCCTTTGAACATGTTCAATTTTAATTTTATTCTTTACCTCCTTGAGATTTAAATTACAATACAGAAACGATTTAGGAGTCATCCACCTAAAATGTTATTATTAAAAGTGATAGTTCCCTCCTTCACTGTTCCTCATAAGGAAGAATTAAGAGCCCAGTGTCAGTAAGAATCAATTTTTGAAGCCAATGATGACTGCTGAGGAGACATTTAAACATTGTCATAAGAAAAGCAGCCCCATTTCCTCAAATCAGGCCCCCTAGGACTGTGGATGAACTGGTTTCACCTGTTGCAAGCCAGGACCTAAGGAAAGGACTCATGGGTGACAGTGAGAGGAAGTCAGAGGGTTCATGTAAAGTAACATTAGAGAGAGAGAGGGAGAGAGAGGGGGGAAGGGAAGAGAAGGAGAGAGACAGGGATGGGAAGGAAGGTGAAAGATAGAGAGAAGGAGAGAGAGAGAAAAAAGATGAGATGGAGGGTAAAATACAGAGAGAGGAAGAGAGAGGGGCGAAGGAAAGGGGAGAGAGACGGGGATGGGAAGGAAGGTGAAACACAGAGAGAGAGAGAGAGAGAGAGAGAGAGAGAGAGAGAGAGAGAGAGAGGAGGGAGGGAGGGAGGGAGGGAGGGAGGGAGGGAGGGAGGGAGGGAGGGAGAGAGGGAGGGAGAGAACTTATGTACAATATCATCCAGGAAACAGATGCTCATATATAAGTTTTACACAAAACAAAAACAATACATGGACAAAACTTCAAATTACTAAAATACAAATGAGATACAAAGAAAACTATAAAATCGTAAGAATATAAATGCAAAACAGGCTTTAACATTTGAAGGCAGCAAATATATAACACAAAGAAATATCCTAATACAATGTGTGTCTATGAAATTTAAATAAATCAACATGGTCCGTCAAAAAATGGCCACAGCAATAAAAGAAAAACTGTAAATTATATAATAAAGATATATACTTGATTTTGCTATGAACTTAGAACAATTCAACTAGAATTCGTGGCACATGCATATAGATATGTTAATTATGACTAGTATAATTAACTAGTGCTTGTTCTTTGGAGAGAGAAAAATGTATGAAAAACATAAAAACAAAACTAAAAACAATTAAGTTGAAACAAGGTAAAAAGACAGGAATAAACTCATTTTCCTAGATCTGCTTCATATCTTTCTGACTGAGAGTCAAGAGATCTAACATAATGGACTCGACCATATCAGTGTTACCTGAAGAAGAGACATAATCCATTTTCGGAAATATTGTCATCACAAAGAACATCATCACCACCACCATTATCATCTCAGTCAAGAATATTTAAATGACTAGTGAGATAATAAGAATTTCTCCCCAGTACAAACTCATTTAGTGTGGATCTTCTCAGCAGCTCTTTCTCATCTGTCAACATACACAATGAATATCATAAAACACTGCAAGTTTATTTGTAAGTGGAAATTCTGTGATAAGAAAACATGTATTCAGAACTTTTTTCTTGACTTAGTCTTTAAACGTCACATAATCTTAACTTGCATGCTATCCTTCGAAGAATGTAACTCCAGAAGCCAGTGGGTTGCTGAGTAGTTGCTAAGGCTCTTGACTCCATAAATATGCACTCAGCACTGCTTAATAAACACCCACCCTGTTTCCATCTGATATGTCATGAGATTCTTTGCTGCATAGTGAGAGCTGTATGATAAGACAATATAGATCAATGAGTATAAAGTATATATAGTCCTTCAGTTTGATGTCATTAAATTACTTTTATTGACCTAATTTAACAAAATATTTATTCAGTATCTTTTCTCTATTTCTTGTTTAGGTGTATTATTTTAATTCATTGAATTGATTATTTCTTCAGACAGTTTCTCACATAGCCCAGACTTCTTTTGCTCCCTAGGAAAATGATGAGCATGTACACTTGATCCCATAACTTTACCTCCCATGTTCAAGGTTATATAGACTATTTAATATTTGTTACTGAATATTATTATCATATAAACTACACTTAAGTCACATAGTAAGTAATTTTGAATTTTTATTTCTATTTCTTTCTCTTTGTAATAATAGCTTGGGTTTATTTTGCAAACAACCATTTTCCTAAGCTTTCCACAGAAAACATTTTCATTAAAAAATTCTGCATATTTCATGTACTTTAAGATTTCAAAAATAATTTTGTTATTAATGTGTTATGCAATGGTTATTGGGATAGAAATATAATGTTAATATTTTACCTTGTATTAGTATATAAACATTTAAACTTTGTTATTGTAGTTCAGATGGAAGATCTATTTAGAATATGGTACTTTTTCTAGATAGTTGCTGAGTAACCAAGGTTGTCTTTATGCTGTATATCAAGTTACTATAGTAAATAGGAGAGGTTACATGAGAGGTTGATGTCTTAAGTGGGTGAATATAAGTATTTCCATTCAGTCTCTACCAAATGGAATTCATCTTTATTACAGTCATCCTAATGCATAAAGCATTATGTATTTATGGATGCATTAAGCATGTTTTTCACTCTGATGTTAAAACATGGAAAGAAAGGCCATCAAATCTTGAATTTTGAGAACCTCTTCCATGTCTAATCTGCAAATTGAAATACCTCTAAGTACCAATCAGGGAACACATATGTAGAAACACAACTAAGTACTGAAAATGTATATTTTGACGTTACCAGTGGACTTCTCATTTTACTTTTTTCATGAAGCCATAAATTCACCCCTCAAAAGCATTTATTTTTGAAATGCTGTTGTTTTACACACAGAGGAAACTTGAAGATAATCCTTGGGCCAACGACAATGGTAATGATAGATAGCCAGAACTTGAGAAACTAAAGCATAAATGCTTTACTCAAGTCTTCCCAAAAAGCATGATATTCTTGATGTAAAACTACCCACTGCATCAGCTAAAAGAAATCATGTGAAGACCAATTATTTAACAGATAAACTATAAACCAAAGCCAAAGCCTGCTTTAGTGCCCCATTGCAATTAACATGGGATTCGTTTCTCCATTTATATTTTGTAACTCTCTGTGTATATTAGCTGGTTTTATGTTACCAATATTTTATTACTACTTTCTTGAACCTAAGTTTTTCATTTATTCAAAATTCTCTCAAAAGAGAGATCACTTCTATATGAAAACTGAATCGGTAACCACATTCCAGTAAGAGCAAAGCCTGGTGAGATTTGCATCTCGCTGTATGAGATACCTTGCCTTAACATTTCCACACTCTAATACTGTAATACTCTAAAATTCTAATAATTCAACCAAAGTTTTTATTTTAGTAGAAACAGACACTTTTACCCATTAAAATAGAAAATAACATATTTTAAAGTTTGAAAGTTGTCAACATTGATGGCTGGAATGTACGTGATTTTAAGATTGTATAGGTCATTTTCACAAAAGATAATGGTTCATTTTGTGAGTGGGGTAAGAAATTTATGTAGATACTATAAATCTTGATTGAAAGAAGCAATCACCTTACCAATGTGAGCTATTTTATATAACCTCAGCAAAAGGGAATTTTGATTTTCATCTTTCGATTGAAAATGTATTTCTTACCTGAAATTTTCTGACTAGATATTGGAAAGTTCATTGCAATTACAGTTTGAACTAAGAAGTAACTTAGAAAAATACAGTTGTTTTTCCATTTTTCCATTTTGATGATCATGCGTGTTGTAAGGCTCTAATCCCTTAGTTAAAATTTTTAAAATGGGCTTATTATATTATATCAAGAAAACCAGCCTTTCAGATGTTTCTTTGATAGTTGGGCAGCAGTTTTTGCATATTTGTTGGTAAAGAAACTGTAGAAGCAGGACTAAAATCCAGATGTATTTGGGTTAATTAATGATGACCTATTGTAGGAGGAGGCCACTTGTTTGTTTCCCGGACACCTGGTAGCTCAGACTCGAAATAATCACATAGAAACTGTATTAATTTAATCACTGCTTGACCCATTAGCTCTAGCTTCTTATTGGATAACTCTTACATCTAATTTTAATCCATCTCTATTAGTTAGTGTATTGTCATGTGGCTGTGTCTTACTGGCAAAGTTCTAGCGTCTGTCTCTGGCAGTTACTTCATGGCTTCTCCTGACTCTACCTTTTTTCTCCCAGCATTCAATTTAGTTTTCCCTTCATAGCTATACTCCATCTTATCAGGCCAAGCCAGTTTCTTTATTAACCAATGGTATTCACAGCATACAGAGGGGAATCCCACATCAACCTATATTTCCTTGCTTTAATTTTAAATGTATGAAACATTCTGACAGATTTATGTTTTTGTTTTGGGATGGGTTTTGTGTTTTTCTTTAGAATGCCTTTGACTTTAAGACAAGGTACATGCAATTATACCTGTAAAATGTCTCATAAACACACAGACACCAAGCTACTTCTACACGTGACTTTCATGAGAGAGTTGTAGGAATGAGCATGGCTGGCATGCACAAATCAATCAGCACAGCATTATCTGTCTAAGCATTATCTGCTTCGGGTTACTTACTAGTCGCTGGCATTTGTCAAGACTCCACTGTTCTTACTACAGTGGTACTCAGCAGTCTTTGAATGTAGTCCTGTAGTCTGAATCTCTCTATCCATTTCAATCATTTTATGACATTTCACTGAAGGAGTTAAAATCATATTTCCTTCAATTAGTTGAGTTCTACTGCCCCACATATCTGATATGTACCCATCTGAGTATGTCAAGCTCTCAGCTACTGGTCTGTATTTTGTGCAGCATCTGGAATTTTGTTGTATAATAGAAATTTTCAAATTCCTTTTATGACTAGAGTGCATTTGTTTTAGCTGATAACTTTACTTGTCTATGCTAGGTGAATGTGATAGACCTTGGAGCATGTCTGCTATGAAATAAGGTGTTATTTATGACTAACGCTGTGGGGATAACTGTCCTGCCCACAGAGGGAGTTTTGATAGCTGTTGGAAGACACTAGGAATCTCACAAAAAGTTCAATTCATGGATGAGATTATGGAAGCAAACTGTGAAGTATATGTTTTCATTATCTATCATGATCATACTGATCATTCCTTGTAGTGTAACAATAATGATTTGGGCAGAGAGTACATAAACATTAGCTTCATTTTTCCTACACACAAAATCCATGCACTTCAAAAAAATCCTAAAATTGTTCCAGGTTTAGTTTTGACTCGGGTGAAAATGCCTACAGATTCAGAGCATGGCCAGCCCTTCCATAATTGCCCAAATGCCTATTCTTTCTTACACTTCTTACAATATCTGAATATACAGATAATTATCCTGGGAGATTTAAAATCATAGGCCCCTGACACATGTACACTTTTATATTATGTGATAATGTTATTGTGACACACATTCTAAGGTGGTCAATGAGATAGTGTATACCAATCATCCATAGCTTCTTACTGTAATGCTGACATATGGGATGGATATTTCAGATGCCCACCTTCCACAGTACCAATCAGTGGTTCTTTCTCTCACATTCCTGATGGAGGAAGGTCATTGGCTAGCAAAGAAACTGCCTTGGCCCATTTTATGGGTTAGAACATAGGTGGGTGGAGTAAACAGAACAGAATGCTGGTAGGAAGAGGAAGTGAGCTCAGACATCATGCTCCCCTCTCCCGGGCAGACGCGATGAAGCTCCGACCCAGGATGGACGTAGGCTAGAATCTTCCCGGTAAGCGCACCTTTGGGTGCTACACACATTATTAGAAACGGGCTAGTTCAGATGCAAGAGTTAGCCAAGAAGAGGCTAGATATAATGGGCCAAACAGTGTTTAAAAGAATATAATTTGTGTGTTGTTATTTCGGATAAAGCTAGCCGGTGGCAGGAGCTGGGTGGTGGAATGCAACCCGCAGCTCCCACAACACATTCCCGTCATGGAACACTATCGTCTGATACTGATATGGTTCCTGAATGTCTCCAGATGTCTGACTTCCATGGTAATTAGTTAGAGGCTGTCTCTGCTGCATTTTTATCATGACTGACTTCATAGGACCAGCCTCATACTGTCTAGTATCTGTGTCAAATTAGTTGTGATCATACTGTATCTACTATTTACATCATACTTTACAAACTCTTTAAATTGCCAGTTGAGGTGATTATCTTAGATATATGTGCATTACTCATACAATATAGTGTTTATTGTATACAATATAATGTTGTATTTATTGTCACACACATACAATATGTTATATACAATAAATGTATTGATTCTTCTATATATATGTATTTATGCAAGTATATTTAGGGATTCATGTGAATATATTTGTTCACATAATGCATTCAGTCCACTTTTTGATGTGTAGCGTTTACTGATGTGAGTTAATTACTTAGGAAATGCTTTTTATAATTAATGAGTAAATGAGCACTTAGTTGTCACTCAGCTGAGAAAACAAGAAAGCACCTGCTAGATGAAAGCTGTGATCCCAGCAAGACCCTAAGTCTATTAATGTTCCTCCAAAAAAAAAAAAAAACTAGAAAGAAACCAGTTCTCATTTCCGTGGAAACCATGGTCCATTATTAAGTTTAAGAAATGCTTTAAACACAGCAGAAAAAAGCACAAATGGCCAATTATCAGCATCCTAACAATAAGAATGAGATGCAAGCATAAACAGGCCATATTTACCATGTGCATGTATATATAAGAACATGTACCTATGTGTGAGAAAGATGATTTATGAAAATTATTTTTGCCCTTTATGTAAAAATATACAGCAGAGATGTACTACTCATCCCCTCTCCTGCAGGAAGATTTTTGCTGTACCTCTTCATCAAGCACAAACTATCATCAGCTCTCCACAAGGCGAAGACTGAAAATTTCCAGACACCAGATAATTCAGGGTTTAAGTTGTTTAATGATCTTTGCTCAAGGACAGATTACTTAAATATCTCAAAATAATTTAAAAAGTCTGCTTAAACATGCATACATGTATTAGTATAGGACGTATGATGTCTTGCACTGAATTTAGAAAGAAGTGAGCCAGGTTCTATGTTTAGAATACTGAAAAGAGATAATCAGGGTGTCTCACCCAATGGGGGTGTGACCATAGAAAATGTGACAACACAAGGTTTCCTCAGCCCCAGATCTGGCTTGCAAGGTAAACCACTAAAACTTCAAAGCCATCCCATTTTGCTGCAAAAATGCAAATTAATAATGTCTTCAGGAAAGAGTGCCTGCAGCCAGAGCATGAGTTACCTGTCTGCTACAAGAGAATGCTTGGACCCCAAATGCTGGCTCTCAAGATGCTACCGAAATGTTCCTTGCTAGCTTGTCCTCACATCAAGGAAAACCAGTGACATAAATAGTCAAATATTTGAACACAGTTTTAATATTTTTGTTTACTCTTCTTGTTTGATATTGTATTTTAATTACAACAATTTCCCTTCCCTTTCCTTCTTCCATTATCCTCTCTTTCTTCTCTGTCAAGTTCATGACCTCTGTTTCATCAGTTGTTATTACATGGATATGTTTTCCTAAATATAATCTGTTGAGTCCACGTCATATTATTTGTATCCATGTTTCCAAGACTGACCATCTGCCATTTGATTGAAAATTGGTGTGCTCTTCTTTGGGTGGGGGATACAATTGTGAAGGCTATGTCATACATGGCATGGTCTCCACTCTATCCTGAAAGCTGGCTGAAGATAGCCATGTTATTGATGAAAGTCTGTGGGCAACAAGGCCGTAAACTCTTGTTACATCTACACAGTAATGCTGCTGTAATACACTGTGGCATTACATTTAAGAAGGCATTTTCAGACTTCACAGCTGTGTAGTTTATGTATTTTCTCCTGCTTATAGGCAGGTGATCTACAGCCTGCTGATTGCTGAGGATGTTGTAATCACAGGTCCTGAATTTCTGTGCAGGTGATAGGAAGGCTCAATTGACAGCACACAACTGCTTCCTTCTTGACTGAAATCAGATTTTTCCCAGGCTGGTTTCATGTCTCAGCATTGTCTGTGAAGAGTGATTAGGAAGCTGTCACCTGCTCATTGACAGATAACAAAGCTCTCTCCCATGTTCAGCATGAGAACACAGGCCTTGGGGGGTGGCACTTCCTAATAGGAGAAGCTGAGACTTAGAAAGCCTGAAGCATATTATTCAATGTTATCATATAAACATATGGCAGTCTATATATTAAATTATATCTAGATTTCCTGCTATATACATTTCAGGGTCAGTGAGAAATGTCATCTTTCCACAAAAACAAGGCCTCTTTTCATTGCTCCCCATGCCAAAATGCTGTGTACAGATACTGTCTCTGTATTTTATGCCACCCAGGTAATAAACTCTCTCTGTGCCTCCATCAATAAGTGTGTGGGTTAAGTTTATTTCCACTGTCAACTCAAAGCTCTGGTCATGAAAATGTTCGTATGTACGTGAGTATCACAAATTACTGTTAAAGTAAGGCTTCTCTGTTTTTTATTCAAGGACTGATACTTTCCCTTCAGCAAAGAGACAGAACATGTGAATGTTGTCATCCCCTGCAAATGCTCACACAGGAAATGATTGAAAGTGAAGAGGTTGATAATGCCTTGATGTATGCATGCATTTCAACCTTATCAACACAACCAAACCAATGTGGACATTGTTCATCTCACATAATTTCCAGTCCCTCCATTCCTCATTCCTCCTCTCTCCCTTCACCTCCTTTTTTCTCCCTTCACATTAAGCACTTAGTACTTATTGCAGTTATCTGGATGATAAGGTTGATACTTCAAAACAGGACATGTAAACATTTTTCAATGAGAACTCTTATGATTTGCTCTTGTGCCAAATCCAAAGTGCATGTCATCTTGGAACTGTATCTAGCACACCTTGCCTTTCTTTTCCAGAGGCTATCAGTTTGCATAAGTACAGACTGAGCTATTTGATAAACATCGCTCTATTTCCCTTCTGCATTTTTTCTTTGATAGCTACCACTCTGCTTTCTTTCATTGACTTTGCTTGTTTGGCAGTGCTTCTCTTCTTGTGTATTTTGATTTCTCTTAGCACAGTGTTTTCAGTTTAATCTATGCTTTTACTTGTCGCAAAGTCCCCTTCCCACTAAACTGAAAAATGTCCTTTTATGTCTTCGTACTTATGTATGTATATGTAAATATGCATATTATACAAATATATGTGTGCATAAAATATAGATTTTTTATTAATTAATTGATGTGGATTTGTTTCTATATCTTGACTATCATAAAAATGTTGCTATGAAATCCTTGAGACAGATTTTATTACACACACACTCCCTCCCTCACACATACACACACTCACTCACAGACACATATATATACACACTTGATGGAGGAAGGTCATTGATTAAATAAAGAAATTGCCTTGGCCCTGATAGGACAGAAAATTAGGTAGGTGGAGTAAACAGAACAGAATGCTGGGAGGAAGAGGAAGTGAGCTCACACTCAATAGCTCTCCTCTCTGGGGCAGACACAATGAAGCTCTGACCCAGGATGGACGTAGGCTAGAATCTTCCCGGTAAGCACACCTCGGTGCTACACACATTAATAGAAATGGGCCAGGCAGTGTTTAAATGAATACAGTTTGTGTGTTGTTATTTCAGGGTATAAGCTAGCCAGGCGGCTGGGAGCAGGGCAGCAGGAATGCAGCCCGTAGCTCTTACAACACACACTCACATGCATACACATACTCACACACACACACATACTCACACACATTCATACACATACAAAGACACACATTTGCACATATACAAACACACATTCATACACACATACACAGACAAACACACATAAACACATACACACATATACTCACACACATGTACACACATACTCTAAAACTCATATAAATACTCATCTACATACACAAAAACACACACATACAAACACACATTCATACACACATACACAGACAAACACACATACACACACTCATGCACACACATACACTCACATACACACATATACATACACTCACTCACACATATGCTTATATACACACACGCACAATCATACACACACAAACACACACATACTCAGACACACAAACACATAACTCTCTCTCACACACACAGAAAAGTGAAGTTACTAAATCACAACGTAATTCCATTTTCAATGTATTGAAGGAAAGGCACACTGCTCTTTACATGACAATAAAAATGTCCATTTTTGACTAAGTCGTGAGTTTCAGGCCTCCTTTGAAAAATCATTAACACTTTGACATCAGCCATTCAATCGGGTATGGGGTGATGCTTAACTGGGCTTTGAATTACATTTCCCTGATGATCATGATAATTGCCATTGTTTTTCACACAGTTGTTGTCCAATTGTCTGGATGCTATGAAACAAGATTATACCCAGTGTGTATGCTCCCTCCCTTTACACATTAGATTCCTGTGCTGTTTTGATCAGTGTTCATAAGCAATGTTATTGAGTTTTGTTTTTATTCTATGTATTGTCTTTTTATGCTTTTGCCTATTTTCTTTATGGTACAAAAGCCTTTTCCTTCAATGAACTCTTATGTTTCCTTTTAGCTCTGTTGCTTGAACATTTGAAGTCATAAAAACCAAACCAAATCAAAAAACAAACAAACAAAAAAAAACCCAAACCCAAAAAACTAACACTGTTTCAAACACTGTTGGTAGTCTTCTCTTTTATTTTTTCTTGTTGGTTTCACAGTTTCAAGTCCTAATTTATTTCATGCAATTTGATTTGCTGTTTTATCAATGAGAGATAAAGGTATCATATTCTTGTTCCTTACTGAGTACCTAGGTTTTCACACTAGAATTACCTTGTACCACATGCTTACCCTGGAAACCAGTTCTTCCCTTTTCAAATTCTCCTTTCCAGTGGACCTGATCCTACTAGCCTCACATTTTCATTTCACAACAATAACTTTTAGGTAATTTTACTTTTTAGAAAAAATTGTGTGTGTGTGAGTGTGTGTGTGTGTGTGTGTGTGTGTGTGTGTGTGTGTGTGCGTGTGTGTATCACAATGTACATGTGGAGGTCAGAGGAAAATTAAATGGTCAGTCTTTTACTTCCTCCATGTAGGTTTCAGATTTTGAATTAAGGTGTACAAGCTTGACAGTAGGTGCCTTTACCCACTGAGCTACTCATAAGCCTCTATCATTTACTTCCTGTTCATAATTATAGTCAATATTATAACAGCAATGATAATCCTCCTTTTAAAACCCTCTGTGTATCTGAACTCTTTGCAGATCTTGAAATGACACTCAGATTCATATGGAAATACAAAAAACACAGGATTCCTAAAACAGTCCTGAACAATCAAAGAACTATAGGAGGCCCCACTATTCTTGATCTCAAACTCTACCGCAAAACTATAGTTTTAAAAAAGCATGGTATTGACATAAACCCAAACACATAGATGAATGGAATCAAATTATAGGGCCTGACATAAATCCACATGTGTGAAAACAATTTTTAAATAAAGAAGCCAGAAACATACACTGGAAAAAAGAATCTTCAACAAATGGTTGTGGCCAAAATAGATGTTTGCAAATAGTAGAATGAAAATAGATCCATACTTATAAGCCTGTAGAAAACTCAACTCTAAATAGATAAAAAAAGCCTTGAAGTAAAACCAGATACACTGAACCTGTTAGAACAGAGGGTGGGAAAAAGCTTTGAATTCATTGACACAAGAGAAAACTTTCCAAACAGAGTATCTTTAGCACAGACACTAAGATCAACAATTAATAAATGGGACCTCATGAAACTGAAAATCTTCTTTAAAGCAAAGACCAACATCGTTTGGACAAAGCTGCATCAATATAGAATGGAAAAAAGATTTTCTACCAACACCAGATCTGATAGAGGACAAATATCAAAAATATATAAAGAATTAAGTAAACTAGATATCAAAAAAGCAAACAATCCAATTAAAAGTAGGGTATAGGTCTAAACAGAGAATTCTCAATAGCAGAAGCTCTTGAAGAGAAGAGAAGTGGCAGAGAAACACTTGAAGAAACATTCAACATTTTCAGTCATCAAGGGAATGTAAATCAAAACTACTTTGAGATTCCATCTTACACCTGTCAAAATGGCCAAGATCAATAACACAAGTGAAAGCTCATGCTAGAGAGGATGCTGAATAATAAGAACACTCCTGCCTTGCTAGGGGAGGTGCAAACATCTGCAGCCAGTATAGAAATTAGCATGGTGGTTCCTCAGAAGGTTGGAATTGATCTACGTCAAGATACAGCTATACCATTCTTGGACATAAATTCAAAGAATATATCACCCTAACAAAAGGACACTTGCTCAAACATGTTGTCTGCTACTCTTTTAATAATAGCCCCAAATTAAAAACAACCTAGATGTCCAAAGAATGGGAAAAAAGAAAATGTGCTGCAGTATTCCAATGGAGTAATACTTAGCTCTTAAAAAATGACATCAAGCTATTTGCAGGCAAGAGGATATAGCCAGTAAAATAATCATCCTGAGTGAGATAACCCAAACCCAGAAAGATACATATGGTGTGTTTACTTACATGCAAATATTAGCTTTTAAGTAAATGATTACAAAGCTACAATCAGTAGAACCCAAAAAGGTTAGGTTTACAGGAAGGGACTAGGGAAGATATATGGATCTCCCTGAGATGGAAAAAAAAGAACAGATGTTATGGGTTGACTGGGGCGTAGAAGAGGGAGCTGAAACCAGGGGATCAGTTGGTGTCTTAGTTAGGGCTTCTATTGCTGTGAAATGACACCACTATCATGGCAACTCTTATGGAGGAGTTTAATTGACATGGCAGCTTTCAGTTTCAGGGATTTATTCCATTGTCATCATGGTGGGGAGCATGACAGCATACAGGCAGACATGGTGCACGCTACATCTTGATCAGAAGGCAACAAGAAGTGGACTCAGTATCCTCAGCATAGGAAATCCCAAAGCCTGCTCCCACAGTGACACACTTCTGCAACAATGCCATACCCACTCAAACAAAGCCACACTTCCTAATAGTACCACTCCTAATTGACTTATGGGAGCTAATTACATTCAGACTAGCACATTACACTCCTTGACTCCATAAGATTGCAAAAATATCATAATGCAAATGGCATTTAGTCCAAATTCAAAAGTACCCACAGTCTATCAAAGTCTCAACAATGTTTAAAAGTCCAAGTTCAAAGTCTCTTCTGTAATTCATGCACTATCTTTAACTGTAATACCTTATAAAATCAAAATCAGAAAACCAATCAGATACTTCCAATATATAATGACACAGGATATATATTATTATTCCAAAACATAGGGAAGGGAGTATAGTGAGGAAATACTGGTCTACAATTCTGATACCAAAATGCTTTTCAGATCTTCAGTGCCTTCTCACTGAAACACAATTCTTTCTCTTGGGCTGGTTCTACTCTCTGTTAGCAGCTCTTCTTAGCACAAATCCTGTGACTCTGGCCTCGCTAACATTTTGGGGTCTCCAAAGCAATCCAGGCTTCAACTTTACAGATTCATGCAATAGCCTCTCTAGGCTTCTCTTCAGGAACACTTGAAAAGAATGCTTGAGAAAGCTGTATCTGGAAGGAAAATTTTGACTTGGATAAAGATAAGACCAAAAGAAAAACAGATCAGAAAAGTTTCACTTGTAAATTATCCCAAGGGTTCAACCATGAAGAGAACTTAAAACTTCAGCGCCATTTGAATTCCAGTGGTAGAATATTCCTGACCAGGGTTCATTTGGGGTGAGCCATTCAATGGAAAGAAATAGTCAGAGATTAATAGGAGTGTCTCAGTGAGGTGTGAATACCTATATATTTAACAGGGAGCAGAGCTACTTGTCTCAGCCAAAGGACGGTGATAGCAGACTAAGAGACAAGAAGAGGATCAGGCTCCAATTCAACTCCAGGAACAAATGACTAGTTTTGACACAGTTTTATTTGTTTTTCTAAATATCAATTCTTTTGTCTTTCAGGATCAGAACTTAATCAAAGTTAAAGCTGATCACTGTGTAGCAGTCAACTAGTTGTAAACTAAAGTCCTATACACTGAATTTGCTTCATCTGTTTTGTTAATAATTATCTATTTTCTTTTTAAGATTCTAATGTAATTACTTATCTAATCCTTCCCCTTTCTCTCTCCAAATCCTCCCACATACTGCTTCTTGCTCTCTATCAAGTTCATAGCTTGTTCTTTTCATTAATTGCTGTTAGCAGCATGCACGTGTGAATGTGTTTATGTGCATGTATGTTTGTGTATTTCTAAATAAAATGTTCTTTTTCTGTACATTGTTAATTGTATAGATGTTTTCAGGGCTGGGCATTTGGTACTGTCTAACAAATTGGTATGCTTTTTTCTGGGGAAGGCTATTCCTTTCCCCCTCAGCATTCCTTAGTTGCATGTAGTTCTTTGTATAGTATTTGGTTCTCTCGTCTTTCCCTGTGTACTTTAACACAAAAGGAGACCATTACAGAAAACTACAAAAAAATCAAAATATAGAGTTGTGAAGGCCAGTCCCAATTGATAACTCTCCAAAACACTCTGTTAATGGCGCCCAACATAATGTTACAGAATGGCACCCACGTGGATAACTGCATCCACAGAAAGGCCGAGAAAGCTTGGGAAAGAACAGAGTAAAGCATGTTTTCTTGTGAGCAGCAATTTCTCAGGTCTGCTCTGCTTGCTAGAGGCAACCAAGTGCTCTCATTTAAGAGAGGCTTCCTGACTCAGCTTAAACTGCAAAAACCTGCAGCTCTTTAAGAGGTCCTGCCATGAAACACTTAAATGGTGTTGATAAAAAGCTGACCATATGCTTTTCAGTTTTCAGTCATAGCAGGAAAAAAGCTGTGCTGTTTTAAAATGCTGACTTTCTGGGCTGTCCTGCCAGGGCAAACTCTGACTCTTTCAGGCAGGCAGTCTGACTATGGAGGATTTGAGTGTGGTCTGTGAGCAGAATGCTGCAGCTTGCTTGCTGGCAGCGACCTTGAAACACCATAGAGTTGTGGTGATAAACATGGCTTGGCTGGATCTAGCCATCAAAACCACAGCTTTAATCCTCTCCATACTGTTTAACAAATTAAAGACTCGTGTAGTCAGAAAAAGAGAGATATGCAGTAAAAGAAAGATTCAAAGTCAAAGAAAACCTCTAAATGGTTTACATTGTGTTAAAAATATGTGCAGGCTTAAAAGAAAAAAAGTTAAAGTTCTTAAAAAAGAAAGAACTTTAATCCCAACACTTGGGAGGCAGAGGTAGATTGACCTCTGTGACTTCAAGGTATGGTAGCACACACCTTTAATCCCAGCACTGGAGAGGCAGAGACAGACAGATATCTTTGAGTTCAAGGACAGCCTGGTCTACAGAGTTATTCCAGGACAAAGATATACAGAGAACCTATCTCAAAAAGTAAAAGTAAAAATAAAAGAAATAGGGGTTAAAGTAAAGCCACATAAAGATGGAAAATACACAGAGAATTTTGATACTGTATGCTATTATGCTCTATTTGAATAGTTTGAATGCCAAGGAAGGAGCAACAGCTGCTAAAAGATATTTGCTTATAAATGCTGTTGAACTAATCCAAGATAGGTATTTTGAAAATGCCTTGACTTCAAAATTGAACCTATGTTACTTTGGAGAAGAGATTTTGCTTTTGTTTCGAGAGGAAATGAGTGGCTATGGATTCATTCTGAGTTAAGAAAAATCAGGTTCGATCAAGGAAGACTACCTGAGAAATCTTTGATAGAAACAGATGGTTCAGATGTCTTAGCTCTACATCCAGAAAAGATACAAGATGCTGCCTGAAATGACCAAGCCTTACAGGATACTCCAGTCGAGACTTGATCATAACTCTAAATTTTCTTTAGGTCTCCATAAGATTATCAGCACCCCCAACCGGCAGGAAGTAGCCTGAAAAACTATGCCTATATTCCCAAAAAAAATGGACTATGGATATTTCCCTTTGTTTTTTGTTTAAAAAAGAGGGGGAAGTGGTGTGGGAGAATTGTCTGTATTCTGTCAATCATATTTTAAATAAATGCTGATTGGCAAGGCAGAAAGTATAGGTGGGTCAACCAGATAGGAAGTAGAGGCAGGGCAAGGAGAACAGGAGTATTCTGGGAAGAAGAAAGCCCATTCCCTCCAGTCCTGCCCAGACCACGGAAGAAGCAAGATGTAATCTACCTGGCTGAGAAAGGGACCGAGCCATATGGCTAACATAGATAAGAATAATGGGTTAATATACATTGCAAGAGCTAATAAGAAGCCTGAGCTAACAGGCCAATCAGTTTATAGTCTTATGGAGATCTCTATGTGATTTTCTTTGGTGATTGCCAGCTAAGGCATACTGGGCATAACAGAAACCCCAACAAGCTGGCTCACATATTACAGAAAAGCCGGCCCTCATGTTACTACACTCCCACAATTAAGGATCATAGAACAATGCAACAGTGGGGTGAAAAAATAATAAGAGTCAGAGAATCAGTAAGTTTGTTATGAGACTGTATTTATATAACAAAAATTCTCACCAAAATGACTGCCTAAACATGAGCTGCAAAAATGACAAGTGATCTCCTGTGTCAATGCATTCAATTGTACTTTGCACTTTCTCTTCTATTAGGTTCAGTGTGACTGGCTTTATGTTGAGGTCTTTGAACTAAATATAACCCAGCAGCACAGACACTGAGAGAAACAATTAATAAATAGAAACTCTTGAAACTATAAAGCAAAGGACATGGTCAACAAGATAAAACGTCAGCCTACAGAATGGGAAAAGATCTTCACTAACCCTACATAAGACAGAGATCTAATCTCCAAAATATAAAAAAAAAAAAAACCTCAAGAAATTGGTCATCAAAAGAACACACAATCCAGTTAGAAAATGGAGTACAGATCTAAACAGAGAACTCTCAACAGAGGAATCTAAAATGGCTGAAAGACACTTAAGGAAATGTTCAACATACTTAGTCATCAGAGAAATGCAAATCAAAACAACACTGAGATTCCATCTTCTACCTGTGAGATTGGCCAAGATCAAAAACACTGATGACAACTTACGCAGGAGAGGTTGTGGGGGGAAAGGGAACACTTCTGCATTGCTGGTGAGAATGCAAGCTGGTATAGTCCTTTTGGATGTCACTGTGGTGATTTCTCAGAAAATTAGGAAACAACCTTCTTCAAGACCTAGTAGTACCCCTTTTGGGTATATATCCAAAGGATGCTCAATTGTGCCACAAGGACATGTGCTCAACTATGTTTGTAGCAGCATTGTTTGTCATAGTCAGAATGTGGAAACAACCTAAATGCCCTCAACTGAAGAATGGATAAGAAAAATGTGGTACATTTACACAATGGAGTATACACAGAAGAAAAAAATAATGAGAGCTTGAATTTTGCAAGAAAATGGATTGAGCTAGAAAACATTATTTTGAGTGAGGTAACTCAGACACAGAAAGACTATTATCACATGTACTCACTCATAAGTGGTTTTTAAAGATAAAGCAAAGACAACTAGCCTACAAATCACAACCCCAAAGAACTTTGATCACAATGAGGTCACTAAGAGAGACTTACAAAGATAAAATCTACAAGGAATGGGAAAGGAAACGGAAAGTAGAAAAAGACAAGATTTCCTGAGTAAATTGGGAGTATGGAGACCTTAGGGGAGGGTTGCAGGGGGGGAGAGGCAGGGAGGGGAACAGAGAAAAATGTAGAGCTCAATAAAAAATCAATTATAAAAAAGGACAACAACATTCAAGTTGATCAATATTTAGGATCTACCCTGAAGAAGAGGCAACCTAGGAATAGGAGAGTAACACTAAACCACTACTGTGCAGGTGTTAAAGAATGTGCTGGGAGAATGCACATGAATGACTTCTGACCTGTCCTGAGCATTAATGACAGAACACTGTGAACCTATACAAAGTGTGAACGGGAATTAGTTTCTGAGACATTAGCAAACATGTAGGCTGGAGGACGGAGCCAGTTATAGCTGTATTGAAGCAACAAATAAAGTACATTTGTATACATATACCCACAGTTTTGTTTGTTTTTGAGACAGCATCTCATCATGTTACTTTGGCTGGTTGTGATCCTACATGCCTCTGTTTCCTGAGTACTGGGATTAGAAGCATGCACTAACATGTCTGTTCCTAAGCACCATGAATTTTATAGACCAGTTTTCATAAATATGGACTAAAGTTTTCCAATATTTTATATACTCTCATAGTGTGTCAACAAGAATAAATAGCTCATTCATGGCTAGAACTGTTGGGAGTTAAAATTAAGGCACAAGAACGGGTGTTATCAGTATGAACAAAATCCAGTCCATGAGCAATGTGCCAGATGTTATTAGCAGGAATAGAATCCAGTCTATAAACATCTAGCCAGGTGTTTTTAGTGTGAACAGAACCAAGTCTATGAGCACTGATCCAGAAATTATTATATTTGTGAGGAAGGTCAGTGAAATTATGTCCATGGCAAAGACATTAATCCACATGCTAAATGGTTACAAATGCAAAAAATGAGGATATATATTCATGTGCATAGATGAAAAATTGAAATTTGAAGCATTCTATAACCTAGTGAAACCTGCATGGAACCACAGTTACAAGTTTCATAGACTTTTATAGAATTATACCTATGTTCAGTAATCAGTAACACAAATTTAACTATGTTTCTATTTCATAAAATTTCAATATATGCACTAAACCCCTCTTTTCCAGTTAGGGATAACTGACAGGTATACTTCTGATTGGCCCATCCCATCAAGGAATAGGATACTTCATTCCTGACTCTGATCTATCACCTGGGAACTTTTGGAGATTGAGGAATTTATACTACACTATGGTAAACGTGTCACCTTTCATTCGTGCCCCAGTATATGTTAGTCGAGTCGCACTGACTGTGAGAACTCACAACCTAGCCCAACAGGACTAAGGGGCCCATTCCTAAATCCCTGGGTGTCAAGTCAATACTGATAGGTACGTGCGTCATCTTCTGCCAGTGACAACACATTGTATGTCCCTTTTAAAAACTGTCAGGGGAGGTTGGCTAAAATAAATGCTATTACTTTGCCCTGAATTTTCAAAGCAAAATATAGAAAATATTCTGAAATCAAAAAATCACCCATATCCAAAAGAACCACCAAACTTAAACAAATAAAAACAATATCAACATCAAGATATCCCAGGTCCTATTAAATATTTAGGCAGGCACTGCACAAAAATCAGCACAATGTGTTCAAGTACTCATAAGTGCATCCTAAGACTTACCGTTCCCTATGCCATAAAATATTCCGAGGTAGCTTTAGAAGGACATTTATTATTTATAGTTTATTGTTTGACAACAACTGAGTCTAAGCATAAATCGAGATAGACAAAGGTAAACCTCCAAATAATTGGAAAGGAACCAACACACTTGCAGGCAACATGCAGACCTAAGATGCAAAAAACTCTAAAGAATAAAAAACAAAAATATCACATGCCAAGCTTTGTAAGTCACCAATTCCTAAACTAATAATCTAAATTTTCACCAAGATGACATAGAAAAACAGTAAAGCAAGCATAAAGGGAAGAGAAAATGGGAGGGAATGGCTGCACAGAAGGGGGCACTTCCACCCTTACCTGGCAGAGGAGATACCATGATCACACTCTGCCTTTAGGAAGGCGAGGCAGCGAAGTGGCAAGTTCAATGCCTGTCTAATTACTCATCAAATCTTTGTGTCCAAATAGTAACAAAGGGTCAAAAGTATCCTTAAGATGTACGACACGTTGAGTTTAATTTTCCATGCCAATAAATAAAGTTGGATGCAAGGGGTCTTTTCTGGGCCTTTGGGTTAATATCAAGGACAGAAATGCAAAGCAGTAGTTATTTGGTTTCTGAAAAGGTTTGTAGAATTGGCAGAAGTCAAGGAAGCCTGAAACACAGAGAGTCATGAGTTACCCCTATAAATAGTTTGGGACATGACAGGGAGCCTGGGGTAACCCACAGAGAGCAGCTCAGCAGCATCACAGACAGAGCTAGTGACATAAATCACAAGTTTGGTGAGGTGTGTTTTGTCTGAGGAAATGATGCCACCATGTCTGTGAAACAGACATGATTGAGAACCATGCAGCTGCACAAATTAATAGTTGTTTGCAGATTTCTTACGAGCTTTTAGCTAGCTTCCCAGCAAATACTGACAGAGAATTTCTTGTTAATCATTCAAAAATACTTTTGTTAAAAACAGCTAGCCTATATATAGATTCTTAGATAAGACATTTTATAAAACTACACTTTCCCTGAAATCACAAGGAAAAGATGAAGCGAGAAAGAAAGGAATAAACAGAAGTCATTTAATATTGAAAAATTAATCAATAAAATTTAACATGCTATCTGGCAATAAACAAAAAGGAATCATTATAAAAATGTATTCAGAAATATAATTTAGCACCTTAAAGAAGGAATTCAAAACCATTGGGAGGGATATTCTTTGTTAAGTTCTACACAAAAAATAATATTAATTAAAAAATTAATAAAACCAAAGACACCAAGCCTGAAATACATAAAAGGGGAAAAATGAACAAGATGGGCGTAAAAATATTAAACTTTTACCTCTATATTTGATCATGTTAGGAAGATAAATTGTAGATCGAGATAAAACATTTTCTAATCACATTTAGCATGAAGAATAGTGAACAGAGGAAATATCAAACTAAAAACTCGAATAAATAGAAAATAAAATAAACCTAGAAAAACTGGAGTTAATATTTCACAGTGAGAACAATAGATTTAAACACACACACACACACACAAATGTCTGTTGCCATCATTAATTCAGGAAAGGCAAAGTAAAAGCATCAATCGTGTGCCTATACATACATCACAAGGGTTATTGTGATTGTCATCAGCATGCAACCCTCAGAGGCAGAAATCCCATTTGTATTTATGGTTTCTATTTTGTTGGCAGAAGGTCACAAGTCGCAGCTTCTTGGGAACCTGCTGAAACCTACACAGGTTTCCCCCACACAAGGCACTTGTGTGAACATGCCTTCCAACATAAATATCTAAGTCTACAAAAATTGTGGCAGCATGTCATCATAGCAACAGTAGCACATTAATAATTCTGAAAGTATGGAGAAAATCCCAAGGATATTTCTACAATAAATGGCTACATAATCTTACCACACATACAAATGCTCAACTACAAGAAGTATAAACTAAGGTTTAACCAAAATTTGGAAGAGTGTTCCTAAAAATATGCTGAGAAAAAAAAACAAATTCAAACATTTAATATTGCGTCATTCTACCGATACCACTTCCCTACAGGGTAATGGAAATGGAAGAGTAGTGGACATGGTTAAGGATTAAGACTGGGTACATAACTCAAAGAGATATGAGTATTAAGGTCATGATGGGTCTCCTCAGGAACCCAGATCTCACTCTCTGGTGATCTTATACTATAGAGTTACAAGTCTGCAGATAACTGGTGTTTTATATTTCTGTGTATTTACCCATTAGCATTTCAAAATTAAATGATTTGTATGAATGTATGTACTTATGTCCATATGTCTGTGGTAATACATGTGTATGAACATGCCTGTAGAAGACAAAGCTAACTTGTCTGTTTGGATCAGTCTTCATCTTTTTATTTTTTGAAAGATCTTTCATTTGGACTTGTTCTTTATTATAATCAGGATTTCCTTATTGGCTTGGGAGCCAAAAGGATGTTGCTGTTATCTCCTAGCACTGGAATTATGTGTACATGCTAGTACATCCAGCTCGTGTGTGTGTATGTGTGTGTGTGTGTGTCTGTGTGGCAGTGAATAGCCAAATTACAAAAGCAATTGAGATTTTTGTGTGTTTACTGACAAGTTATAAACTCTTGAAGATAAGAATAAGAGCAGAAAATCCATTAAGTGTTGGAATTCTCAGTTTGAAACATAGTTGTTGACAGCCATTTTATATATTTCACTCTATTCTTCACAACTGGGAAGAGGTCAAGCAGGTATAAAGCAAGTAAGTTTGTGATCATAGAAAACTACATTCAAATAAGATTTAGAGAAGAGGTTATTAAATTAAGAAAGTATTTATAAGTGATAGATGCAAGAAGAGACTAAGATAGAGTGATGTAATCTCAGATATTCTTAGAGATGAGCGGTAGGTTTGGCCTACCCACAGCAGGAGGCCGAATCTGGAGCTTTCTATGGAGGGCAAAACAAGATCTTCCAGCCAGGGAATTTTTCCATGGGATGTTTCCATAAATTTGAGCATCAGAAAGACCATAGAGCTACAACAGCATGAATGACCCATGGACAGAGAAGGTAACAAGAACAGAATAGTCCTGATTCAGACATGTCTACTGCACATGTGCACACTTAATAACCCGATCTGGGCACACACGCACACACACACACACACACACACACACACACACACACACTCACTCGTGGGTAGAGGGAAGAGATAAGTTATATGTTAAAATAAAGCAATACTTGGCTAGTTTAAACAGACCTTGTTAAATCTTGTAACAACAGTGGTTTACAGCTCAGACTGTTGCCAAGGTTGTAAACTAATCTCCATAAACTGACAGCAAAGTCCCATTGCTGAGGAGGATAACATCCACCCAATTCACTGAAGGTGGAGAAGTCAAATTGGTGTCTTCATAGAGACTTCATCCCTATATTCTAGTATCTTCAGTACAGGAAAGTACTGTGCACATCACCAAAAGAAAAATGTAAACAGTAACCCAGACACAAACCCTTGGACTACCAATGGTATACTGCCTACAAGATATAAAAGAGCAATGGTCACACACACCTTGTGAGAGTAACCAACCAATATCTGATTGGACTAAAGGTTCACTCCATGAGACAGAACCCTGCCTGTCACTACCGGGTGATGAAGAACCTGAGGCTAATAGCCAGGGACTTAAGGTAAACCCAAACATTACTGTTCCAAGAAAATGCAGCAATGACTCCTAATGACATTCTGCTAAACTCAAAGATCACTGCCTTGCCTAGACATTATCAGAGAAGCTTTCTCCTGCAGTAGATAGGAACAAAAATACAGAGAACCACAGCCAGACATTATGCAGAGAATGAGACATCTTGGAACACTCAACCCTAAATGGGATGTCTTCATTAAAACCCTCCCCTCAGGGTTCAGGGAACTGACCATGCTGAGAGAAGGCAGAAAGTGTGTAAGAGCCAGAGAGGATGGAGGACACAAAGAAAACAAAGCCAACTAAACAATGTGATCAAAGCGTTTATGAACTCACAGAGACTGAGGCAGCACTCGCAAGGCCTGCACAGATCTACTCCAGGTCCTTTGTGTATACATCATGCTCTCCAGTTTCTTGGTTTTTGGAATTCCTGACTGTGTGAATGGGTGGGGCTCTGTTTCTTGTGTCTTCTCTTGGACTCTTTCCTTCTGTTTGTTTGTCTTGTCCAACTCTGATGTGTTGGGTTTAATTTTATTTTACAGTATTTCCTAAAAAACCCATTTGTTTTCTAATCAAAGACAGAAGTGGGTAGATCTGGGTGGGAGGGGATGTTGGGAGGAACTGGAGGAATAGAGGGAAAGAAAACTGTGATCAGGATTTACTATATAAGAAAATGTATTTTTTTAATAAAAGGGGGAAATATTGTTATAAACCACATTACACATCATTTATCAACTCAATCTAAACACAAGAGGACACTGGTTATTTATACTAATAGTTATTTGCCTCTGTTCACACATATCTATGTAACCTTGATATGGTAATATGTTTTTTTACTGTGCACTTTGCAAACTATTTCTTTGTAAATACATATCCGTGGGAAACTATTCTGCAATTCCACAGACTCAGTGTTTCTCACGACTTTACATTTTCTTTTTAGTTCCTGTGTCACATTTTTGTTACTCACTTGGATGATATTGAAATATTCCAAATACATTTCCATATGGAAGGCTCAGATAAAGATTCTTCTGACATGGAAGCTAATGAGTTATTCGGCCTTAGAGAAACTGTCTTCTCTTTAGAAAATGAGAGCCAAGATGGGATTTTTCGGGGGGTCACTCAGAAGTAGCTTAGAAACATAAATAGGGTGTCATGTGCAGGGACAGGCAGGGAACATCTCATCTCCTAAAAGGTAGATGTTACCTACACATTGTCATGGGTTTTCAGACTGCAAATCTCAGCCATTGGATTTCCTCACACCACTAGGAACAAAATATCCTGTTTTTTTATAGAAATATTTTGCTTGAAAGCAAATGTGCAACACAGAAATTACGCAGAATGTTATATTATATAATTCTTACTATAGAAAGTAGGAGGTCACTGTAATGCATAATGGGAATGGAAGCTAGATGTCCTGTCCATATTATGGTTGATAAACCAAATAGATAATTCTAAACTAGATATTCTAGCATAAAATAATACTTGGTCCTTTGAAAGGTAATGGAAATCGATGACTACCTTCCAGAAATCCACTTCCTGCCTCCTACAATGAAGAAGAGCTAGTTATTTAGAGAGGAGCAACTTCAGCCTCAGAGAAAATGGAGGAGAGAGGGGCTAGGTATGCCCATATATCAAAAACACATGCTTTAGTATAATGATGACAATGACAGTTGATACTTTCATTTCTTGTTTACAGTTTAATTGATTCTGGGTTAGAGAGAATTTAAATATCACCCACATAGTCCAACACTCATATTTGAAATGAAACAATTGTGGTACTAATTTCTAAATTCGGATTCTGATTTACCTCACAAGGAAATATTCCACATGACTTTTAAATATACTTAATTCAACTACAGTTGTATACTGTTTAAAAACCACACTTAGAATAGTGCTGTGATTTAAATTCTTGTGGAGATGGGAGCATTTATTTCTGTCCTATTTTGTAATTCTATATAAGCATGCTTGTGTTGTTATCCCAGTCAAACCTTTACACTTTTGTTAACGTCATGGGACTTGAAGACATTCCAAGCAGTGCTTCTACCATTGAGAGTGTGACTCATTAAATTTTTCACACAGCATGCACTAAAGCATAATTTTAAATTTTTAATAGGGGCTATGTGATAAGTAGTGGTAGATACATTACATAGATAATATAATCTGGGCAAACTACTGAAGTTAAAACTGTGACTTCGTAGTCTCAAAAATAGATTAAGCTATCATGAAACTCAGAAGTAAAACAGAAAACCAGAATTTTTACTTTTCTTTCAACTTAGTAACTAAAATTTCCATTTATTAACTACAGTTTGCAGATCAGAGATTGAGCAGCACAGAGCTAGGTGCAAACAGGATCTCATTTAATAGTATTATGGCAGAATGTTAATCACACTTAAACCCCATTTTCAAATAAGGTCATTCACAGGAAATTGATATTGAGGCTTGGGCTTATGTGTTTATACAATACTTTGTTTGAATACAAAGAAGAGTGTTTCAGTTTGGATTTCATCTGAGCAGTGTAAGCAAGACTGACAGGTGAAAATAAATAACCAATAATTTTACCTGTGAAAGACTTCATACAAGCAATTTCACTTACCCTATGCGCTTCTCAAACTTAGTCGTTTCACTAAAATACTAAAAGCATGATAGTGAACATTTTAACTTTCTTGAGTTAGACCGTGTAAAAGGAAACAGAAAGCACACATGAGCTTGTGGTAGCCTGCTTGGCTTTTGATGTGCTTTAGGCTAGTCCTCCTTGATACCATGGGGGACAGGGAGAAGGCTAAGAGAAAACAGATCACCTAGTGGGCAGAGGGATCATGGAGAAGAGGACCACATCCTAGGCAGCACAAAGGAGGATGGCTGAAGCCGCTCACAGATGAAGCTTTTCCTAAGTAGAGAGTAACCTTTCAGAAACAATCAGCTATCCTCTGAGCGGTGGCATGAGCAGTAGGAATTAGCTCAGAAGCTGGGGGGTGGGAGTTGGAACTGTTAGCACTTTCCACATTTATAATTTTGAAAGCTCATCTGCTTTATTCAGTCCTAAAATAAACCCATTTCCCACTGGAAATGCTGTGTTTTCTTTTTTCTAAGCCTCAAGTTCAGAGATAGGGATTTCTTGTGTCTTTATCACTTTATTGATGGAAAAAAACAAAACAACAACAACCAAAACCACATTCTAGCTCAGAAGGAGGCCCAGCATTGGACAGCTAAACACAGTGGCTAACCCAGTTAATACAGGAAGAGGCTAACTGTCTGCCATTTGGGTCATTGACTTAGAGATGTGCAAGTGTGCTGAAAGGTGGAAAGTATGAAAAAATGCGGCTCTTTGGACACTCTGGTCTTGACTGCAATTACTGCGCCAATCTCTCCATTTGTTCGTGCACGCCTGTCTCTAGAATTGCTGCCTTGGAGACAAAGACAACCCATTGTGTTGTCATCAGCTGCGGCTTCTCTGTGCTTCCTAAGGATTAGCTTCTGACATACAAAACGACACAAAGAGAACTGGCTAATTCCCGAGGATCAAAACCTTCCATTTCTCAAGATGACAGGATCATCTGCCTTGAAGTCTCCTGCCAGTAAAATAATATTCCACTCCTCTGATCGTGATCAGCCTGTTTTCCAAAAGCGTTTAAAATTGTCATGGTTTTCCCCGATACATGAGAGGTGCGTCATTCCCACGTTAGTCTCTCCCCACTCTCTCTTCCACGCAGTCTGCCAATGTGCATCCGTTTCTAATTCTACTTGAAGAAGTAAATCACACTTCTGTTCCTAGGAGAAGCTATTCCTCACGCCTTCTGCTTTTCCAGTTCCTGCTTAGGAAACTCTTCTACATTTAGGCAATTTCAGGATAAAATCTCAGGTAAAGAAGCTACTGGCTTTGTTTATCTACTTGTTCTACAGAGCCTTGTATGCTTTGATATCTGGGTTTTCTGTGTTCTACTGATAGTTGTCATTTATTTACATTTTTGACAAAAAATACTTATTAAAGAAAGAAACTTGTGGTTGTGTTTAGGAATAACAATCAGTTTTAAAAAGGATATGAATTTGAAGGAGAGCAAAGAGGGTTAATGGTACAACTTGGAGGGAGGAAAGGGAAGGGGGGACATGCTGTGATTATATTATAATCTGAAAAATCAAAGAAAACAAAAGAGAAAGAAAATATTATTTCCCTTCCCAAACTCGTGTCTAATCCAAAATCTTTTATCAATAAGACACAAAAGTTGTGTGATAAATATTCATACGGCAGTAAGTGGAGAGGCAGGCATTTCATGTAGTCTAAGCTGAGGTCTAATAAGACTACACACGGTACATAGGGGAAAGTAGACAGAGTTTGTGCACAAGGATATTGCAGAAATAATGCAGTTGTATTGCTCTACATCTTGATGGGACTTTTAGCACATTCCTTACACCTCAGGAACTTTGCTAATTTTTGACACCGAGTGTAATTATCTCTTTCAGAAGTATATCATCTGTCATTCTCTAGTTTACAGACTGTCTGCATTTTCATGCACACATTTTCCTGACCACAGACATGTTCAAAGTCATAGAGTGCAATGTCACATAGGAAGCACTGAACTTCTGAACACACAGGGTACCTGCTGAATAAAGATTTATATTAAAGAAAACAAAACCACGTCTGATCACATTTGGAGCAATGTGCTTCAGCAATAGTGTGTTCGAATTAAGGTAATCCTCTGAACCAAGGGACAATCCAACTGAAAAGCATATATGCAGAGTTTCTATGTAAGTTATTGAAAATACTGGTGACAGTTAAAGATTATAGATATAGATCTATGCGTATGAATGCATGCCCATGTGATAGCATAACCTACATTTGACACTTCACTTTGTGCCTACCCTTAACAACTTCTTTATACTAAATGTTATTTTCCTGGCTATTAATTTCCTTTTTACCACTTCATCTTTTGAATAACAGTTGTGAGGCCAGCAAGGTGGCATGGCCGAAAGATACTCACTGTCAGGCCCAATGACCTAAATTAGATGCTCAGACATACGTGGAAGAAGGAGAGGGCCAGACTTCAGCAAGTTGTCCTCAGACCTCCATGCTCCAGTTATGACATGTGCACTCCCTTGTCCACACAAAATAAATGAATATTCAGAATATATCAGATATGATGGTGACTCTTCAGTGAGATTACCATGCCATCCCTGAAATGTATACCTCCCCTCATCCAGCCACTTCTAAAAGGGCACCTAAGCCAACTTCACAGCTTACATATTAATAGTCCTTCAATGAGCATGGATATGCAAGCATCTTTGAAGCATCCTCATGGAGAACCATATATGTACATATATTTTGAGCGGTATGGTTGGGAAATGTGATAGACCTGTTTTTAGTCTTCTTGAGAAACTGCTCCCCTAACTTTCAAAGTGGTTATATCTATTTAGATTCTCAACAATCGTTAATAATGTATTTATAAACTTCTGTCCGCACCAGCATTGGTTGTTTTTCATGATGATAGCAGTCCTGACTCAAGTAAGATGGAATCTCAGTGGCTTTGCGTTGGATTTCTCTGTGGACAACTATTTTTATAATATATTTAGTAGCCAGTCACACTTCCTATAAGAACTCTCTGTTTAGGTTAAGTGCACATTGGTTGATTATTTTTCTTCTCTTTAATTTCTTGAATTCTTTGTGTATTGTATTCTGGATATTTTGCTCCTGCTGACTTAAAATACACCAAGCAATGTTTCCCATCTTCATTTGGCATAACTTGATCACAGAAAACAACTGTACAACGTCTCCCAATACCTTGACATTTTACTGAACAACAGATTAAAATCATTTTTTTTCCATTTCCTATGAGCCTATTTCCTCTCTGGTGGCAGCACCGTGTACCAGTAGCAATTCTTTGTGATGTTGTGATGTGATGGTCACTGCAATTTCCTGCTTTACAATCTGTGCCACAGAAGTCTCCTGGCGGTTGATGAACCTTTGGTAAGAATTTTGATCATTTCTTAGAGTTTCCAGGCAACAGATATTCTTCGTAAAACATTCTTATTTCACTAACAGAAGGATTCTGAGCCTATTGTTCATCAGTGGAGTCCTGACCGTATTTTCTCAATAGCATCTGAGGATCTCTGTAATAAGACACCAACCCACTTTGGCTAGCCATTTATTAACTTGACATTAACTTCCTCTTTCCCACTAATCAACATTGTATGCATCACAACATAGGCAGCATTTCTGTTTTCATTGAGTAAGGTGTGGGCCTTCACTAAACTGTAAATATCAAATACCACGCAGATCCTGGTACAGGTTTAGAATCCTGCCCATTCTCTAAGATGCTAGATTCAGAGGACCATTTTTGATTACCCCCCCCCCAATATTCATCTTTTTTCTCTGAAGATGCCAATTGAACTTGAACTCTGACTTTGTTACTCTAATTTTATAAAGGATTGTGTATTTTTTCTTGAAGAATAAAAAATGCTTCAAAGTAAACATTTTTATATAAAGAGGAAAAGAAAAACTCAGAGTGGATGTGAGATAATTAGATTGATTCCTCAAGAAACACAGGACTGCAGCCTTGAATTCCATACAGTCTGCTCTAGTGTTTGAAACTAAGTGGACAAAAAGCAGGTACTTCCAGATAGCCTGTGAGATTATAGTACTATTATTTTCTCATAAATTACCCACAGAACAGTTGGCAGATGTGTGTGGGAGATCTCAGTAACACTGAAGCATGCATATGTAGCTTGAATAACACAGGAACATGAATGTTGAGCATCAAATAATGATCCAGTATGGACGTGAGATCTTCCATAACACCCAGTGTGGGTGTGGAGCCTGAGGAAATGACACCCCAATGTATGTGAGAGCCATTACAGAATGAGTGCAGAGACTCGTTTCCGACTCCAGGCAGGATGTGGATCTCGGAATAAAATCCTGCATAGATCTGGAGTCTCCTGTCTTAGACCTGGACAATTACTTCACTGAAAATTTGCAACGTTCTTAGCAATCATCGTTAGTAAGCAGTTCTGTGTTGCTGGAGAGAAAAGTGCTGTAGGCGCAAAAGCGTGGCGCATAACTGCTTCTAAGGCTCAACCCGAGCTTTCCAAAAGCAAAAGATAAGAATATCGACCATTTAAATGCTACCTTCATCCATCTCGTCGTTGAAAGGAACAAAGCTATAATCTTCTGCAGCCTTTTATTCCTTCTGCAGAAACTCCTGCAGTCTTCGTATTCAGGCCTCTCTAATTTATCAGTATCACTTCTTGTCTTCCTAACTGACTTTTGCGAAGCACCGATTCATTTCCTACAATGCAACATTTCGATGCTGAAGTTAGATCTCTGAAAGACAAACAACCTCCAGCGCCAAGAAGCTGACAGCTGCACTCTGCTTTTTGCACGGCTCTCCCTTCTGAAGAATCTGAACTGTGTCTGGGCTACGTTCTCATAAACTGACCTGAGCCTAATGTAAGGCATTGACCTGAAAAAGCTTTCTGTCCTGGTGCCAATTATTTCCTCAGTGGGGTGCTTCTGGGCCCCTGCTCAGAGCACCTGACATTTGAAAGCAATTAGAAGGCAAGCCGGTCTGTAAACGGGAGCTGGCGTCAATACCCAACAGAGCTGAACCCGTTTCGCCCATGCAATGGAAACCGTCAGAGCTGCTCACAAACTGTGACCTCCACTTTTTCTGAGAATCTGAAAAAATTGCCCTTACATACAGACAAAGGTTAAAAATGGCTCTGTGGAGAATTTGAGAGGGGGTTTATTTCCACTCACAGAAAGCTATTTTTTGGGGATCAGTAAGTAGATTCAAAATCTATGCATTCAATTCCAAATTTATGTTTTAAAAGATCAAGTTCATTGTTTGGATGCTCACCTTCCTAGACCTGGATGCAGCGGGGAGGACCTTGGACTTACCACAGGTCAGGGAACCCTGACTGCTCTTCGGACTGGAGAGGAAGGGGGAAGGGAGTGGGGGGAGGGGGAGGGAAATGGGAGGCGGGGAGGAGGCGAAATTTTTAATAAAAAAAAAAGAAAAGAAAAAAACCGATCAAATTCAATACTCAGATAAAGGTCCTTTAGTTAGGAGAGGTTAGCACATACAAGTAGGCAACTCCAATGTGGTCTTCAGTTTTATTACAGTTAGCGTATGAGAAAAGACTAAAGTGTGCTGAAGAAGGAGAGAAAACGAGGTTTCCACCTGCAGGGATCTCCTTTCTGTGTCATTATTTCAGGAGGCTGGGCAGCAGGGAAAGAACAACCAGCCTCCCTTACAACAACTGAGTGTTGGGCCAGGATGCGAGAGTGATCTATCCAGTGTGTAGCCTGAACAGGAGCAAGAAGAGAAGTTGAGGGAACCTCTGAAAGGGTGTCCAGTTCAATCCCAGGGGTTTATTACATGCAAGGTCTTCCTTAGAACTAAGGACATGCCATACCTCCAACACAGAACTCATTTGAACCAACAGCTTTCCCATTAAATATTGAGCAGGGATAATCAGTCTACGGTGGTCAAGTATCAGACTCACAATTATTCTGTAAGGGTGTGTGTGGAGGGGTGTGAAGTCCATTTGATGTAGCCGCTGAAGAGTGGTGCTGTTGACTATTGTGGATATCTAAAGGATTCAGCTTTTAAAGGCACAGCACACTTTGCTGACAGTCTCCTCTGCATCTCTAGTTCCCTTTGCCTATCATCACGGCATACGGCTCTGATGTTTTCAAGGAACATTTTACTGTTGTTTTTCACATTGTCGGATACTTATATTCTCAATTATTTTATTTCTACTGTGATCCCTTTTCAATCAGGGCAGTAACACTGGTGCTGGCTTTCTCTCCAGCAAAGCCCATTGCTTTAGACAGGTGACCTAGCCTTTGCTACAAATATTAAGGTTTAACATTCAGAAAGTATGCAAGGGTAATAAACTTGGAGAAGAGCAATGGTCCTGAAATAGCTTTGGTGATTTATATGAGCAAAGATAATATGAGGTGATACTCATACTTATGTATCAACGATGAGAGTCAGTGAATGGTAAGTGGGAGTAGGTAAATATCACAACATACAAGCCTCTCCTCATGAGCTCATCACATTGTGCTGACTCCCGGAATAAAAGGCTGCGTGTAACTATATCTCAAAGCCTATGGTACTTCTGCTAGATGGTTGTTGAAAAACGAAACTCTCAAATTAGATGTGAAATGCTCTTTGAATTCTAATTACAAAGATTCATGAAAAGAGTAAATCTGACTGGGAGGAATATAGCGTGGCAGAGCAAAAAGAGCTGTTGTCAGACAGACTGAAATCTGAAGATCTTGGCACAATATCCCAATTAAGGCCGTTAATGTTTACTCGGAGAAAAACCAATAAATTCACAGCAGAACGTGCTGTCAACTCAAGCTTCAGTGCACATGAAATGCTTTGTCTGAGTTTTCCAGATCCTGTCTAGGCTGATCATTTTCTCCCATGTTCCTTTTCTAATTTTCATAAAATGCAATAAGTGAGAATATCTTCAAACAGTTGCCACTGGCCAAAGTGAACTGAATGTCCTTGAACGTCCTTGTCATTAAAGGACAAGCACATCCTGAGCAAGGAGTGATTGTTTTTTTTCCCATGAAATAAACAGTTATTCGTGCCTTTTGTTTTATTGAATGCCACATGTCAGCACTCAGCCTGCCTCTGAGATGACTTAGCAAATGCCACAGAATGCCATTGATTATTATCACATCTTTTTGGGCACCAGTGATGTTGGAAATTACATGTTACCCGAGCTTGTAAAATTGATCTGAGTTTGTGGTCTAGCTTCAGATTTAGAAATTCCATATTTATCCACTTCACAGAATTAACTAAATGGCAAAGCCAAAACTAGACCAGCATTCAGTCAGAGGGCCATAGTCTCTACAAATTTTCATTACAATAATTCATAGTTACCTGCGCAACCAAACGAAGAGAATCAGGGATTATTACCAAGCTTCCTCATCTCCTGAAGTGAGGGAAAATAACATGAAACCACTTATACTTCACATAGTCAATATGTAACTCTGGAGGGCAGGTAGGCAGTTTGGAGAAATTTTAAAGCACCTGGCCATAATTTTTGGAACACCTGAGTTTTTTACATATACCCCCTTTCCTGTATATCACCCTGCTCAATTTGGGTTTTCTTCTCTCAATTTCCAAAATGAAAAAAGTACTTGGGTATCTATTTTTGAGGACCAAATACATTGTAATTCTGTGAAGAATCCATATTATAAAGTTCAAAAATGATTTATTGATCATTCTGACATGTTGAATCTCTGCACATACCAAAGATCAAATGCTGTAGAAAACTGAACATGTATATTCCACACTGGAAATTTTGAATGTAGTCCCTAAGACATTCCTGTACAAAAGTACATTTTAGGATTGGTTTTAGGTGGTGTGAACACAGCTCCTGTGTTCTCCACTCTGGATTCATCATTATCCTGGAAAACTAACTTAGCCACACTTACATTTAGTTAAAAAAAAGATGGTGCGTATAAAATTTATATAATAGTATTGTTCATATACACATATCTTAAATGAGTCCTTTAAAAGAATAAACTTAATCATTATAACTTGATACAATAAATGATTTTTTTCAAAAAGCTTTGATTATGCCACAAGGCAATGATGGTAATAGTTTATGATTAAAATATGGTATGAATAAATACATTTTATTTATTGATGATAAGCCATAAGACACCATCAGCAGCATAAACACATATGCTTATATAAGCTTCAGATCTGTTATATAATATGAATGTTAGCATTGTGCATATATGAAAGTATTGATTTGAAGGAGTGAGAAAATAATTCTACTGAAATCTCAAAATGTTTTTATTTCTTGGCCAAACATTGGATTGTGGGCATATATAGTAGGAAAGTAAATATGTGTACCCTATGAACCAATATAGAACACAGAACAATTCTGTACACACATAGATCAAACTCAAATTGGTCCTATGCTGAGAACCTTAAGTAGAACACTGACTTTTTGAAGAAAATATCCAACACTTCTAAACTGCAGTCAGTTGAGTTATGAATATGGTTGCTGCCATTTTCCACATGAGATCGAGCATTAGAATTAAACAATGTTCCATTCAGGATTGGATGAGTTGAAAAGGTTCTTGTAAAGAATCTAATTATCAGCTGAACTGGAAAAAAATGAGGCTACAGGTCAAGGTCACACTAGACAAGAAGAGGAAATTTCAGTGTAATTTTACATATGATCTTATCGTTGATAGCCTAAAATTACAAGTCTACTTCAAACACTTTGAAGAAAATGAGATGTCTTTTCAAAAATCAATGGTTTAAGTTTTACTTTTAGTGGGGGAATAGTATTTGGGGCTGCGAAGATGACTCAGAAAGTAAAGGTTCTTACCAGCAACACTAAGAACCCAAGTTCAGTCCCTGGGACCAACATGGTAAAAGGAAAAAAAATCACTCTCCCAATTTCCCTGTAAACTTCACACATGTGCTTCGGTATGCTCTCCCCTACAACACACACAGGAAATAAAAATCACTAAAAATATTTTGAAATAGTTTTAGCTCCTCTGGGTGTCTTATTTTCTTCCTTTAGTTCATACAATGCCAACTATAATCTCTCTTGAAGCACAATTAAGAAAAACTCAGAGACAGAAATTGGGGTTCAACCTGAAGGTCAGAAAAGCAAACTAGTCAGCTGACCTCAGTCTGAAATGGTGAATCTGCCTCCAGGAGTCACAGAAGGAGACTGTGTTGAGACCTGTCTCCTCCTGTTTTATAATCCTCTCTAGTTCTGGGATTAAGGGTATGGACCACCTGGTTTCTATAGCAAGCTAGTGTGGTTACTGAGATTAAAGGCATGTGTGATTACTCTCTGTCTTTAAGGCTGGCCAATGTGGCTATTTTTTCTGATTCTCAGGCAAGCTTTATTTCTTAAAATACAAATGAAATGCCACTACACTCCTCGGCCAGAAACCAAGGTCCTTAGAGTCTGACATCATGGCATCTTGAATTACGAGTTAATAAGTCACAGACAATGGAACCAGATGGCAGCTAGAACACTTGAAAAGACAGTTTACTTCTCACTATTTACTGTGAAGGACAGCAAGCGTGTTACAGTCCCCAAGGAAACTGTACACATATCACTTTACCCTCGCAACAGTGAAAAAGAATAGGTGACTAGGTTACAGCAAGGGATAAGCACTCAATGATGGGTCATATCATAAAGACAAAGGTCAAAAAGAAGGACAAGGGCATTGGACCTTAAACACAGAATTGTCTAACAAGGTGTTTGACATGACCAAAGAGAGACCAAGGGACTTCTAGGTTTGACTCAGATGCTAGAGTGTGCTCCCATGTTCTGAGATGGCACATCTAAGGACATGGCATTCAGAATGGATGGATTTTATAGGGACAGATAAATGAGACAAGGAAATGCATCAATTATCAAATTAATAACATCTGCAGAAAAATAGCCACTAGCCAGAGAGTAAGCATGGCAGTCCACTGCTTCTGCTTCTGCAAAGTCAGAGGAAGCTAAGACTCTTAACATACAACAAGAAGGTATATCTGTGTGGTTGAATAAGAATGAGGGAGAAATTTCTTTAAAAAAGAAGGTATATCTATTGCCAGAAGTCCTCTCTACTGTCTTTCTTTTGCTATTATACTCAAGGAAATCCCTTGTCCTCTACAACATCAAATTAAATAGAGAGAAACTCAAAATGATTCCACTAAAATCAGGAATAAGACAAGGCTATCCACTCTCTCCATATCTATTCAACGAAGTTCTTTAAATTCTGACTAGAGCAATAAGACAAAAGGAGATCAAGGCAATACAAACTGGAAAGGAAGAAGTCAAACTTTCGCTCTTTGCAGATGATATGATGGTATACAATAAGTGATGGCAAAAACTCTACTAGGAAACTCTGACAGCTGATAAATACCTTTCAGTAATATGGCAGGATACAAGATCAACACAAAAAAAATCAGTAGCCCTCCTACATATAAATGATAAAGAAGCTGAGAAAGAAATCAGAGAAACATCACCCTTCACAATAGCCACAAATAACAAGACATCTTGGGGTAACACTAACCAAAGAAGTGAAAGACCTATTTGACAAGAACTTTAAGCCTTTGAAGAAAGAAACTGAAGAAGATACCAGAAATTAGAAACATCTCCCATGTTCTTTGATAGGTGGGATCAACCTAATAAAAATGAGAATCCTACCAAAAGCAATCTATAGATTCAATTCAATCCCCTTCAAAATCCCAACACAACTCTTCATTGATCTTGAAAGAACAATAATCAACTTCATATGGAGAAACAACTCAGAATAGCCAAAACAATCCTGTACATTACTGGAACTTTGGGAGGAATCAATTCCTGACATTGAACTCTATCACAGAGCTACAGTAAAGAAAACAGCTTGGTATTGGCATAAAAACAGAGAGGTGAACCAAGGGAATAAATTTGAAGTCCCAGATATTAATCCACACACCAAGAAGACCTGATTTTTGACAAATAAACTAAAATTATACTAGTGTAGGAGGTCATTCTGTTTGTATATTGCTTTCATTGGTTAATTAATAAAGAAACTGCTTGGCCTGATAGGGCAGAACTTAGGTAGGCAGAGAAGACAGAACTGAATTCTGGGAGAAAGAAAGGAGAGTCAGAGAGAACTGCCATGGAGCTGCCAGAATCTTTCCCTATAAGCCTCGTGGTGAACACAGATTTAACAGAAGTGGGTTAAATCAAGATGTGTGAGTTAGCCAATGAAAGGATAGAAATAATGGGCCAGGCAGTGTTTAAATGAATACAGTTTCTGTGTGATTATTTCGGGTGTAAGCTCGCAGGGCAGCTGGGATGACAAGCAGCCCACTTGCTCCTGTTACAATGGAAGAAAAAAAGCATCTTCAACAAATGGTGCTGACATAACTGCATGTCAACAGGTAAAAGAATGAAAATAGATCCATATTTATCCCCATGCACAAAACTCATCCAAATGGATTAGAGACCTCAATATAAATCCGACTTCACTGAACATGATAGAAAAAAAGATGGGAAGTAGTCTTTAATGCATGGGCACAGGAGAACACTTCTTATATATAACACCAATAGCACATACACTAAGAGAAACAATAAATAAATGGAACTTCCTGAAACTGAAAAGCTACTGCAAACCAAATGACACAGTTAATGAGACAAAAAGGCAGCCTAGTGAATGGGAAAAGATCTTCACTAACCCCACATGAGACAGAGGACTGATCTCCAAAATATACAGCAAACATAAGAAATTAGGCATCAAAATCACAAGTAACTCAATTTAAAAAATGGGGTACAGAACTAAGCAGAGAATTCTCAGCAAAACAATCCTGAATGGCCAGAAGACACTTAAGGAAATTTTTAACATCCTTAGCTCTATTATTTACATCATGGAAATAAAAATCAACACAACTCTGAAATACCATCTTACACCTGTCAGAATGGCTAAAATCGAAAACATCAATGATAGCTTATTCTGGAGAGGATGTGGAGTAAGGGGAACATTCCTCCATTGGTGGTGGGAATGCAAACTTGTGCAACCACTTTGGAAATCAGTATGGTGCTTTCTCAGAAAATTGGGAATCAACCTACCTCAGGAACCAGCAATATCACTCTTGGGCATATACTCAAAAGATGCTCAATCATACTACAAAGACATTTGTTCAACTATGTTCATAGTAGCATTATTTCTAATAGCCAGAACCTGGAAACAACCTAGATAAAGAAAATGTGGCACATTTACACATTAGAGTACTACTCTGAAGTAAAAAAACAATGACATCTTGAAATTTGCATGCAAATGTATGAAATTAGAAAAAAACATCCTCAGAGAGGTAATCCATACCCAGAAAGATGACCATGGTATGTACTCACTCATAAATGGACACTAGCTATAAAGCAAAAGATATTGAGCTGATAGTTCATGTTCCTAGAGGAGCTAAGTAACAAGGTGAACCCTAAGAAAAACATACATAGTTCTACCTGGAAAGTCAAAATAGACAAGATTGCCTGAGAAAATTTGGAGAATGGGGGTGGTGGAGTAGAAAGGGCAGAAGAGGAAGAGGAGGAGAGAAGGGAAGGGAGAAAGGAGGGAATGGGATAGTCAAGACAGGAAGGACAGAGATTAGAGCAAGGAAAGAGATATTTTGATTCAGGAACCATTATGGGGCTAGCAAGAAACCTGGTGTTAGGAATATTTCCTAATGCAAGCTCTCCACCGACCCAAAATCCCCAATCAAGCCAAATTAAACCAAGTCAAATTAAAAAATATTGAGGTTTAATGGGATTCCTGTACTGTCGGATGGCCCTGAGGGGGAGCCGGGAGGCCACAAATGAGACCATCAGGATGAAGGAAAAGAGACCAGGTGTTCCTATTTTGGGAGTTCATTTAAATATTCTGTGGGAGTGGTCCTGACCTCCCCCCAGGGAAGGGTCAGGACCTGGCCTGCTGGGATTTGGAGTACAGACCAATATAACTCTCAGGCATGGGGGCTGGGATAGATGCGAGGGGCTGGGGCCTTTGCTCCCAACTTAACACCTGGCACTAGAGAAATTCCCAGGAATCCACAAGGATGACCCCAGCTAAGACTCTAAGCAATAGAGGAGATGGTGCCCAAACTGGCTTTGCCTGTAGACAGATGGATATCTTAAATATCACCATAGAACCTTCATCTAGCAACTGAGGGAAGCAGAAGTTGAGACCTGTATCTGAGCACTGGACTGAGATACCAAAATTCAGTTGAAGAGTGAGAGGAGTGAGAATATGAGCAAAGAAGTCAAGAACATGATGTATTCACCCACTGAAACAGTCCACCTGAGCTAATGGGAGCTCACCAACTCCAGCTGGACAGGGAAGAAACAAGCATAGGTCCAACCTAGTTCCTCTGAATGCGAGTGACAGTTTGTATGGCTGGGGCAGACTGAGGGGCAACTGGTGGTGGCACCAGGATTTAACTCTACTACTTGTACTGGCTTTTTGGGAACCCATTCTCTTTGTATGGATACCTTGCTCAGCCTAGATATAGTAGGGAAGGCCTTGGACCTTCCCCAAAGCAATTTGACTTACCCTCCCTGAAAAGTGGATGTGGGCTAGGTGGAGTGAATGGGAGGAAGGAAAGGAGTAGAAACTGGGATTGATATGTAAAATAAAAAAATAATAATTTGCTTTGTTTTTTAAAAATAAATAAATAAAAAGAGAAAGATTTATTTAAGGATCCGAATATGGTAGTGCATGTCTATAATCCCAGAACTCAGAAGGTAGAAGCAGCAGCAAGATCAGAAGTTCAAGGTCATTCTCAGCTACACAGCTAATTTAAGTCCAGTCTGAATTATACATGACTCAATTTAAAAAAAAAAAACCAGGAAAAATAACTTATTGTAAGAAAAATTGTGTCTTTTAGTAGTATAGAAGTTTTGAAATTAAGGTTATTAAAATTATCCTAATTGTATGGGGTCATTTTTATATTGTTCATTATGTCTAGAAGAGGGTACTTTTTTCCCGAGTATTTGTTTTAAAAAAAAAAAATCAAAATTCTCAGACATCTTCCCTGCCACTGCCTCCTTAGGAGAAAGAAAAAAAGAAACAAGTATATTTAACAGATAAAAAATCCTGAAGGAGACACGCCAGGGTTTAGAGATGGGTGAACAGAGGTGAAGACCAAAATGTGGCATGAAATTCTTGGGTTTGATGTCGGAGGAGTGGTCAGGTTTCTCATCGTAGTGAGGCAGAGCCTAGAAACTGCTCCTGTCTCAACTTCTCATTTCTAAAGTAAAGAGAACTAACTTTGGAAGCACTGGCTCCTCTCTGACATTGTTCATCTGGAGGTTGAGGACTTTGCATATGCATAAAAGGTGTGGAAATAAAACAAGGGATAATGAAGAATCATCATGTTGAATTAGCAGGTGTAGTTCACAAAATAAGACGAAAGTTTGGTATGCATTGCAAGGGACAAACAAAGGTCACTTAAATTTATCTCTATGGACAACTAATCACTACAGTTTTAAAAACACTAACTAGGAAACATCATGAAGGTACAATCTCATGAACATAAGAAAAAGAAATAAAAGTCCCTTGGCAACATAAGTTTTGGTTACTGTTCATCTCTCAGCTAAAAGTACCCCTGGGGACTCTTAAGAATATTTTTTCAACAAAGGCCAGGAAATATAAAAAAAAAATTTTGATAATACAGAATCCTTAAATAAAAAGGCAAGTACCTATCTTAAAAGAAGCTTGATAAATAAATCATGTGAAGGGCAGAGATGAGGGTGTGGTGTTAAGCAAGTATAATTCTTTCTGTTGATTTAAGCAATGTCATGGGATATAAAATGATGACTCAAAAACTCGGTAGCAATAGAACTTGGTTTGGACATGACAGGTATTGATCCACAAGCCAGGCTCAGGAAGGAGATGTGCTGATGTGACTGAGCAAGTCTGTCAAGTACAGTTTCCGTGGATGGACACGGCGGGGAAATAATTCTATGGATGAGGAATGACAACTAGTCAGAAATTGCCGGAACTACAGGGAAAAAAGGCCAACAGCTTCTTATTCACCCCAGGTTCCCAGGAGCATAGCGGTCTTGTAATGTTTCAGAAGTAAGACCCAACATAGAATCTGGGTGTGTTGGCACAGTCCTATAACCCCATCGCTTGGGATGAAGCAAGACGATGACAATTTCAAGTTCTGCCTGGGATTATCTTTTCTAAGCTTCTGCCTCAAAGCAAATAAACAATGATAATAAAGAAACATCCTGAATTTTTGAAAAGGAGGTGCAGATTGGAAGAGGAAGGGGACAGTGATGAAGATATTCATGAATGAATACAACATTTAAATATCATGGATACTGTATTTCAATAAATGGGAAATAAATTGATCCTTCCTTCAAGGTTCTGCCCCCCCGCCCCTCGATGTACAAACATAATGTAAGCCTTCCAGGACAATATCATGTCAACATAAGCCAGCACATATGTGCGGTAGGCAGACATTCTAGGTAGTCCCATGCTTAAGGGAGACAAATTCTGAAATGGATAAAATGTTGAAAGCTGTATTTGAATATAGCTGTCAAATATCATGAATTCTTCATTCTCAAAAGCCTCATGAAAAAAATTAGAGAAAAATAATCCACAAATTATTAAAACAAAGAAACAAACTACAGAGAAAGCCCCATAAGGTGTGGCTATGGGTGACAGCCGGTAGGAATCACGAATCTTCAGATACAATCTCCAATCCGCACTGTGTATGATCTTGGAAGAATAAGACCTCGACAAATAAAAACACCATGGTTTCTTTCCCAGAATTTTCAGAAGGGTAAAACTAGATTCCTTTGTGTCCTGTAGGTGAGTCTGAGCTCATTTCGCATTACTATAAACAACATCGATTGTTTTCCATGTGGAATACCAAAGGTGGTTATGAAGTCGTGGGTCATGCAGAATCAATAGCTGATGTCTTTCTTACTGTTCTGGGTTGGGGTTTCAATTCCTTTCATAGTTTTTCAGAGGTTTTGTTCTAAGCCACTTTCAATGTGCAAAATTATAAGCAGTAGAGAAGTTGTGATAGATATTGCAGTGGCTAAAGGCATTATTAATGATCTGAGTCTTATAAATGGACACACACATGCTCACACACACATATGCACATGCTCCCTCTGTTTATACATACACACCTTCTCATACACACATCGACACACACATTCGTATCCTTACATACATATATGCCCTCTCATAGTACATCTTCACACATAAACTACAGTCATATACACACATATGTGACAGATTTGTTATTAAAACAAACAATATAGCACTTTCCCTGAGGAGTTCTAAACAACTTTTGTAAAGCTGTTACCCCCAAACATTACAATGTGCTCAGTGCTTGATGTGAGGCATTACTTCATTTTTCTGTAAGTAACCACATAGGGAAACAGAAAATCAAACAAGTAATTGCAGAAAGGAAGGTATTCAGCTGTTTCCTCCTTTCCTGTGCATGAACGCATGGTGGCTGACTGTAACACCAAAGCTAATAGTAAAATATTAAAAATACAGCTTTCAAATATCATGAGTACTAAATAATGATTGGATTATCATACAAGAATCTATGCTAATGGATGAATGGGGTGGGAAGGTATGAGACCAGCCTGAAGGAAACAGGCTCAGGTACAGGACAGGTCAAAAGAAAATGGCGTGTTCAGGTAAGTTCAGATGTTGTGTGTATGACAGATGGTTCGTAGGACAAACTTATCTATCTGCCTCATAACTTCAGAAATTTCATGCATGATCATGTGCACCTTTACTCTGGGCCTCTGTTTGGGGAACTAAGTGGTAACAAAGAAACAAGTAGTTAACCAAAAATGCTTATGTCATGGCTAGGAAGCAAGGGGAAAGCTGGAGGAGCCATGCCACCAAAGTGCCCTTTGAGTCTAGGTCAGCACTGACCCAAATCTCCCTGAAAGCTTTCTGAATTAGGTTCCCTTTGGATTTCGGTCCCCAGTGGCATAACTACCTACCACAAAGTTTCAAGAACCACAGCTCCATTTGAGACTGTCTTCAATGACCCAAGAATCTCCACAAAAGCCTCACCTAACCAAAGAGTCTACCACTTCTCCAAAGAACCACTGACAGTAATACACATTCTCGGATGATGCATAATTAATAAAACTCAGAATTAGAAATTGGGGTTCATCCTAAAGATCCAAAAAGCAAAATAGCCAGCCACTGACTCATCTTTACCTCAGTCTGAAAATGGCGATCCTGCCCCTAAGAATCTCAGAATGAGACTGTGACTGAGAGCTGTCTTCTCCTGTTTTTTAATCCCCTCTAGTTCTGGGATTAAAGGTGTGTACCGCCTGGTTTTGATGGTAACTAGTGTGGCTACTGGGATTAAAGGTGTGAGTTACCACTGTGTAAGGCTGACCACTGGGGCTGTTTAACTCTGATCTTCAGACAAGCTTTATTTATTAAACTAAAAATGAAATGCCACTATACTCTGAAGTACAACCAAAATCCAAACTATAGCGTTCTACCAGAAGATGCCAATTTTAGGCTACTCCAACAGTGGAAAATACATTTATTCTAACTCTAAGAGCCCCCAGCTTTTTTCAAAGATCCAAACCAGAACTCTCCTGTGGTACTCAAGACAAATTCCATCATTAGACCCTATGAAAGTACAAAGGAAAATTATATAATTTCAAGAGATAATGGTAGAGCATTATACATCTGTATTCTGAAGGAGATGTAAATAAATATTAAAGGAGAGCTGCTCAAACAAAGACCAAAATACATCAGGAAAAATCTTCAACTCTGTCAGAGGTATGGTCTACCATCTAGAATACACTATGACAAGATGTTGTCTCCCATGGACATGAGCAGACCTGTAGGCAAAGGCTGCTCATTTGTTTCCAACTGCTCAAACCCAAAATAATCACACAGAAACTATATTATTTGCAATACTGTTTGGCCAATAGATTAAACATATTTTCTAGCTAGCTTTAACATATTAAATTAACCCATTTATATTATTTTATATTTTACCATGAGGCTTGTGGTTTACCGGTACCTGCACATGGACGTCTTTCTCTTCCAGCAGCTACATGGCTTCTCTCTGACTCTGCCTGCTCTCTCTATATATCTTTTCCAGCCTGGCTGTATTCTGCTAAGCTATTGGCCAAAAGCAGCTTCGATATTAACCAATGGCAATAAAACACAATCACAGCATACAGAGGGGAATCCCACATCATAAGCATACCCTTGCATCCTCATCCTGTGGCTAGTTTTCTCACTGCCTTCTCTTCCCTCAGCAGCCATTCATCATTGCTATGGCTTTTTGCTTCTTTAAGCTGTAGTGTAGCTCTATTTCCACTCTCACTGTTATTTGCTAGGCTTCCAACCTTGCTGCGAGCTTCTTAGTCTCACAGCTGGGGAAGCCACCTTCTTTCCTTAACTCTTGCTTTCTACATTGTCCAAAAATCAATACCATATGGAAATCATGATCCATCCCCAGCATGAGGATGAATCATGACTGTCCTGTCCTCTGCCTTTCTGAGTGACAGCGAGGGCATTGGTCTTGAAGCAGTACTGAGTTTTAGGCCTATTTAGGTTCCCTTTTGAAATGGTTCCATTATTTAAAGTCTTTAAGGCAAATCTGTATTTGTATAACATTGAACCTGTGATGGCTGCCATGGAATACATATTTTGGAGACGATTTTCAGTGACTGCTATAGAACACACTTTGCTTGCCTGTATCCCCAAAAATGTTTCATTTCTGACCAACCAGAAAAATTTTTAAATAATTTGACTCTTACTTTTCTCTTGATTTTTACTATAAAATCGGCTAACTGGTGTCAGTATCCACCACTGTTGCAGTATTCGTGTGAACAGAGAGGCTCAAGTGTTAAACCATTGATCTGCGCCAGGAGGTCAGCCTGGAGGCAGGTGTCTGCCTGGACCAAGCGTCATTTGGAGTAGAACTTGAGGTCTATATAGCCTAAGCTTCTTTCTTTCTGCTCACTGCATGAGGTAAGGTGGACGTCCCAGCTGTTTATTCCTACTGCCTTGACTTTCTAGCCATGAACTGCATCTCCTAAAAGTGTGAGCCAAATGAACCTATCCTCCTTTAAATTGCATCTTAAGAGTATTTTGTCACGGGAAAGCAAAAAGTATCATTTTACCATTGCTTTAGTTGTTGCTCAAATAATCAACTAGTCCAGTATATTAAAGCTCAGGGTATAACCAAAACTCATCAACCTGCAGTCTGTGCCAAAGCATCACAGAATAAGTTTCAGTTAAATCCAATGGGATCTTCATTTGCATCTGAAATTCTATTGCCATAGCTTTTACTGCTGAATTAACTATCTTCTAACTCTCGCTAGAACCACCCACAAATGCCTGCCCACACTATTTTAAATTGTCTCTAGTCATGTCCTCCAGTCTCCTCCACTTTCATCTTATAAGCTGGTTCTGATGATTCACTATAGACATTTCTTTATATTTGTCTATATGTAAATAGTTTAAACGATAGGCAGATTAAAAGCTATAGATACATGATAGATGGATGGATTGATAAATTAGATCAGGCATTTGCAAAACAAATAACTGAGTTACAAAAGAAAATCTTAAAATTAAATCACTTAAAGTTTTAAATAAATTTACTTGTTTTATGTTGGACTGCATTAATAGCCATCATCAGCAAAGTTCAACCTCATGCATCCCACAGAAAACAGGTTAGACATAGTTATAATAAAGTAGTTAGACAGACAAAAATAAATAGAAAAATAACAGGTAATCGACGATAGATGATGCACAGGTGCATAAAAGATATGAAAAATAGATATATATATATAGAGAGAGAGAACAGATGATGGATACATGATAAATAATAGGAAAATGTTAGATAACAGAAAGATAGCATTGGACTGTTTTATCTAAATGTCAGTGTGTGGAATTAGCATTTCACATGAGGATGACCGCCATTATTGGTTGTCTAATGAAGAATGAACAGCCCTGAAAACATATACATATTAATAACTAAAACCATATACATATTTACACACACACCAATTATATGGAATAATACATATACATCATAATAATTAAACCATGTATTATATACACATACAGTTTAATATATGATAATATATAATAATAAATGTGATAATAATAATATTAATAACTAAGAAGAGAGTAGTAGGAACATGGGAGGGGTTCAAGGGTGACCATTTAGGAAAGGCTGAAGGAGCAAAAATGAGGAGGAATGGGATCCTATTTCAATTAAAAAAACACTAAAAATAACCATAAAAATAATATGTGATAGAGCACAAAGTTGCATCTTCAGTGAGCAATCCCTCAAAGAGACAGTGGCTGCAACTCTGAAGGAAGTCCATTAGAAACTCACGACCCCTGGGGACATTAGCTCAACTCTAAGTCTCTGTTTCCTCTTTATGACATGATACAATACAAATAACACGTGCTATCATTTGATTTTATAAGTTAAGTCAAATATAGGGCAAATAGGGTTAGTAACTATTACCAGATCCTCTTATTTAAACATTATTCTTGTATGTGCTGCAATTTAAGTGCTACATGGAGTTTTCAAAAAACACAGACATGGAATGTTATTTTTGATCATTTGTTAATTTTGATTGTTATTTTTATTTTAATGATTTTTTATTTATGAATATGTGTGTGTGTGTGTTGTGTGGGTTTGCACACAAATTCAATGCCTGTCAGGTAAGAAGAAGGCAGTGGATCCTCTGGAGTTGGAGATACAGGTAGCTTGTGAGTACTGGGAAACTAGAGGGTCCTCTGCCAAAGCAGCAATCACTCACCACTGAGTCAACGCTCCAGTCCCTCAGTGATAATTTTATTCAGTGATAAGTGGTAGCTATTGGCTCTGTTTCCTAGGAAAAGAAGATACATTCAAGGAGTAAGAAGTGTTTTTCTTTTGAATAAATGTGAATCTTAATGAAATCCAGTTTACTAAAACTTTAAACTACATCACCGAGATCAAGTAAAATACCTCTATGCAGCAAGAAATATACATGGCTGGCTTCTTCACAGTTGCCTGGTGCATGATGTAAGAAAAAAAGAAGTCATAACAAAAATAAATGGACTTTTACCTATATTTTGATTAGAAGATATAGATTAGTAAAAATTGATACATTAATGAAACACTTTTATCTATGAAAGAATTCTTCTTATCATGATAGAACAAAATTTACTAGTCCAAACTTTTAAAAGCTTTCCTTGCAATAATATATGGGACATTGATGAATACATTTTGCTAATGAACACTTTTCAATTCATAAACATGGAATGAAATTTGTAATTTTGTATGGAAGTCAAATTAGAGAGGCTCATTAGGTCTGCAGAATCAACATCCAGTCTTGAATAATTCATCAGCTGTTTAACGCATTTGCAAAAATGCAAATTCATTTTATTACTGAGCTCGATTTATTTATTTATTTCTTGTTTCATAGAAGGATTATGTTTTTCCAATGCGAGACTCCAGAAGTTTAATTGTAAAGTGATTAACATGGAGCTTTATCTAATTAAATCAACAAAAGGAGATTGGGAGTGACAGGAGGCGAGGTGCACAAATTAAGGAACTGTCCCACTGAAGTAAACAGAGTGAGTTACCACAGACGAGCTCTCAGACTATTTGAACGCTGGGACAACAACAGAAAGGAAACGGAATCTCTGGGCATTACAGAAAGCAGGTACACAGCCGCTTTGCTGTTAATCCCCTGATCTACAACTTTTTAACAATTAGAAAGGACTTATACAATGTTTCTCTTAGGCTGAATAAGAATGTGATAAAGTCAAAATTTTTGTCTCAGCGAGTTAAGCGGTCTCTCAGAACTGAGTAGAGATAAGTGTTCAGCCGCAGGCAGTTCTATGGACCGCATCCCAGCATTCAAAATCAGGGGTCTTGGGAAGTAGTAAGTTTTACTATGCAGAAAGAACAGCCAGGGTCACCTTCATTTCATTTGTGAATCATTAAAAGATGAGTGATTTACATTTGTTCTAGTGTATTTCAATTAGTTTCCGTTGGTAACTAATTTTCCTACCTATAATCTTTTGCCGTGTCTTGCTGGTCTTTATGTGGAATGTTATGACTTAGGTGTAAAGGGCAGATATCACTTTTGCCAGCAGAGGTTGCAACAATATGAGCAATACCTCAAATCTTTATGGGAACAAAATAGGACTCCTCAGTTCAAAATATAAACACAATTAGCATGTTGAAGATGTCTGAATAAAATGAGAATTTTTAGATGAGTTCTTCAAATTTATAAATATTGTCAAAAATTTTCTAAATAATAGGGAGAATGTACTGTGTTCACTATACCATCATGTTCTAGACAAGTGATTTTTGTCAACTTATTTATTTACATTTGTGGGCATGGTCAACTAATTCCCACAGGACCTCTTCCTAAGGTACTTCGCATGAGGACATCAATTGATATTATCATTCTCGAAATTATTTATTTCTACCTGACCTCAATAAAGAATGATTTTGTTTTTCAGTGTGAATTTGAAGAACAAAGAGCCAAAACTTGGCAATGGAAGCTGACTGGGCCCTGACAACAATTCTGTCCTTCTGTGCGCTACAACAACAGGAAGCTCAAAGAACACTCGGTGTAAAGGAGGCCCCTGTAGCATTTGACATCATTAAGTACCCAGGGTGCCATGTCATGCCTACAAGTACATTTCCCCCAACTCTTGAAGTTTCAAAGCTGCCATCTGAAATGTAAGTTGCAATTCACTCATAAAGTTTTTATTTTATGTTGCAAGCTCTTTATTGTTCAAAGTAGCAAAATAATATAAAAGTTAAAATGAAAAGTTTCAATACTTTATTTTTTTAATTTTTTATTTAAGTTTCTTTTTTATTTTACATACCAACAACAGTTCTCCCTCCCTCCCGTTTTCCCACTCCCTCCACTTTCCCTCCACCCAACCCCCCATCCACTCAGAAAGGGTAAGGCCTCTCATGGTGTGCTGACAAAGTCTGGCATACCAAGTTGAGACAGGACCAAGCCCCCCCCCGCCCCCTTCCCCCCCCCACACCAACCTCCAGTATCAGGGCTGAGCAAGGTATCCCTCCATAGGGAATGGGCTCCAAACATGCAGTTCATCTGGTGGGGATAAATCCTGATCTCACTGCCAGTGGCTCCATAGACTGCCCAAGCCACAGAACTGTCACCCACATTCAGAGTGCCTAATTTGGTCCTGTGCAAGTTCCCCAGCTATCAGTCCAGAGTCAGTGAGCTCCCACTAGCTGGGGTAAATAGTCTGTGGGTTTTCCCATCACGATCTTGACCTCTATACTCATATAATCCCTTCTCCCTCTGAAAGATTTAGGATTTTCTATGTTTGCACATTTTTTTCTCTTTTTTTCTTTTTTTTTTTTTATTGATAAAAGGAGAATAATAAAAAAAAAACAAATTTCCACCTCCTCCCAGCCTCCCATTTCCCTCTCCCTCCTCCCACTCCTCTCCCCTTCCCCCCACTCCTCTCCCCTCCCTCTCCAGTCCAAAGAGCAGTCAGGGTTCCCTGCCCTGTGGTAAGTCCTAGGTCCTCCCCCCTCCGTCCATATCTAGGAAGGTGAACATCCAAACTGGCTAGGCTCCCACAAAGCCAGCACATTAAGTAGGATCAAAACCCCGTGCCATTGTCCTTGGCGTCTCATCAGCCCTCATTGTTCGCCATGTTCAGAGAGTCCAGTTTTAGAATCATATAAAACCCTAGATGCTGGGCATTCCTATGAGGACTGTTTGTTTGTTTTAGTTTTAGTCAGATTATCTAACATAAGACCATTGCCCTAAATCTGGCTAGCATCTTCTGCTGGCAGGCTACATAAAAGGACGTGGAAGAAGGAACTTTGCTTAGCCTGCGCACCCTCTCTCTTGCTTGCGAGTCTATCTATCCTACCGCTGAGTCATTCCTTCGTTGTACAGAACTGAGTTTACTCTTCTCATCCGAGTAGCAGCTTCAAGGAATCCTCCAGAACGTCGCTGACTGTTTGGGACGGCTGAGACATCCAGATTCGTGAACTGAACAATTATCAGATTTTCAACCTTTCAGGTGTGAGTCAGTCATTGCTGACCGACTGGACACATCTTATAAGCAAGTCTAGTGTATATGTATAGTTCAGTTTCCCAATTCAGCTGCTTCAGAGAGGTCCAGCTAATACCCTAATATTCCAGGTCTGGGATGACTTATTCCAAAGTTCTCATATGAATCTCTCTGTTCAAGCCACTTTTAAGTTCTTTATTTGCAGATGAGTAAAATGTCCAGGGCATGGCTGTAGGTCAGACTATCTGCCAATTTCATGATCTTCATTCATAAGGTAGATGCATGAACAGTAATTATTTAATACAATTTTTGAAGTGAAATAAACTAGGAAAAGTTAATGAGAAAAGTAGTTGTTAAAATATCTATCACAGAATTTGTACCTCATTTTTTAATTTGTTTTTGTGTGAGGCACAAAAGACTTTCTACTGTTTCCTTATGTCTTACACTTGACACAAGAAAGTGTTCTAGCATTTCATGGTATATTAAAATTCGGTTAACTTTATATTATTAATGATATTTTATTATTGTCAATTCTTTTCATGTTTAATAATGAATGTAAGCCACACTGTGTCCTCTTGTCTACTTGGAAGGTATTCAATGTGTTTACCCAAAAGGAATATTTTTCAGAACCATGTGCCCTAATGGCAAGACCTGGAGAAGGCTTTTAAGTGAACACTTGCCTCAGTTCAAATCTCACAATAGAATGTTTTTGTTAAAATAAAATGAACTAAGGTTTCCTTGAAATGATTATTTTAAAATGATCCTTTTATTTGAGAACTTGCTGTCCTAAAATGAACAAGCTTTGCATGTTACAATACAGTTTGATTTTTGCAGGACTCTGTGAAAAGGCAGTACGATTTATACAGCAGATTTTTTTCTTCATATTTTCAAAAAGGTAAACACCATAGTACATTTGATAATAATTATAAGAGGCAAATCTAAGTTCATTTGGACACATATCATGTTTTGGCAAAAGTAAATCATGTCCATTGTTCATAAATTTTTTAAAGACACAATAATTATTTTCTGTTTTATAGTGTAAGATTGAGATTTAAATAGTAGTTAGTTTAATTAAGTTCTGTAAATTGACTAAAATGCAATGTCTTAATAATATTCATATGTAATATAATAACAATCTGCTCAAATATTCAAGTTACCATACAGAGTGGGCGCATTCCAGTTCTCTCTTACTGTATGTCTGTCTTTACAGAATACAAAATAAAAGTTAATTCTCTAAAATAATTGAGACACTTCTCTCCCACCACTTTCTCCTTCTAACTTTACTTGAAGACCTATTTCCTCTTGTGAGTTAAATATTTTGTGATTTTTCACTTAGTCACTTATTTACAAAAGTCTTAGCTATTGACAATTAAGCATCATCTTTAAAACTGCATTTCCCTTTAACATATATTTATTGTAAATTCAAATCTATTTACTCCCTATTTTTTCTAAACATATAATCACAGCACTTATTCCACAAAGTCAATATATCAGATACAAAACACCCAGCCAGAGTGAAATCTGAGTAAAGATATATATTATAGTTCCTGTGTGATTAATGATGAAAACCTAGTGAGGGAAATACATCATTATCAGGTTAAGTGTAGTTTATTTCTATTAACTAATTACTACAGAAATATTTTCTTGCAATGAACCAATTTAAAAGGAAACATATATGCATCATTCCTGTAAAATAGAGAGATTATTAATTTCTTAATAAAAACTAGTTCAATTGAATTAGAGTCTGTTAACCAGTAGAATATTATAGGGAAATATTTTTTAAAATCACAGAAAAAAAATAAAGCATATAAAAATAATTTAATAAGGAGGAAGGCAGTCACGTTGGAAAGAGAAATCTGGAAGGGTAAGCACTGGGTGAACACTGTGTGGTAATCCCGGTGGAAAGTGACTGACAAAGAAGATGGTCTGGAGTACAGTTGCACACTAATACCTGATGAGATCTTTCTGTTTCTTTTGACAAACCCTTATTAAGGGAGGGAAATGTGTGTCCTTGGGGTTAAGAGATGTAGCTTGGTTGGTACATTACTGGCCTAGAATATACATGGTTGTGGAATAGCATCCTGAGTGCTAACCCTAATAGCATGTTAAATTAGGAATGATGGTGATGTCTTGAATCCCAGAATGGAATCAAGGCAGAGCCAGACACATAGGAAGGTTAGGGTTATCCTTCATATGTAGCTAGTACCAGGCCAGAGAAGAATATATGACACACTGTGCAAAATAAAACTAAATGAATAAAAATAACTATGAAATGTTCTTTGATACTTTGTGTAAGAAATGTGCAATGAATTTAAAGCAATTACTAGAATGTTTAACTAACCCAAATTACTCATGGATGTTATTTACTAATATTTAGCAGAATATAACATAGGGATCATGAGTCTTAACAATTCTGGCAACCTAAAACAACACATTATAAATAAAAACCAAGTAAATCAATCAATTAAATGATTATACTGATAGAAATAGAAGACATTTTCTACTGAAAAGGAATAGTCAAACAAAGAATCTGTGACCACTATTAGACTATACCAGAAGAATCCCGAGTTACATCCTCAGTGTCTGTCCATATACTGACAGAAAGTGTAGTCCTCACCGTTCATCAAGGACGCTTCTCTCTGAAACAGGCAGAGACTTCTACAGAAACTACAACAAATCAAAATGCAGAGTTGCGAAGTCCTGTCACAATGGTTACACGTACAAAACAAGTCTGGTTCCTAAGGCTCAGGGAACATTGCCTAAGATTGAAAGACATTGTAAGAACAAGCAGGTGAGGGAGTTTGCGCTGAGATTTTCTCCTAGGGATGTCACAGGCTACACCCATAAATTCTCACCAACATGAGTGCCTAGATACGAGCTGAGCAAGGGAAACAATGATAGATATGCACGCGAACATGGATGTAGGAAAGCCCAGGATGCCGCCTCCCTGCTCAAAGAACTACAAGAAATTATGGAAGGCCAAAAGAGGAACAAATAGATTTCCTCAGTTAAAAGCACACTTTTGTCCTTCATTAGTAAGTGGTCATCCCTGAAAACATACATACAAGTAACATTATAGAGACCGAGAAGGTTGTATTTTTAGAATTGTGTGTGTGTGTGTGTGTGTGTGTGAGAGAGAGAGAGAGAGAGAGAGAGAGAGAGAGAGAGAGAGAGAGAGAACAATTAATCAAGAAAGAGGAAAATGAATTTGAAAGAGATCAGGAAGTGGTACAGAGAAGTGTTTGGAGGAAGAAGAGGGAAATAGGGCATGTAATTATGTTACATATAATATATGTTACCTATAATAAAAGACATAATTTTCAAAAGCATAGTCGTATTGGCTAAAATGAATAAAACAAATGAAACTAAATAATAGTCCAGAAATCAAGCAACACTTAAAAGAAATGGGGAAAACACTCAATGGGAAAATTATAGTCTCTTCAGCAAATGTTACTAAGAAAACTATAAAACCACATAAAGAAGAATGAACTTGTCCTGGCTTAGACCAACACAAAAATCATCATAGTTTAAATTGACCAACAGGTACCAAAACTGTGAGAACAATCAGGACAATGGTACTTCGCATGTGTCTAAAATTTCAACCAAAAGACAGCTTCAACACAAGAGATCATTAAAATTATTCAGTACAATTTATGCATGCAAAGAAAGATTTGATAATATGTGCATTTCAAAAGTACACGAAATAAAATCCTTCCTGTGATAAAATAAGCAAATGTGAGTTCTACAGTATAAGAGTAGCCAAGGGACCTGAGCAGACATTTTCAATGTCTGAAATCTAATTCAGATTTTCTTTCTCTTGGATGACTTCTCTAATATTTGAGCACAGGTTTCCCATACAATGCTTCATTTCTTCCCCCAATAAATGATGCTGGGAAGCCTCTTTCTTACCTGTCTTTATGATCCCACATCTTCAAAATGAATTGTTTAAAAGCATTAGTTTATGCGTGGAAAGTAAGAGAAGCGTGGACTGTTGAATTCCCTGTTGACTACCTTAGATTGAAAGCCCCCAGGCATAGATAACTGTAAAAAATGAAAAGCCTCATTAACTAGAATTTGAGAAATCTCAGAATGTTGATAGTGAATAGCTTTCTAGATCTAAATTTCTGTGTTGCTTCTTAAAGAAAAAGATCTGTTGTACCCACTGCTGAACGTGGCTTTAATTCTGAGCTCTCTCTTAGGAAAATCATGCTGGTAGGTTGAAATGCAAGAAGAGACTTGACCAAAGTCACAATCAGTCAACATTGAAACCGGGGTCCAAGGATGAACAGCATTTTACTACAAAAGACCATTTAACCTTATAAAGATGAAGTTCAACATGAAACTGGTTCAATTGTGTTAGCCATGACTAAGAGACAGGGTTTATCCGGTGTCAAGCATTTTCTAAAATCTAAGATAAAAGTGTCTGTTTCTTATAGAAACTCTTCCTCTTGCCTCTGAAAATTCTGTAAAACATAGAAACTATTTTGAATGATCTGAAGATATTGCATGGGCCACTTTACTATCATGATCTCTTGGTTGTGAGCCACCATGTGGGTGCTGGGAATCAAACTCAGTTTCTCTACAAGGTCAACAAATGCTTTCACCTGGTGAACTGACTGCAGCCCCACTTCAGGAATTTCTAAAGGCAGATTTGATGGTAAGGACTTCACAAGATCTTGGCACAGAGTGTCCTTATTTCGCCTTTACAAAAAAAAAAAAAAGTCTTGTAAACAAATTCTCATTTAAGCTAGTTTTTCAGTAATTCAAATGTGTTTGAGCATTCCAAGGTCTCTCATTCTGTCTCCTCAGGCCTCATGGAACCCTGCAGAAGAGGAGGTGGGAAGATAGTGATAACCAGAAGGGATAGAGGATACTAAGGAAACAGGTCTTCTGGACACAACTGGACCGATGTACTTATGAACACATGGAGACTGCAGCAGCCTGCAAAGGTCTACACTAGACAGGGTCCCAGCATTGGGAGAGGAAGCTGACACAAGCCCCATTCCTAACCCAGGAGCTATCTTTGATTAATAACTACTTACAAAGGAAAATCAATTTTCTCTGATGGAGTCTCAGTGAGAATACACACAGCACAAGCCCAGGCCACATACACAGAAGTAGATGGCTAGAATAAAACAAAATCAATGCTTTTTTTGGAGGATTTTTGTCTCATAACTTTGACTGTTATTACCCAGATGATATGTCTGGATGTGATCCAATTGGATTCATCCTCCTTAGAACACATTAACATTAGTTCTAAACTCATAATTGAATATTTTCATCAAATTTTCAAGATGTATGATCATAGGTGAAAAAATCTTGCTTACTCTTTTGTTCTTGGCATTGTTTGTGTGATGGTATGCTCGTTTGGGTTCCAGACTTCCTTCAGAAACTATTGATTTTTCTCTTGGCCTTATTTCTCCCCTGTTGTTAAGATTTAATAATATCTACAATTTCATACTAGTGCATATTTACTGGTTGATTTTTGCAAATATGTTGTTGAATCTACACAGTAAATTCTTTTGGGTACTTCAGACACAACACTGACCTTTACCATTTTTGCAAAATAACTTCTAACACAAAGTTCATTAATTTTTATATTCAGTATTTTGTCCCCATTTTAAGAGTTCTTCTAGTTGACTTTATTTTCTCAAACATGAGCCTCATATTTTAATTTTTTGTCATTTTTATTGAGCTCTATGTTTTTCTTCACTCAATCTCCCTCCCTCCCCTCTCCCCTTCCACCTTCTCATGTGATCCCCTCATTTCCAATTTACTCAGGAGATCTTGTCGTTTTTACCTTCCAGTGTAGATCCATGTATGTCTCTTTTAGGTTCCTCTTTGTTGCCTAGTATCTCTGGAGTTGTGACCTGTAGGCTGGATTTTCTTTGTTTTATGTAAAAGCCACTTAGATGTGCATACATGTTATATTTGTCTTTCTGCATCTGGGTTACCTAAAATATTCAAAGAACTCAAGAAATTTGAAATTAAAAGAACAAATAATCCAAAAGAAAATGTGGTAAAGACCTAAACAGAGAATTCTCAACAGACAAATCTAAAATGGCCAAAAGACACTTAAGGAAATACTCAACATCCTTAGCCATCAGAGAAATGCAAATCCAAACAACTCTTGAGATTCTATCTTACACCTGTAAGAATGGCGAAGATCAAAAACATTGATGACAACTTATGCTGGAGAGAATGTGGGGTAAGCTCCTCCATTGCTGGTGGTAGTGCAAACTTGTAGAGCCACTCTGGTTATCAGTATACCAAGTTCTCAGAAAATTAGGAAACAATCTACCTCAAGATCAGAAATACCACTGTTGGGCATATACCAAAAGATGCTCAGTCACACCACAAGGACATGTGTTCAATTATGCTCATAGCAGCATTGTTTGTCATAACCAGAACCTGGAGACAACCTAGATTCCCTTCAACTGAAGAATGGTAATGGTTCACAGTGGTAAAGAATAATAACATCTTGAAATTTACAGGTAAATAGATGAATCAAGACAAAGGGCCTCAAAGATTTTTATTTGTATGCCACTTAAAATGTTCTTGTTACTGGATTCTTTAGCTCTTAAGCAGAAGTTCATCTTTCCTTATTCTGATGCATGTTGATAATAAAATTCTTTCTTTGAACTATGATCCATTTCACTAGCTGTGGAATTGTTTCCACGACTTTCCTTTCTAAGCATTATAGTATATAAGTCTTCCGGAATCTATCCAGCAGACAGGACATCTGATAACATGCATGTTAAGAACATGTAGGAAACTAGAGTGATGACTTTGGAACTGGTTTAGGATGACATCATTGTTAGGTTTGTTTCACTGTTGGATTTATCTGTGTTTTATGGTACTGTTTTATTACTGGAATTAATATTCCAGCTATGTGATCTTTTGGATTTTAAAGATATTTACTGGCAGGTATGAACAGTGGTGGAACTGCAGTATCAGTAAGCATTCACTTTACTGTGTGGGGTTTTATTTTCCACCCACTTGTTTCAGTACCTTCTCCAAAAAAGGGTAGTAAGAATGTTCTTCTGTGAATAGCCGGTGTTTCTTCTATCTATAGATTATTTCTTTATTCCAACTCTCTGAGTATTTCCTGCAAGCCATACTCATGATAATGATGACAACCCTTTCCCCAGCCCTCCCCTGAGTTTACAGGATTCTTCTCGGTCTCTTCTGCATATTTGGTTTTGCCCAGATCCATACATCACACCACTGACTGCTTAAGGGCCAAGTGTGTCTGCCACTGAGATTATTTGGAACATAGTTACTCATGTCCTATAATTACACTAGAATTTCCCAGGAAGCTCAGTTTCATGAATGTCTTCCTACATGTTTGGCTAGAACTAAAGATTTTCCTTGTGAATTTATATTTATAAGGTACTTCTCACCACTTTTCTACATCACTAAAATACCAACAAAGTACTAAAATAAGATGAACTTAAGGAGCCACTTCAAATTGTTTCATTTTTTACTATTTTTGACTGCACATATTCTTGACATATTCCAGTAGTTCTTTAATTAAAATATTCTAAACTCCCATGGCCAAGTTTAATGGCTTATGCAATACAACCACAAATTTCTTAATTTTTTTTTCATTTTTCATCCAATCAATCAATTTTCATTACTGAGAATTGTAATACTAAGTCTGAGACTTTTCTCAGTAGTTTGCAGTTTAAGTAGAGGATACACTTTATTTTTAAACATGTAAATCAAATGTGAGAGAAAACACATAATTCTCTCAAAATTTTGACATAAACATTAAATTTAAAGCCACAGGTTTCATGTCTCAGAAAAATCACATCATATACATATATATATACACACGTACAAATATATAAACTAAAATATATTTTAATTTCATAGAATTGCTAAATTTTATTCTTTATATTCTAAAGGTGAAAGTAATATATCCTTAATTTGTATTAAGTATATTAGCAAATAAGCTTGTATCTACCTGAGGGATTACAATTTTTTCCTACCATTTTTAAATTATCCCTTTGAGTGAATTTTTTCTCTTGGCGTTTTCGACTTCACAGAGGAACTGAAGCTCAGGTTTGCCTCTTTGGCATCACCCTCACAAAGAGACATCAAGCCCCCAGTTTCTGTGAACTGCAGAAAAATACACCAGGGGCAAACAGTTCGCTTGTTGAACCTGAGCAAAGACGTACCCCCATCAGAACTGTAAGGAGAAACTTTTCAACTTCTCTATGTCCCAGGAGAGCAGGAGGATGCTCATGAAAATGATACTTTTATCCATCTTTCCCATAAAGCAAAGAAAAGCTGCCACTCGGGATAGTGAGCTGTCTGAGCAAAGAAAGCATCAACACACATTTGATTTGAAAAGCTTTAAATGCACACACACGTAATGGTTTTCATGGGGGTATATTTTTTAACTCACATTGTTTTATTGGTCCTTCTCTTCTCTTATCTGTGTGACCCTCTTCTGGTTACCTTCCTTTTCTCAGTAGCCTCCTCTTTGTGTGCAGGTGACAGGAATCTTACTAGGTTTTGCACTCCCCTGCTTCCCATAAAATCTCTTTCTTCCCTCTTCCATAAGCCTTTTCAGTTTCATGAACTATATTGTCCACCCATACACACAAGGACAAACAAAAATATATGAGCTTCATGCGAGAGGTAAAAAGTCGTATTTATATTTCTGAGGTTATTTTTCAGTAACATAAAATTTCAAGTTCCCATCACTGCACCAGTTTTGCCATGATGTCACCATTCTTTAAGGGTACATAACATTTCATATTGTTTATGCAGTTTATTTTATTTCTCCAATTCTCTGCTGGTGGGCATTCAAGTTGGTGCCATTTGTATCCATCATGAATAGTGCAGCTACAAATATGGTTGCTCAGTTATCCCTATGGCATGGCTTAAGAGTCTTTTGGTATATCCCCAGAGGTATTATAGCTGAGTCAAATAGTATTTCCATATTTATCATTTTTAGGAAACTCCATAGTATCTGTATCAATTTATATTACTACCAAGAGAGAAGGATTTTTTCTGTTCACATATTCTCACCATAATGTTGAGACATTCATTTTCTTAATCATAGCCAATTTAAATGAGGATTAATTTTACTTTTCATGTCTCTTATTTATAAAAATATAGACACTAAAAGATAGAAAGGTCTCCCTGACTTATGGATTGATAATATTTTTAAAACATCTAGATTATCAAAAGTGGTCTACAGGTTCAATGCAACCCCCATCATAGAATTTAAAAAATACCCTAGAGTTCATGTAGAATTATGAAAGCCTGAAAGTAGATAAAGAAATCCTAAACAGAGAGAACACAACTGAAGACATCACAATACATGGCCTCTATTTCTACTACAGAGCCGTAGTGACAAGAACAGCATGATGCCAGAACAAAATAAGTATGACAGACTAGTGATGAAATACTTATCAGAAGTACTGAGTAGGTGGCTTGGCTTAATTAAGAGAACCTGAGTTCAGTATCTAAAATGCAAGTAGAGTGGTCCTCAGAGACCTGTAACTCCAGCCCCTTTCAGACCTCTGTGGATACACACACACACACACACACACACACACACACACGTGGCATATGCTCAACACAAATGCATATACACGTACAGGGATAAAAATAAAGTAAATTTTAACAATTCACGCCTCAGAAATAAGAATATCATCTTCGATAGATGATAGAAAACTTAAAGATACTTACAAGAGAATTTAATTAAAGACTTATTTCTCATCTTTCACAGAAATCAGTTGAAATTGGGTCAAAGACCTGAAATGCAGGACTTCAAATGATGGAGACAATATAACATCTAGACATATTATGGTATTAAGTAAAAATTTCTATTTCAGGAATAGGTTGTATTGAGCCCTGGCGAAAGGACTCCTCTAGAAACCCCCAAATATCAGGCTCTCATCAAGGCTGCGAACTATTCTCCATAACCTTGTGGCCAGGCTTATTGCTGAAGAAATTACTTACTTACATTATTGAACATGGAAAAGTCAAGCTATTGCCTAACTAGAAGCTTCACTCTTATTTACTAGTATTCATGGTGCTAGGTGATACTTTACTCCTTACCAGAGGAGAAGGGTGATTGATCATCAGTATCACCTCACCAGAAAGCAAATTCTTTGACCACAACAAGAGCTACTGGCAAATATACTAGTACAAAAGAGATACAAATGCTGTTAGAGTAGACAATTACTTTTTGATTGGATTTAAGGCTTCTTCCAAGGGATAGATGTTAATGGTCAAGAATTTTAGCTGACAATGCTAAAATGGTCAAGAACATGAGTCTAGATGAGGCATATGTTTAGTGAAAAATCTACTGCTATTATTCTGCTAGAGAACATAGGAATAAAATGACTTTGGATGTTATATTGCAATATGCATAGATCAACGCTTTACTCAACCCACATCATAGAAGCTTCTTCTTACAGCAGGTGGTAAATTACAAGATGCTACAGAACTGGTTATTGTGCAAAGCGACTTTGGAGCAAGCATTCAGCCCTAAATGAGACATCTCTGTCAATCTCCTCTACTCCGGGATTTTAAAAGTTTGTAAATGTCAAAGGTTCTCAATGAATCCAGGGAAATAGCATCTTCCAATTACAACAGGACTGGTATGCCTATGAACGTAGAGACTGTGACAGTGTTCATAAGACCTGCACAGGTTCAAGTCAGTCCAAATCCCAGCACTAATAAGGGAAAGTGAACACCAAGTCCAGCCTCTAACAATGACACTACTATTGTAAACTGTTGGGAAAGAGAAAATAGGTTTTCCCCCCAATAGATAGATCAATCACACCCCAGATCATGGTCCATGCTCAGGACGACTTGACCAACACATAATAGACTCTAGTTGCTTTTCTTTTTCTTTTTGGGTAATCTTTTGTGTGTACTCTTATTGCTTCATAATTTATTTTGTCTTACTGATTTTCTTTCTTTGTTCTAGCTAATGTTTTGAATTTATTTTTTATATTTTTGTCTATTGTCATTTATCTTGCATCTTTTTGTGTAGGGTTAAGCCAGCTCCTTAGGGGGCGGGCTTGCCTCGGGCGAATGTTTACTTATAAATCGGGAGCCCAGGAGTCCGCGCTCCTTCTGCTTCCTGTGCTCCGTGGGAACCTTGGTCCTGTAAGTTTATTTCTTCATTAAAGCTGTATATATTCTTTACAATCTGCCTGCATTTATTTACGCCGCTACATTATTAGAGAAAAAGAACAGGAAGTTTGTTGGTTCTGGGCATGGAGAGGAGTTGTAAGGATTTGGGAAGGAGAAAGAATGTGATCAAAACTATTGTGTGGAAAATATGTTGTAAAAGCTGAAATAAAATCATAACAACTATCAATATGTTTTATATATTTATTTGCGTGCATGTGTATGCATGTGTGAGTGTGCATGTGTGTGCACACACTTGTGCACACAGGTATGGATGGCTGTGTGTGCTCAGAAGTCAGAAAAGGATGTCAGATTTGTTGAATCTGAATTTACAGGTGCTTGGGAGACAGCTTGGTTGCTTTGTGGATCTAGGATCCGAACTCAGTTTCTTATAATGAAACGGTAAAATTTCTTAACTGCTGATCCAACTCTTCACGCTCAGTTTGATTACTGTTTCATTTAAATGCATATAATACAATTTTCATTTAGGTTTAAGATATATTATAAATGATGAAATTTCTCTGAGAATCAGTGTATAGGGACATGAAACATCAATGTCTACCTCTTCAATATCAGGTAGAGAATGAGGGCCAGGAAGTAAAAGGTGGTAAAAACACAGGAAAGAGTAACCTGTTCAGTCCATTATTTAAAAAAAAAAAGTGCTCGGGCTTCTACCCATGTGGCATTATTCCGATGCATCAGATTTAGACATTATCTGCACTAGAGCTATCAAAGTAGTGCATAAAAGAATTTCCTCTAAAAAATTCTAGCACCTTAACTAGGTAACAGTATCCATTTATTTTTTATTTTTTTAATTTATTTATTTATTAAAGATTTCTGTCTCTTCACCGCCACTGCCTCCCATTTCCCTCCCCCTCCCCCAATCAAGTCTCCCTCCCTCGTCATCCCAAAGAGAGATCATATAGGCATCCTCCTGAATATTAACCTTCATCAGTATCCTTTTTTTTTTATTTTTGGTTTTTCAAGACAGGGTTTCTCTGTGGTTTTGGAGCCTGTCCTGGAACTAGCTCTTGTAGACCAGGCTGGTCTCGAACTCACAGAGATCCGCCTGCCTCTGACTCCCAAGTGCTGGGATTAAAGGCGTGTGCCACCACCACCTGGCTATCAGTACCCATTTCTTGTTCAGAGTTTTTCTAGCCAACTTTGGGATGGCATTCATTCTTTATTTCTTCACTGAACCAGACTAGACATATTAAATATGATAAAATGAGACTTCAGTATTAATCGTGAATATATTCCTTAGCTTTATTTTAATATGTGAGTGGAGGAAGGGTCTATTTTAAAATATTTCTAGCAGTCTATCATTCATAGCAATTAGCCTTGGGAGAGGTCTATTATTGAAGTAAGATTGGCAGCTCTCTCTGAAACAAGTGCAGTTAATTCATGAGCATGTGCCCACAGTTCTCCTTTCCAGCCCCTACTCAGTTCCTAAGACTTGTTAAGCACAGTCATTAAGGATGGATGATTCTCACAAAGGGTGAGTTTTCATCTGTGTATGTGCAGATAAGTTTTTTCTGGCTGACAGCATGGCCATCCCTTCTTACTCCTCCATTTGACACAAAGATGGTTTAACCCCATTAAGCCTTAGTGTATGGGTGCACCCACCCACCACAGCAACAGCAGGAACATTCTGTGGCTCTACTGAATGTTATGCAATTTGTCTCATTCAGCCTTCTCTGTTTCAGCAGTTTCTGAACATAGCCGTGTGTAAATCCAGCAGTCCCGGTGACAGGCTCTCCCTTGGCTCTCTCTATGCTCATAACCCATTTCCAAATGAAGGAACGAGCGCTCCATTTTCTTTGGGTGCCTCTGTATGACTTCATACATATAGTGCACACATCCTAGGATATCTTTTAGCTCATGTAGACACAGTCATGCTATTTGAGAACAAATCAAAGGTTCGCTGTAGGTTTTAGGAAAGAACAGACCTTTGGCATGAGTCTTTTTCTATGGCTTCCAATACAGGTGATGGAAGATTCTTGAGAAAGTTAGAATGAATCAAGTCATTCTGTTTATAGATGCCTTCTTCTTGTTTTGGAGAAACCAAACACATTTTCTTCTTAACATCGTGGTTTTTAAAATTCTGCTAAGGAAATCAGGCAATTGCATTAATATATATTCTAAAATAAAAGGGCTAAGCCTCCCTTTACTCATTTTTTGGACACATTGTCTTTCTAAGTTGTCCATGTTGGTCTGAAACTTGTGATCCCCTTGCCTCAGCCTCTCCAGGGTTGGAATTACAGGCATCCCCCACCATGTCTTGATCTTACAAAAATACTTAAAGTCATAAATTTTCAAACCAGGAGAGATGTCTAACAAAGCACATTCTGTGTTTTAATTCTCCTGCAGGTCACAAGCAAGAAGGTGATGTGTGTTCTTTTTTGATCATAATTATTGGCTCAGAATGCACAGATGTGGTGTAATTTTCCACCTCCCGTCCTTTAACTTTCTCAATTTCAAATTCACTTGTTGGAATTGTTTTGTTTTACTTGCTCATCTCTCTCTCTCTCTTTCTCTCTCTCTCTTTCTCTCTCTTGTATGTGTGTACGTGTGTGTGTGAGTGTGTGTGTGTGTGTGTGCGTGTGTGTGTGTGTTAATAGCATTCTTTACTTTAAGGGAATTATCCCCGGAGTGATTATAAAACTCTAAATAAAAGTTTATTTCCTGTAGTAACATTGACTAATAAGTATTGCCTTTTATACTGATCTTAATCAGAAATGTGTAATAACCCAATTGAAAATAAAATGTCAGACACTTCAAAGGATAACAAACCATCTATTTTAAGAATGAGAATGATTGTTACTCATGACTAACCAAGAAAGCTACCAAAAACATTCACATAGACATGATTAGTCTCCAAATAAGGGCTAAGAGAGTGCTAGCTATATTATTTGCCTGGCTATGAAGCCTGAACTTTTGCTTCTTTGCATTCCACATACTATTTGTGGATAGAATATTTTTTTCACACGATCTATGCATCAACATTGTCAAGGGCAGTGGTACACACCTGTTGTCCCAGCTGTGGACAACTTTTGAAGATAACTTGCTTTAATTTTCCCTATGGTTTTTAATAAGTATACTCTGATAGGCCTATGTAAACCATTAATTATACAAGTTCTACTTGACGGATGTAGAAATGCTGGCTTGGTTCATTAATTTCTTTGTCAGTATGAGCAAGTTAGGACTTCTCTGATGCTGTTTCTCTAATATTCTGTCATTTTCTCTTCACAGTTTCCTCTGATGTATGCTTGAGTTTAGGGTGTGTTACATGCCTCTTGACGTTCTCTTAAATCCTCTTACCTATTATGAAATACATTAGGATATTTTATCTTAACCTCTTCATATTTACAAACTAAATGCCATCTAATGTCTCATACTTAAATCATCATTTCTAATTTTATTTTACATACAGTGCTTTTAACCTTTGAGGACAATTTTACCTTCCTTGAAAATAGATTTAGCGGTGATTTTATCTTACCCCTTTTTCATGTATACTACTCAGAAGACAATTAACATCATTAGAATGTTATAGTTTAGCATCTAGATTTTAAATGAGATCCTTGGTGTCACTTTTACTTAACAGGAGACCAGAGACTGAACCCAATTGGCCCTCCAGTCTTTGAACTCCTCACAACTGTAAACCAAAGTAAAAATTTTCTGTTATGAATTAAGTGTCTGTGGTTTTATTCTCTTTGCTTGATTACCAAGGCTCAGTTCACAGAGCATCACAGGTATCCAAAGGTCCTCTGCTTTGTTCTTGACTACATGGCTTCTTCCATCTAAGTCTTCTGGCACAGGCAATCTATTATTTCTAAACAAGTCCATGGTTATATGGATCACAAGCTTTTGGCTAAACAAGAAAAATAAGAACAATAAACGTAGTTTATTGGATGAAAAGTACAGTACCAAAGCCTTAGGAAGGGGATATTTCCTCAATTCATCGCCCAGGAAAGTGTTCCCAGCATCTACAATAGGCTGCAGATAGAAGAGAATAAGGACAAACCCCAGGGCAGTAGTGGAGACACAAGTCACAAAAGCGCAACTCAGTAATGAAATTGCACCCACCTGTTGGCTGCATGTGTGCAACTTATTCTATGTATATTTACGCACACATGAATTATATATATACTTGTTGTAATAAGGAGTGGCGGGGCCGCGTCCCCAGCACCCCTGTGGCCTGGCTAGCTTAAGCCCCGAAATAACAACACACAAACTGTATTCATTTAAACACTGCTTGGCCCATTAGTTTCAGTTTCTTATTGGCTAGCTCTTACATATTGATCTAACCCATTTCTAATAATCTGTGTAGCTCCACGAGCTGGCTTACCAGGAAGATCTTAACCTGCTTCTGTCTGGAGTGGGAGAATCATGGCGACTCTCTGACTCAGCTTCTTTCTCCCAGCCTTCTGTTCTGTTTACTCCACCCACCTATGTTCTAACCAATGAGGCCAAGCAGTTTCTTTATTACTTAACCAATGACCTTCCTCCATCATATAGTTATTGTAGAAATATATACATTATATGACTTTGAACTCGTATATTTTGTTTAAAAGTTTACTATAAATATATATATAGTATCTATATATATGTACATGTATGTGTATATACATATGTATGTAGTTATGTATTTCCTTCTGATGTTTTCAATAAAAAATAGAATATATAGAAAATAATATTTTTAAATAGACTAAATTGATGAATTACCTCAAAATCTTAAAATGAGCCTGGCTCTAAGTAACAACAAAGACTTGAAAACTTGTTTTCAACAAGCAAATGGAAAAATGACAAGAGAAAACCACTTTATTTTTGTCCCACAGAGATGGTTTGTTTACAGGTAGAGAATGTTTATTTGCTGTTTTATCTGAACAAACTCTCATTGTTCATGGAGCTTAAGGAGTGATTATGAGGCTGTCTACATATGGAGCAGGAGAGGAGCAGCTTGTGAGTTTGGAGGGCAGGGAATGCTAATAGATGCTGGAGTTTATACAGCTACTGTGTGCCACAGCAGCATGGTAGACTGCATTATACTTAATTATTTATCTTTGCATACTAAAAATGAGACAAATCATTAAAATAAATTGCTGCAAATGCTGCTAAATAATAGCTCTGGAATCTATACAACAGCAAAAGATTATGTTTTGAAAGTATTCTCTGAGGCTCCTGCTGTGGGCTTTGGGAAAATAAAGCAAAAACTAGCTAAATGAGATATATTACAAATCACTGTGAACCACTGCTATGCTTATATATTTTATATCAGGAGGACAGAATATTTTAAGTTCCAGGAATAGTTTTTAAACTACATCAGAATAAAACAACCTAAGAAAATTGTCTGAGGAGGAAAGAAAATTATTTTGTAGCTTAGAGGTTTCATTTTAAATAAAATTTTGGATGAGTCCTGTAGGTCAGTATTTAGACAAACAAATGGAGAGAAAAGTACCAATAAAAATGCAATTGAATGAATGCAAAGTAACTGCTTGATATTAAGATGCCTCAAGCTTACACCCATGTATATGGTTTTCCTAAATATTGTAATGGTTATGATTAAAGGACACAGGTGACAATCTGATTCTGACTGTACTTGACAATGCCAGTGTACTAATTACAGTAGCAAAGCCACAACAGTATCATCACATGAAAGCTGATCAACAAGTGGGAACCAGTGGCTTTACCACCATCTTTATACCATTCTCAATGGTCTATTCTTGAAGCTTAGGAATCAGGTATTTCAGGAAATAACTGACATCATGACAAGGAATCAATGATTTAGTCTCCATTAAATTAAAGCCTTCATCGACTTCATCTACCTCACCATTAACTTCTGAGGAAGACCATCATTTTCTATCTCTAGAGAAACAGCAGATCAAACAAGAATCAATCGTGCTAACATGCAATATATTAGGTATTAATGGAACATTAGATTAGATGTTAACAGACAAACACAATAAACATATTAAGCCAATCACCTAAAAATCCACTGATAAGTGATTCCATCCAAGAGGCAGCACAAGATATGACTCCAACCAATACAGTGAGGGAACTACTGAGGTTTAAAAAATATTTAAGAAAGAAAGAATAGTATCTGAGTCTGACTAACACATCAATATGCATGCTTTCCATAGCTTCAAGGCCTTAAACAAAGATTACATACTTAATAATATGAAAGTATTACTACTAATAATTGCATTGTGCTTTTTTAAGATTTTTAAATATGAGTGGGTAATGTTTAACACCTAGAAATTGCCATGAAATATTTCAGTGGATTTTAGAGAGCTCAGTGCATATATTTGGATATAGCTAAAACTTGTAAGTTATTGCTAGCTACTAAAGTTAGCATGGAGAGTCCCACACTCTTGGGCATTCTTTTGAGCTAATGAGTTGCATCCTCAGCTTCCTCGGTCCTGAGCCTCTGAACACGGCTGTGTGGCATTTTTTGCATGAAATTCCTGCACAGGCATTCCTGCAGAGCATTCCTAGCACGGCAGCCCCTGACTTACAGAAAGTCTGCTAGTACGAGTCAGTTTCTCCGTCTAACCCTTGCTCATCTATCCCTCTTCTATCCCTCTGGAGATCATTGGCAAATAACATTACTTGTACAATTAGATTATGAATGTCACAGCATTAATATTCATCATTAAAACCCCAATTTTAATTTAAAATTGTGTGCCTTGGAACCTTGGTAGTGGTGGGAAGAGACCTGGGCATTTTGGGGTTGTTTTGGGGAAGCTTTTTTTTGAAGGGACTAATGAACTAAATAGGAAACTTAGCAGAAGCAAGCACAGATCTGTGATGATTCTGAGGATTTTATCTTAATCACAGGAGTCCTTTTTTGTTAGCATGATTTCTAGAAATGACAGGTAGTTTGGGTGATCTGATGATGGCAGTTCCTAGATAGGATCCAGGATGGGGCTTTAAGAGGTTAGCCTGATAAGCCATCATGTGGACAAAGGGGGAGTCCGAGAAAGTTGAATACAGCAGTATCAAGAACATAGATTTTATGTAAGCTAGGTATGAACTGGGTTAATTAAACCAAAAATGCTACATTACCCAAAATGCCAAGATACCAAGAGGAAACATGGAGAAGAAAAACACTATTGAATATTGAAGAGGTGGGACTGGTCAGAACAAAGCAAAATGAGGATGCCTGTTGTCAGAGAGGCCCCAGAGAGACAGGAAGATGATGTTTATAAACTGATCTCATGGGTTAGCAACTACAGAGTCTCAGTGCTCAAAAACAAGGAGGACCATTACAAAGTGGTGACTGAACAGTCCAGAATGCCCCGTTCTAAAGAACCTGAGCAGTGAGGGAGGCCCCTTCCAGACTCAGCAGAGAATGGGTAAGTGATGGGAAGCCAAGCACAGAAACTTCCTTTCCTATATGTCCCATAAAATACTATTAAATGGACTTGAATCTATACAAATCTAAGTCACAAACATAGCCTCTTTATAGTCCAAGGTACTATATGCTTATGCTTCAAATAAATTATCCTTTCATTTTGTATCTATACATGTATATCGATGAATATTTATGAGTGTATATAAGCATATATTTTTGTATACAGATAGAAAGATTAAGATAAATTGTGGTGGACTGGTGTTTCATCACGGTAGTGATAATTGGATCAAAATCAGTTCACAGTCATACCTGAAAACCGCTGCAAGTATCAAGCAAAGAAAGTAGGGTCGTGTATGCTAATGCTGAGGACTGACATTTAATGAGGGTATTTCCAAAGTGGAGAGGTTCTCCTTGGTAGATTAACAACATGTACACTGTACTTGGATATTTTAATGTCCCCATATTTGAGTCATAATACTTTTTATTTTACTAATTGAATGGTACAATATTAAGTTTAAAACCAGACTATGGAGACTGTGCAGTGGTAGTGTATACCTTTAATCCTAGCACTCGGGAGGCAGAGACAGGTGGATCTCTGTGACTTTGAGGCCAGCCAGGTCTAAAAAAGCTAGTTCCAGGACAGGCTTCAAAGTTACAGAGAAACCCTGTCTGGAAAAATTGTTGGAAAACTGACTTTCTGCAACAACATATTGCATGTACATGAAAGCAAATATTGCTAATTTTCAAAAAGAATATAAAGTGTCAGACATTTTTAAGCATTTAGAAGTGCAATTTCTATAGATTTGGTAGTATCCATAGTTGAAGTTCAATAACTTATTTTTCTCTATATGCTATATTTATAGAATGTTCATACTCGCAGTCTCTATTAATTAGAAAATTCACAACTTGTAGAACCTGTGAGTTTTGAGAAAGCTAATGATTTTATTTATATATAATTCAGTTTTGGGTAGATTAAGCCTTGTGCATATGGATTGAAAATTTTAGATGAACATACATTAACCATGTTGAAGGGAGCTGATAATAGCTGACAGAAATCGTGCATCTTTACAATGGTGAGCAATAATTGTGTGTGCTCATGATATAACCTGACCACTTCTCAGAGACCACTGACCCCAGAAACTTGAGGGCATTCCCTTCACACCTGCTCACTTTTAGGATGACTGTGACTAGCAGCCACAGATCAGGCTCTGGAAAGCAAATAGAAGTTCAAGGCTGCATGATGGAGTGAGGCAATATGAACACAAAACTAAGAATCAGGATGGGGGCAGCATCTGATGTTTGCAATCACTCTGTTACTCTGATCATTAGCTAGCTACACTATGCCTGTTACCTTGCCAGCTCTCATGAATAAACACACAGTGATGAAAAAATTTAAATGTCTGGCAAAGAAGGAAAACCCCACAAAATTATACTAATAAACAAACACAATTATAGATGAGAGTGTATCCCACGGTGTAGAATGGAGATTCCATGCTGTTTTCCAATAGGCAAAGCAGGCACAGGCATCTCTGAAGATGCACTCAGGGAGAATAGGTATATGTTGATCCTAGACTGTTCAGTACATCTACAGGTTAACTGTGACAAGCCGGTGTTCTGTTGCAGACACCAATGCTCACCATCTTTCTGTTACTGAATACATAGCTTACTGACTTACGGAAGAAAGTTGTTTAGTTCTGAGTTTCAGAGGTCTTAGTCTGGAATTGGGTGTTCCTGTGGCTTTGGGTGCAGCCGGGATTCAGAATAACCAGGAAGAAGCAAATGCACTCAGCTCAGAACAGGAAGCAGAAGAGAGAAGAGGAGAAAGGGATTGGTCCTACTGTGCATCCTGCCAAGGATAAGTCTGCCACAGACTGAAGGCCCCACCCCTTAACAGGTTCCACTGCTTTTCAACCATGCTATCCTAGCGGAAGTGTCTCTTAACACAGGGGCCTTCAAAACATATGTGATCAATGCCATGCAAAACTAACCTCAGCATGGAAGAGGTGTGCATCTCACAGAGAAAGTGCTCACTATGACAGTAGGCGATGGCTGATGGTTTTAGCAGCAATTACAATATGAGCAGAAAAGCTTTGTGAGACATTGGTCTATGTTGGGATGTGAACTGTGAGTGAAAATTTCAATATTCTTTAGATTATCTTTCCAGGAAACAGATTGTTCAAGCTGCCTTGCGGTAGACATTTTGAAGGAAAAGAGCTGTGCTGGAGACAATTAAGTGCAATATTCTAATGAAAAGTAATGAGAGGTGGGTGTGTCTCCAAGGAAGTCGTTGGATGTCTCAGTGAAGACTATAATGGTGACTATGATCACTATTTAAATGTGTGCATGTCACCAGGGTTTATAAAATATGATTTAAAGAATCATGTTCTCCATAGTGTAATCTTTACTGGCTAAATTAATTTGCTAATTTTTGTGTATTTATTCTTTTCTAGAAAATCTCCGGGGTAAAGAAATCTGTGGATCTCACAAGCCAGTGCTTCTCCTGTGGGAATGACTTTGTTCACTCAATATCTGTTCATGCCTTCTGAAGCTAGTAGTGCCCAGTGGAACAAACTGAGAAAAAAGGGTTTGACTGTAGGATTTTTTCTCCTTTTTTGCATTTTCAATTAGCCTTGAGGTTTTATGAAAGGAAGCTTTTCTATTTTGTCAACAAAAGCAAAGTTCCTGTACCTACTAAGAACAGAGGGCTGAGACATATTCTCAATAGCAATCAGCTAGATCTCAGCAAAGACTTGAAGCCAGGAACGGAAGCCCAGCAGGGTCAATCTGTGAAATCCTGCTGCAGATCTCTACAGACAGAAGCCCAAATCCTCTATGACTGACCAATTATAAACTATTCCCTATTCAGCTTCATTTGTACTTTGAGATTTGCAGTTGAAAGTTTTTTTTAAGACTCTTCTCTGGGAAAATTTTAGAGCTCCAAAGGAGGTAAAGAATCTGTGGAGGAAATGAAGCCATGACCCAGAAACAGAGCTGCTGAGTGACCCAATTCATAAGAAACGAAGGACGTGCCTGAATAAGGTCGGTTTTCTCAAGGCTGAGTTAAGTGTGGATTGTGTGTATTTGTGCATGGGAAGAAAGGCAGAACTGTAGAGTAGAGAGCATCCAAGAACACGGAGAACTTTCCAGAAAATACCAACAAATTGGAATGTGAGGCTTCAGCAGAACGGAAAGACACACAGACAAAGATACACAAACATTCCAGTTCACACATTACAATTTAGTAGTAGTAAAGTAATACACTGAAAATAATCATCCATACAGTCAAATATTTTAAAATATCCTCAAATATAAAGTTGGAGAGAGGGCTCAGGGGTCACGCGTTCTTGTTTCAGAGAACTGGAGTTCAGTTCCCAGATCCTTGTCTGGTTGCACAAAAATGCCTCTACCTCCAGCTACAGGCAGTCTGACTCTCGTCAGCCACCTGCACACCCCCCCATATATACCTTTAATCCCAGTAGCCACACTAGCTTGCCATAGAAACCAGGCAGTACTGGTACACACCTTTAATTCCAGAACTAGAGATGATTATAAAATGGGAGAAACATAGTTGAGCACATGTCCTTGTGGTATGATTGTGCATCCTTTGGATATATACCCAAAAGTGGTATTGTTGGATCTTGAGGTAGATTGTTTCTTAATTTTCTGAGAAATCGCCATACTGACTTCCAAAGTAGCTATACCAGTTTGCACTTCCACCAGCAATGGAGGAGTATTCTCTTTATCCCACATCCTCTCCAGCATAAGATATCATCAGTGTTTTTGATCTTGTACCTTCTGATAGGTGTAAGATGGAATCTCAGAGTTGTTTTGAATTGCGATTCTTTGATGGCTAAGGATGTTGAGCATTTCCTTAAGTGTCTTTCGGCCATTTTAGAATCATCTGTTGAGAGTTCTCTGTTTATGTCTGTACCCCATTTTTATTGGATTATTTGTTCTTTTGATGATCAGTTTCTTGAGTTCTTTGTATATTTCGGAGATCAACCCTCTGCGTGATGTGGGGTTGGTGAAGATCTTTTCCCATTCGGTAGGCTGCCTTTTGGTCTTATAGACCACTTCCTTTGCTTTACAGAAGCTTCTCAGTTTCAGGAGGTCCCATTTATTAATTATTTCTTTCAGTGTCTGTGCTACTGGGGTTATATGTAGGAAATAGTCTCCTGTGTCTTCCTACTTTCTCTTCAGTGTGGTTGGTTTTATGTTGAGATCATTGATCCATTTGGACTTGAGTTTGTGCATGGTGATAGACGTGGATCATTTTTATTCTTCTACATGTTGATATAAGTTATGCCAAGACCATTTGTTAAATAAGCTTTCTTTTTATATTTTTTACTTTTTGTCAAAAATCAGGTGTTTGTAGGTGTGTGGATTGATATCTGGGTCTTCGATTTGGTTCCATTGGTCCTCTTGCCTATTTTTATGCCCAAACTGTTTTCATTACTGTAGTTCTGTCTATGTTCAGATAAGCATTATTTTAATAGTCAGAACCTGGAAACAAACTAAACGCTCCTAAACTGAATGATGGATAAAGAAAATATGGTATATTTACACATTGGAGTACTACATAGTGGGAAAAAAATTAATTACATCCTTAAATTTGTAGTCAAATTGATGCATCTAGAAAACATCATATTGAGTGAGGTAACCCAGACCCAGAAAGACAAATATCATGTGTACTCACTGATAAGTGGCTTTTAGACATAAAGCTAAGAAAAACGAGCCTATAATTCAAAACCTCAGAGAACCTAGACAACAAGGAAGACCCTAAAAGAGACATATATGGATCTAATCTACATGGGAGGTAAAAAAAAAAGTCAAGATCTCCTGAGTAAATTGGGAGCATGGGGTTTATGGTTCAGGGTAGAAGGGGAGGGTGTAGAAAAGGAGGGGAGTGGAGAAAAATATTTAGTTCAATAAAAACAATTTTAAATAAAGGTGGGAAAAAACAGCTCTCAGACTGAGTCTCATTCTGAGAATTCTGGAGGCAGGATCGACCTTTCAGACTGAGATCATGGTAGGAGCCAGTGGCTGACTGCTTTACAGATCTTCTTGTTTAACCCCAACATCCCTCTCTGTGTTTTTACTAATTGTGCTTCACTTTCAGAATATATTCCTCATATGGTGATATTAATAGCTTGTTTTAATATTTCAATTAGAAAATAGACTTATATTTTCCAGGATCCTATGTCAGGAGCCAATTTCCTCCTAAAATCATTGCAGGAACCATCACCCTGGGGAGTCTGCAGAGAACCCCACCCCCCTAATTGTGTTAGGAATCATTCTATTGACAGAGCCTACCCCACACCCAAATTGGCTGTTAATGAGAGCTATCTGTTAGCGGAATCCACCCCACATTCCAAATTATCTAGGGAGCTAGGTGTGTCAACTCGTGACTTCTTGGCCTACAGTGACCTGACCAAAGATAACCTCCTGCCTACGTGACCAACGAGGACCATGTGACCAACGTGAACCACGTGGCAAGAGCCCAGGCCCCTGTGCCCATCCCCCAACTCTTTACCATATATAAGCTGTACCCCATCTCTAATAAACGGAGGCTTTGACAAGAAACCCCGCTTAGCCTCCTTCCTGTCTCCTAGCTCATATCTTCCAGGTAGTGCCTCTCCAGGACCCTGGAATAACTGACTGCCGGGTGGGTTACTAACCCTAGACTGAGTAACCCACCCAAAAGGCAGTCTACAATCCTAAGTCATAAGTTAGGGTTGTCTCTGATTTTGTTAATTCCTTAAGTAAAATTGGGAGAAATGCCACCCAGTGCAATAGAATCTAACTATTCCAAGTGTCTCTGAGTTGTCATCTATCTCAGTCAGTGTTCTATTGATGTGAAGAAACACCATGACCAAGCCAACTCTTATAAAGGGACTCATTTAATTGGAACTTGCTTATAGTTTCAGAGGTTAGTCAATTGTCATCACTGCAAGGAGCATCGAAGAACTGGTTGAGACCTACATTCTAATCTGTAGGAAGAGAAAAATGGAAGTTTCTGTCCTGTCCAGTCACAGAGTCATCAATCCCAAACAAAAACAAAGAGACTTATATTAAGAATAGACTGTTTGGACTATTGATCAGGCTTATTTCAAGATAGCTCTTACATCTTTAAAAAAACAAGATGTTACTTGTTCTTTATACAACCAAATAATACTAATTGCAGGAAGTAACCCAAAGGGTACTCAAAGTAATGAAATGTAGAATATAGATGTGTTCTATTTTGTAGAATTTGGAAAATTAAAATATGTACACCACATCACTGATACCTATTCATGTTTTCAATGACCTACTTCTTTGAGTTTGGAAAAGGCTGATTCAGTAATCATATATTTACTAGAAGCTGTAGCCATCATGGGTATACCTGTACAAATAATAATAGACAATGCTCAAGCATATTTCTCTAAGAAAATAAAACAGTTTTTGCATATTATATTATAAAGTATATTACAGGTATACTACATAATCAGTTATAGAAAGATCAAATCAAACTATAAAGGATATGTTAAATAAATAAAAAGGAATGGCAAATACTCGGAGAAATAGGTTACATAATGCTTTACTGGCCTTGAATTTTCTTATTGCTAGTGAGAAAGGAACAGAGCTGCAGAGAGACACTGGACAATAGAAAAAACTTCTAAGTAAATCAGCCAGTGTACTTCAAGAATGTGTTGACATTGGAATGGAAACCAGGTGTACTACATTGAGGAAGGAATTTCTCTCTTGTTTCCACAGGAGAAAAAAAAGCTATATTATCAAAATTAATCAAGATTTGGTTTGAAATAGAGAAACATCTTGATAAAAAGAAATGTCAGCTCATTCACAGAGGTGACAATTCTACAAATTGTAAGGAAACCCCACAAGAGTTGGGGCAGGGTTCTGTTCTTGTCTTTGCAGGAAAATAGAAAATACCTATCTTTAAGAAGTCAAGAGAACTTGGACATCCAGATGCCTAAAGAAGAAAAATTAGCTATCCAGAAAAAATCACCAAGCAAATAAATTCTGACATATAATACCAGAATAATCTTCAGGGCAAAATCTTACTACCTAAACGTACATATCTCCTTGCTTCTCAATATAATGGTGTCCCAACTCACCTGAAAATCAAAGTTGGGTTTAGACTAGGACTGTGGCTCTCTTCTCTATATCCAAGCATGTTGTTAAAAGAAAAACTCAGAGTTTCTATCTATCAGGAGAGCCACCTGATGTGGGACAGAAGAAAAATAAAAATCTAGGGACTAAGATTATCAAAACTCTGCTTTCAAAAATTCTATTTCTTTTCATACCTATTTTCATCTCTATGGTAAATTCCTTTGGATGAATGTCTACTGAATTCTTTTACAGAAATCTCTCATGTCTCCAGGACAAAGTGGGGCCCTACAACTATGTTTCCACCTGGTTCATATGATGCCATTCAGCTAATAGCACCCCGTAAAGATGGGCTCTGCACCACAAATTGCTCAGAAAGCATTCTAGGTGGCTAGTAGACTTCTCTAGCCAGTACTTGAGACAAGTCCTGCACTTTACCATAACACATAGACTGGACAAAATTCCTTTCCCAGAATTTGACAATTAACCCAAGTTTTTCTTTTGAGGATCCTCTAACAATATTATCATAACCAGAAAGCAGGAAGAAAATTTAAGAATATGATGCCCACATTTCCAAGAGGTGGAGTGAATGGTTTTGGTTGTTCAATGAATTATGGGTATTTTTCATTGTTTAGAGGGGTTGGCTACAAGTTATTATTGGTAATGGTCAGAAAAAAAAGCCAAATAAAGAAAATTAGATTCAAGGTTCTTGTTTTGGGAAAAAAGTGATATAGATATGATAAGATAAGAATAGATTATTGAAACTACTTTATAAATTAAAAAGAGAGAATATGGATATGGCAAGATAAAAAGGTAGATTATTTATCTACTTTTAAAAAGCAACTATTAGCTTTAAATATTATATATGGACTTGACTTTTATATATTGTATACAAATTTTATATATTGATACAAATTTGAGATATACTTTGTTAAAACATACTGTACATATGATTCTAATCTTGTTCAAGGTAATGTACCTTTACAGCTCATTTAACAATGCAATGCATTTTCTAGTCTTTGAAAGCTATTACTGTCATCAATTGTTTAGCGTAGTAAGGAAATGCAGGTTAGTAACTAGTCACTTATTATAATCGAACTTGTAGTCACATTAGGGATGTTTTCTGGGTCAAAGGCATATTTTAAATAGACAGGTCACCTTTAAACACTTCAGAAATCTACAGAATATGGTCCTTAAGATGCTTTAATAACAAAGGTTCTTTTTTTATGATAAAGAGAAATGTCTGCTCCAGTCAACACCAGTCTACTTCAGAGAAGATAATGAGCAACGAAAAACTCCACATGAAATTTACTCACACTTCCTACTTATTCCATTAATATATTTTTCTTCTTGGGTCTCTACAGAGTTAAAGACTAGGTATTTATAAATGTCCTTGTTTATCTGACATGGAAAGCAAGTAATAATAGAAAGTAAATTTGGACATACAGGTATAAGATAGGATAAGTAAGGAATATTTATTTGAATTCCTCAAATGCAAATGGACTAGACATTTTTGATATATTTATTGATTGTATATATTGTATATAGCCATTGTACTTATTGTATATAGTTTTTCTTATATTAGTTAATAGTCTCTTTATTTTAGACAAAAGGGGGAAATGTAGTGATATTTCATTTGTCTTTTAATAAATAAAACTTGCCTGAAGATTAAAGAGTAAAATAGCTGCATTGATCAGCCATACAGACCAGACAGTGGTGATACACACCTTTAATCCCAGCATTCATACTAGTATGCCATAGAAATCAGGTAGTAGTGGTGCACACCTTTAATGCCAGTATTAGAGAGGAATATAAGACAGAAAGAGACAGGTTTCAGGCTTAGTCTCCTTCTGATGGCTCCTGGAGGCAGGATTGTCATTTCAGGCTGAGTTTGAGGTAAGGGCCAATGACTGGCTGCTTTGTTTTTCCGGTCTTCAGGTTGAACCCCAATATCTGTCTTTAAAGGGGTGGTGGGAGACTGAACTTGCCATAGGCTTTTAAACCTCAAATTCCACACCCCGTGACATACTTCCTCCAACAAGATCTTCTAATCCTTCTAACCCTACCGAGGTATTCTATTTCCTGGTGAATAAATCTTCAAATATGTGAGCATATGGGGCTATCTTATTCAAACTACCACAGCACCCCATGTCCAGTCAGTTAGAATAATGCATGTCTAAGACCACAGAGCATAAAGCAGAGGCCCATATCCAAGACAAGCACCCGTATCAGTCTTGTCATTTCCATGAGAGAACAAAGGCAGTAGACTGAGATACATTGGGTTCTTTCTCTTGTGTTCTTGAGATCTCTGGATGTCAAGGTGTGACTTCTTATGGAAATAGAAACTGACACTTTATTTTGACAAGACTTTGAAAATTGTTGAAGACCAGGCTTATCATACACATCTAATTCATCATAGTAACTGTCACAAAATAAGAATGATAAGAATATCTTCTTGAATGTTCTATAAACATGATAACGTTCAACAAAATCATATATAAAATAACCAAATGAAAGGAAAATTTTAAATTCTATCAAAATAAGAAATGAAGCACTGATATTAACCCTTCATACTTTGCCTTTCAATACCATTTTTTTTTTTACCCAACAACATTTCATTAAGAATGGAAATAGAAAACACTATCCTGAGTGAGGTAACCCAGACCCAAAAAGATGAACATGGGATGTACTCACTCATAATTGGTTTCCAGCCATAAATAAAGGACCTTGAGCCTATAATTTGTGATCTTAGAGAAGCTAAATAAGAAGGTGAACCCAAAGAAAAACATATAGTCATCCACCTGGATATGGGAAGTAGACAAGATTGCCAGGCAAAAACTGGGAACTTGGGAGTGGGGTGGGATAGGGGTAAGGGGAAATGGGGAGAGAAAAGTGAGAAGGGGAGGATGGGGGGAGCTTGGGGGAATGCGATGGTTGGGATAAAGGAAGGGTGGATATGGAAGCAGGGAAGTATATATCCTAATTAAGGGAGCCATCTTAGTGTTATGAAGAGACTTGACTCTAGAGGGGCTCACAGGTGTCCAGGGAGATGTCCCCAGCTAGTTCCTTGGGCTACTGAGGAGAGGGAGCCTGAAATGGCCCTATCCTATAGCCATACTGATGATAGAACCTTCATCAGGCGATGGATGGAGATAGAGACAGAGACCCACATTGGAGCACCGGATTGAGCTCCCAAGGTCCAAATGAGGAGCAGAAGGAGGGAGAACATGAGCAAGGAAGTCAGGACCGTGAGGGGTGCACCCACCCAAAGTGACAGTGAGGCTGATCTATTGGGAGCTCATCAAGGCCAGCTGGACTGGGACTGAATAAGCATGGGATAAAACCGGACTCTCTGAACATGGCAAACATTGAGGGCTGATGAGAAGCCAAGGACAATGGCACTGGGTTTTGATCCTACTGTATGAACTGGCTTTGTGGGAGCCTAGCCTGTTTGTATGCTCACCTTTTTGGACCTTGATGGAGCGGGAAGGACCTTGGACTTCCCACAGGGCAGGGAATCCGGACTGCTTTTCAGACTGGAGACAGAGGGGAAATGGAGTGGGGGGGGGAGGAGGAGAGGTTTTGGGTGAGTATGAGTCCTAAATTCTGTGAAATATGCCTAAAAATGCAATTGTAAAGATTCTCAGTTATAGGATAGGTAATAATTATAAGATAGCTTTTTTTAAAAAAATGAGAAGCTATATTCCTGAAAAGTAGCCATTTAACACTCATACTAATGATATGCACATGATCTAGTTGCTTGGCCCCTTCTCAGAAGGTGGTGTTGCTTGGTGCAATTGCATTTATTTTCAGTGATGTGTAGTGTTATCATTTTATGCTTCCTTGATAGATTACGATGCTGAGTGTCTTGTTGTACTCATTTGCCATCCATCACTCTTCGTTCTAGTGTGTTTTGGTCTCTGTGTTTCACTTATTGTTCTTATTGCATCATTTGATTTATTGCTGTTGTTTTGCCTTGTTACTAAGACAACTTAGCAATGTATAATTGGCATGGTGACTAGCTGATTAGTGCTTACAGCATGCTAAATTTGCAGTATTCACAGAGCATGCCACATATCCCCTTCCCTTGCTGTGTCAACGTTCATTCTTCTTTTATCTATCTATCTATCTATCTATCTATCTATCTATCTATCTATCTATCTATCTATCCAATCACTTATCCTTGTCTTTAAATCTATCATCTATCAATCCATTAATAATTTAATTTACCATCTATCTGCATCTATGCATCTATGTTCATCTATCAATCTGTTGTCTATAAATAAGTCATCAATCTATGTATCTGAATATGTGCATGAAGAACTTTATTGTTGGAGCCCATAAGACTATACAGTTAAATGTACAGCTGACAGACTAATAGTCAGATCCATAGGAAATGTATACAAACATGTCCACACATGGAATAACAAGTTTTGCAGAGCTATGGGAACACTTGTCTTTTGAAAAAGTCACTGTCAAATCTGTAAAAACCTGTGAAGCCATGATTCTTCCATTCAAAATGGGATTCATTTCCAAAACACCTCACCAGTGTAACTTCTGCATGGGCAATAAATGACCTTTCCATTCCTTGAGACCATGAGGCCTTAGAACAGTAATATCCTCTCTTTGTTCTAACAGTCATATTTACATTGAAACCTTTCCTCAAAATTACCTGCTAACAGACCACCTAGAAATATCTAAAGAAGACAGGCACTGAGCAGGAAGATAGCTAGCCCCACCTTTGCTAACAAACAAATCTGAGCAACCCCAAAGTTGGTTATCAAAAGATATTGGATAAGAAGAATGGGCGAATCCAGGACTCAGGGACGTTTAGTAACTTTATCTAATGATTTGGGATGTCCGTTATTTCCCTTTGAATGCTGGCTTTTTCCTGGGTGGGGTCACTTGTTCCAGAGAACTGCTGTGTCAGGATCTACCTGCCCTTTTTGTGATTTTGATGTGCATATTATTATTGTCTTCGCCTACAGGATTTACAACTCTGTCTGTAAAAACTAGAAACCACATGGAGATCACTCCTTCTTCTCTGCACCCCTTCCCTCACTTTTTCCACCTCGCCTGAAAAATAAAGAACATGCAGAGGTAACGTGCTTGAGTTAACTTCTTACCCTCAGATTCTCACTTGCCATAGACATCCTATTCTGAGCCCTGAGGGGGTACTGAGGCTGGAACTCAAGGCCCCCATTACTTTAAAAACTCTATTACATTCTTTATATGTCTAGATACTAACCTACTAGTGGATGTAATATTCAAGTCCTTTCTTTTACTTGTAGCTCCTGTATCTCTTGAGACAAAAGTTTCAGACATTGATCATATGGGGCTTATTATCATTTTTTCTTATATGAAATGAGATTTTTGGTGCCAAATCTATCAAGTCCTTGCTTAGATATTAGTACTCTAAGTGAATTGTGCTTCAAATATAGTTAATATTGAGCATTACAAAGACAGAAATCAACAATTATTTATTTTTACTGTGTTTAGACAGAGGCTTATTATACAGCCCAGGCTGGCCTGGAGTTCATGGTCCTTATGCCTACAACTCAAATTCTGTGACTACAGAGATGACCATCATTCTCAAATGGATCATTCTTTTTAAAGGATATTAAGAAAATCATGTTTATCACGTTTAAATCTACTATCTCTTATAACCTTTGTAAGCACATTCTTTTGTTTCAGTGACAGAGAATACTATGATTTCTTGACTACAATAACTATCTATCTGTGCATATGCACATAATTATATATACACAGGTGTACCTAAACATGTCTGTGATGTCAGTTCATCTAGCTGAGACACTAATCATAAAAGAAACAAAGCTAAAATCGGTGCAGTTGCTGAATTACAGGAAGAAGGCAGCATGGGTAGGGATCACAGCCTGTGATTGCCAATCCACATTTACATAACCCTGAAATGGCATTGTCACGACAGTGAGCCAACCACATGAAATGTGAGTGGACAGGAGTTTTGGCAGCTCCTTCTCAGCACAGTTTCCTACTCAGAGCAGGCACAAGTGCAGATTGTGAACACAAGCAGAGAAAGCAATCGAAAGGGAACAGAAAAGAGGGCGGCTCCTCAGGGCCCACATGTGTGGCTCCTCATATACATACTTGCAATCAAGTCCATTAAGTATCAGAATAGTTCTAAGATGCTGTGGTGCTCAAACTGCATCAGCCTCTCATTCCTCATTGACATGGCCTGGCCTCTCCCACTTATAGGTTTTCCTGTCAGTTAATGTCTCATAACTAAGGGGTTTTCTACTCTCTTGTAACTAGACTATCAGTTGCTTCTACTGCAGATGATAATCAGGAAATCCAGAAAAGTTATCATCTGAATTCTGAGCAGTGTAGCCCCCTGATTCAGGAAATTCATGCTTGTCTGTGCCACAGACATTAGGTAAAGGGTTGGTATTATTGTCCATTCTCCTTCTGAGGGGTTTGAGTTCCTAATTAGAAGAAAAACAACTTTTTCAATTAGATGACTCAGAGTCAATAAAATGGATGCTTACCAAAGAAGAGCTTTTATCTATAAAGAAAATCTTTATCGACCCTCATGCTTCTTAGACATAGATTCCTCATGGGTGAACTGTACATTTCATTCACAGTGCATTGTCTTGAGTGACTGGTGTTGGGTACCAGGAGTGGTCATGACTCAAATTATAATATGCATGCACCAACTATTTTCTTTAAATGTGTTTTAATACAATATGTTTTGTAATGAAAAGCAGCTCTGGACTGCTCATCATTTGGCTGGAAGTGAGAGAATTGGCCAGCCTGGTTTCTGAAATAGTTCCAGTATCCAAGAATGTCAACTTGAACAATAGACCCTTATTTTGTCTCAGCCTCTGGACAGCAGCCATATTCACGGTAAATTAAATTGTGACTCATTCATGAGATAGTAGCAGAGCCTCACTCAGCTGTTCATTGCTGTTCTGTGACTCACCTAACTTCAGGACTTTCAAGGAGGCTCGACACAAACAGACTGTACCAAGAGCCTTTATTTTATTTTGCATTATTTAACACACACACACACATACATACCTACACACATACATACATACATACACATATATATATGGATATATATGTAAATTTTTTATTTTCTCTAGTATTTTATGCTCCACTGCCCATAGACTTAAGATTTACTGAAAGCTGTATTTCTTGTTGAAAACAGAGTGAATACATTATAAAGTCATGGTGTAGGCTTTTCATAGTTGCCAAGATCACAGACACTTGACTTATTCAGGAATGTGAGAAGGGACCTTAACTAAAATGTTTTCATTTATGCTTCATGTGCCTGTGAATACTGTTTACCATAGCCAAGATTCAAATCTAAACAAACAACAATTCAGTGAGCTAAGACAAACTTAAAGAAAGTATCCTTTAGAATCAGTTCCACAGTGCTACAATGTAGATCTCTGTGCCTGCTTCCATCAGTTGCTAGTTGAAGGTTCTATGATGACAATTAAGGTAGTTATCATAGATTACAGGTGAAGGTCAATATAGGCATCTTCTCCACTGTTGCTTAGAGTCTTAGTTGGGTCAAGATACTTGAGATCAGCCCAAGAGAGGAAGGAGTAATAATATGAACAAAAGGGTCAAGACCATAATGGTGATATCCACTGAAACAGTTGACCTGAGTTAGTGGGAGCTCAGTAATATCAGAATGATAGCTTGCAAACTTGCATAGGACCAAATTAGGCCTACTGAATTTGGGGGACAGTTGTGAGGCTTTGACAGTCTGTGGGACCACTGGCAGTGAGACTAGCATTTATCCCTAGTGCTTGAACTGGCATTTAAGAGCACATTCTTTTGGGAGGAATACTTTACTCAGCTTACATATAGGGGTCTTGCCTTGAAGTAAAGTGTCAGACTTTGTTGACTCCCCAGGGGAAGTCTTACCTTTCTGAGGTGTAGATGAGGAGATGGGGCAGGAAGAAGGTGAAGGAAGCAGGAGGAGGGAAGGGAGTGGTAACAGGTATAGCTGTGTAGAATAAGAAAGGATTGTATTTTTAAAAATTAATTTAAAAAGGGAAAAGAAGAATGTTACACAAAATTGTATGTTTATGCTTAATCTCTGTCTCCTGATTAAGGATGTCATTTTCTCTGATGATAACTTAAAGGCACAGACATCAGGAAGACATGTTGTAGAAGTCTCAAGAACAAAAAATTGATTCTGCATCTTTATACCATCGTACTTCTTTGGTGGTCTCTGCACAGAACTCATATATCCCTGCTGCCATCAGCTAAGTTTACCAGTTAGAAAACCTCCCAGAAATTTGGTCCAAATGTTAAACTATCCCAAACAGGTTTCTATGCACTGTCCAACTTTTTGTGTTTTATTGAAAACAAACAAACAAAAATCAAACCACAAACATAAAGAGGCATTTGGTTACGTGTCAGTGCTAAGTGGAAACATGGCATCCCACAACACATTCCTAGTATGATCCATTCAGGAACATGTCTCATCATTTCTCATCACTCAGAATTCCTGATAGCATGATCTTTTCTGGTATTCAGTGGATGAGCTGTTTCAGAAAGGGAAACCTGAATAAATGAAGAAATGAGCCATCTGTTGTGAATGGCCAAGCAGCTTTTTTTTTTTGTAATCTGCTTTTCTGGAGCAGAGTTATTAAACTGCTAATTCCAAATGTATTTCCTCTTAATTAAACCATGTGCGGAGACTTTCACAATAGTGGAAGAGCAAGGTGGACATCAATGATGGAATGATTAATGAAGAAGGTAGACTCAATGATTTCATAGTTCATGGCCAAGTTTTCTCTCTTTAACCTTGGAAAGTTATTTTTCTAGATTGCATTAGAAATTCTGTACTTAGCTTCCGTTTATCATTCTGCTGTCATTATCTACAAGTGCCCTGCTGTAGACAAGTCTACTTCCCTGGAATGTTACAGCAGCCACAGTACTCATTCACATATGTATTTAGATTCACAAGCATGCCAAATGCGTGATCTTTTCCTAGCACAGGGCTCTTTTCCTTGAAGTTAACCACATAGATGCTAGAGTCAGCACTTCTGCCGTTCAGTTTATTGCAGTCTTGAAAAGCTTGGTAGTTATCCAGGGGATTATCAGGTTAGTGATATAGCTCTCTAGCAATCGGTGAGAGGAAAATATGCATTATCATAACATTAGAAACAGATGTACACATATATACAATTCATTCACACATACAAGACATATATGTATCAGTCTTGAAAAAAGATTTCTGGATTGGTCTTTTCTTCTATATAAGAATATACGCTCTATTTTTGACACCGTTGTAACAGTTTTAGATGCCTATCCTCTCAGATATTCTAGTTTGTTTGCTAGAGATAGGTACTGGGAAAGCAAATACCCCTTCTGGGTTACATAGCCCTAAAACATTGGATCCTTATCTATTTTATCTTCAAACCTAAAGTAATTTAAGAATGATTCTTTTAGAATAAAAGTAATAATTTCCTAGTCAAACTTATTATTATTATTATTATTATTATTACTATTATTATTATTGGAAAACTATAGTATTATGCAATCTCTTAGAAGAAAATTAGGAGCAGAAAAGCAATTTATTAAATGCTATCTATTAAATCAGTCCTTCTTCCATGAAACAAAACCTCACAGTAACAAGAAACTGGCTTCTTTGACATTTCTACCTCATGTTTTCCCAAATATATTTCCTTAAAATAAAGATACTTAAAATAATACTGATATACATATATGGATTACTTCAATTTAAATTTTCTATAAGTCTTACTTTAATGTATTTCTCTTTGCTCCCACTAGGATCATAGTTCAATAGATTTTAGCTGTGGTCTGAGGGGAAGAGCTGTGTTCTGTGCATGTGACCCTTGTGACAGACTCTTATACTTAGTCTTGACAATTCTGACACTATGGAAAAAGTTAACTCTTCAGGAGACATCACACAGATGTGGTTGCATTGTCCATTAAAACATGGTATAAGCAATGTTTACTTCTGTGTGCCAAATGAACTAAATTATGGATGTCCTGACACTATGTAATATTTTGTTTCAAGGTGTCCACAAGAGTGTGCAAAGCAGCTGGTGTCCCCATTACAGATAGTCATTATTCAATATTCTGGCAGCTCAGATAGAACAGAAGGGGAAAAAGAGACAACATCCTTCTTTGTTGTGAAATAATCTTTTTGTATATGATGAAGCTGTGTCACGTCACTCAATTTGGTTAAATAAAAAACTGACTGGCAATAGCTATGCAGGATTTGGGGGCAGAGAAGACCCTGGGAAGAAGAAGGATGGAGATACCATGAGATGCAGAGAGAATAAGATGAACACCACAGAGATAAGGTAATAAAACCATGAAGCAGAAAGTACATTAATAGAAATGAGTTCATTTAAATTATAAAAGCTACTTAGAAACAAGTGTAACCTATCAGTCAAGTTTTCATAATTAATAAGAAGGCTCTGTGTCATTTTTGGGGAGCCGATGGTCCAGACAAAAAGTGTTTGATCACATATGGCATCCAACATGTGGTCATGTTTGTTCACATACAGACTGAAGGGGAAAAGGTTCAAAACACAGATACAAACTCAGCTTCTTGGCATGGCTTCCTGGTGACTGAGGTCTCTTGGGTAGCTTCAGAGGACTGAGACTGACTTTGGGGTGGGGCTAGCCACCAGCAATAGGGGCCACGTGCTAAGCTGAGCTGCACCTGTGGCTGACGTAACAGTTTAAGATTTGTGGCATGCTATAAAGAAATGAATGCTACAGATGCTCAGTAGAGACAGATCCACTTTAAGCAGCTTATAATGTGTTTTTTTTTTTAAAATATTATGTAGGCTTAAGAAAGAAAAGGAAATGGGTATAGTCAACCATAAAAAACAAAATAAGTAGTTTATAATTAATAGTCTTTGAAGAGAAAAAATAGTAAAGAAGAATAAGTTGTTTAGAGATGGGAAATCCACATGGAGTCTGTATCCTTTATGATATTATATTGACTTTAAATATTTTTATTACTAATGAATAGCTGTTGAGAGATATCTGATTATAAAAACTACTAAATTAAACCAACCTATATATTTTAAAGATTAAATGGCATAATTAAAGATAAACATCAAATCATAAAGAAAGATGTCTTAACTTCAAAATGGAAGTAAAAAAATATGTTACATTGGGAAAAGGTGTGTGCTTTTGTTTCCACAAATAATGAAAGGCTGTAAATGACAGAGACAGATTTGATCAGGGGAGATCCTGAAAATTCTGGCTACAGACATAAAGAAATAAACCTAGAAAAAACACAAGACATATGACATATATTTTACCTGCTCACACGTAAAATAAAAAATCATCTTTGGTTGGCTAGTGCACAATATACAACCCATACTTTTGCTAATGTAGATATGTATGTTATCTTTGAAAGTTTATGTGTTTTCAGAGCAAGGGACCCAGATACCAATGAAAATGGATGGCTCAGGGGATCCAGCCTCTCAGAATGCCTCTGTTGCAGTTTCCTCAGAGTTCTACATCCAGAACAGCTCCAAGACTGAGATACTACAGTCTCATAGAATACTCCATCCAGGACTGCAGGTTATACTGCCATTTCCCATTATATGGAGACCAGACAACAAATGACAGAACTATCTCTCCCAGGGCTTGAGCATTATCTCAATTTTCTCAGGGTCCCCTAAAGATTCCAGTGCTCCCAGACAACAGGAAGCAGTCTAGAGAACACAACACCCACATTTTCAGGAGGTGGAATAGGTATTTGATCATTTAAAAGGCTAAGGATATTTGTCATCATGTACAGAGATTTGGTTACAAGTTGTTATGGGTCATGGTCAGAAGAAAACTAAGCAAAAGAGAATAGATTCAAGGATCTCTTTCAAAAGGGAAAAGGTGAAATATAATATAAGAATGATTAGATAAAATGGTAGATTGTTGAGTCTACTTTTGAAACAACTACGAGTCTCAGATATTTTACATTGGTATAAATTTTGGTATATTGATATAAATTCAAAGTTATTTTTGTTATACTAAATGTTTGTTTCTACTCTTGATTGGTGTATTATTGTGCATATGTGGCTTATTTGAAAATGTAATGCATAATTTAAAATGCAAGTTAATAGTCATTTATAATAATCAAACTTGTAGTCATATAGGTATGTTTTCATGGTCACACAGAGATAAATTTGAAAAAATATAGGTGATCTTCAAATACTTCAAAGATCTACAAAATATGGCATTTAAGATGTTTAATAACTTAAGGCTTTTCATGAGAGTGAGATTCTTCTGGTCCTGACAACACCAATTTACTTCAGAAAGGATGATGGGCAAAAAAAGGAATACTATATATAGCTTGTTTTAAATATGTCAAAACTAGTCATTTGAGAAAAAAAAACTGCTGTTGCCTTGACTGCTGAGAGTATGCTGTACAAACTAGACAGGTAGGATACAAAAAAAAGACTGCCAAACTTTGCTAAAACAAGGTAGCTTAGTTCTTCAAAATTACTGCTTCATAGAAAAGATATTCTAGGCCTATAGGCCAAAGATAGATGCCCCAACATTGCAGAGTAAATTTAGATGAGTTTCCTGACATCCAGATATTTCTGTCTGTTATATAGTTTTGAAAGTGGCTTACACTGCTGTTCCTGTTTACTCAGGTAATATTATGTTCTTCTGGAGTCTTTGATAGAATTGAATACTATATAATTATAGTTTTCCTTAGTTATGATAAAAGACAAATTAGGTATATAACTTTGGACTCACCAAGATAGGATTAGTAATGGAATATTTTCTCTAAATTTGCAAAATGTAAATGATCTGTATATCGTAAATATAATTCTTACTTGATAATTTTTCTTATTACATATCGTTTCAATTGTTAAAGTTAATAACTTTCATTTCTCTTTAGACAATATCAGATAATTGCTCTTATTATATATAGTTTTACTATGTTAGAGTTAAAAGCTTTCCTTTTATTTAGACAAAAGGGGGAAATGTTGTGGAATAATCTTTCTGTAATTGTGAAGATGTGTCATTTAGATTGGTTTAATAAGAAGTGGAAATGTCAATAGTTAAGCAGGATTTTCTGGGCAAAAAGGATGCTGGGAATAAGAAGCGTAGAGATTCCATGAGATATAAAGTAAGCAGGATGGACGCTACAAAGATGAGGTAATAAGGTCATCCGGCAAAAAGTAAATTAATATAAATAGGATAATTTAAGTTATAAAGGCTAATTTGAAACTACCTTAACCTATCAGCCAAGTTTTTATAATTAATAAGAAGACTGTGTCATTACTGGAGAGATGATGAGCCTGATAAAAATGTCTGATTATACTTTTTTTTCCTTCACATCATCTTTTACTGCCTTGAATGTAAGCACTCCTACCTCTTAAAATGATAATCATCTAACTGCATATCAAGCTAGCACAATTACCAGACCTTTGGAATCATGGTGAATTGTATAAGTTTTCTTGGTTATTTGGGACATGACAGATGGCAAATGGCAGATTCAGGAACCACATGGCCTCCATAATCTAGAATCCATTTTCTACAGCAAATTTCTCATACAAACTCATGCATATACATGTGTGAGAGCATGTGCCTGCACATACACATGTACACATACACACATGCACACATGTACACACATACACACACACACACAGAGAGAGAGAGAGAGAGAGAGAGAGAGAGAGAGAGAGAGAGAGAGAGAAAGAGAGAGAGAGAGAGAGAGAGAGAGAGAGAGAGAGAATATCAAACATCAAACTTTTTTTCTAAAAACACTCTTACCAAAGTAGATGTGTTACGAATGTATAATGTTTCAGTTGGGTATCAAAACATGGAATTTTGAGAGAAAATGGTCATTATTGGAATGTAGCATCCACTACTCAAAACAAGCCAATAGGTAATTGTGATGGTTATTTCAAGAAAATGCTATCAATGTTCTTACCCATCTTTGGTTTGTTAAAGCTATAATATCAACCTACTGGGGAAAATGTACCTTCTGGTACAATATTGGCAAGACAAAAATTAATGCCTGGTATTGTAAACCAGTTCAAAGATTCATGACTGGAGCTTTTTCCTGGAAGAGAGCCTATTCTTATGTGACATGACATCAAATTGCCTTCTAAATATGTATGATATACTCATACATGCTTATATTGCTTTCAGTCTTGGCAAGATAAGCTTGTTTTTGCAGTGGGGGATGGTTAATGCAGAGAATCATCATAGGTCAAAGTGTTGGGGAAAATAGATGTTGATTACTTAACTCTAAACAGAGTATCTATATCATTCCTTCTAAATTTCATGAAACATATAGAGGGGGTGTAGAAAGAGTTTAACATGTAGAGGAGTGCTGTAAAAAGCTCCCTTCAATACAAGGTATGGTTATGGTATTCATGAAGTCACAGCAACAGTTGCTAACTGTATAAGACTTGAACAAGACAGGAGATGTTGATATTCTGTCATGGTTTATAAACCCTCACCCCTTCCTGAGGAGCTGCAGACCAGTTAATGATTGGTGGGGGAGGCAGAGTCACATGCCTTCCTGGTACACTACTAGTGCATGGTCTCTACTCCAGCAAATAACTTTCTTACCCATTCTCATGCAGAAAACCCTATTCGAATTCAGTGAGCTGATCACAAAATGTGAAAGGAGGGATACTTGGTGGGGGAGGGGAGTAGGAAACAGACTAGATTCACTTGGAGAAATCAGGGGGTTAGAGAGGATAATGGAGGGATAATGGATAATCAAAGCATAATAAAGGCCTAAAGGCCACAAAGATAAAATAACAGGAAAGGAATTTGATGTAATTTGAATAACTAGCAACTATGTGAATTTCCTCCACACAATGGACTGGTGATGATAATTAAATCTTGAATGAGTCACTCCTCGGGACTACCCATTTTCTCATTTCCAAGCTTGTAAGGATCTTGGAAAGAGTCTAGGCTCTTAAGTAGAATGCTTGCAGACAGGTATGTGTCTAAATCTCCTACATGTAGCACCTTGGAGATGTAATGGTGTAGATTTCTAGCTAAGATTTTCTGCTAAGAGAATACAATAATGTGGAGATTTTAGGTGGTACAAAGACCAATGGAGGTTTCCCTGGTGCTTTGTTTGTTTTGCTATCTCTGCTGTCTTTTTGTAGGAGATAAGAAAGATACTATACAACATCACTATTAGGCATCCTTATGATTCTGCTTCTCTTTTCCATGTTGGTACTGGACCTTAGAACCTTAGGCTGTGTTTCAGTTTCCTTTGGTTTAGTTCCTGTGATTTACCCATTCCAATGTGAGTCACTTTGGGGCTTGCTGACTCGAGGCTGTTACTGTATCTGGCCTTAGAGCAATTTAGCTCATCTCCCTTTGTTGATTATAGTCTTCAATAACTGTAGAATACACTATAAACACAGGATTCCAAGCTGGGGTAGAACTGCCTGGTGCAGCCCTGACCTTGTTCTTGTCTCTTCCTAGGAAAGTAAAGTCACACTTGAAGAAGAAACTATCCAGGAAAGGGCTTGCCTGGCTTAGTTCCTTTCCACCTGGGATTTCCATGGGGAGGAAGGGGAATGTGCAATCAAGATCTGACATGCCCTGGGAGGAGCCAGTCTATGATTAATACAAGCGTTACTTTCTCCTTCTTTTCCTAGAGGAAGTGAGCAAATTCATTTGACAAAACTCCTACATGCCAGTGTGTCTTTTCCACTACTCAGAAAGATAGGTCACTAGTATATGGAAATCTGAATGGTCATCTGGGATGCAATGAACTCAAGTGTATCCCATCTTTTTTCCTGTTTACCATGGTGTCAGGAGCCATTTTCCCAAAGAATATAGCGGGGACCATTGTCCTGGGGATGTTTGTGGAGAGCCCCACACCCCAACTGTACTGAGAACTGTTTGTTGGCAGAGCCCACCCCACACCCAACTATCTTGAGAGCTATCTGTTAGCAGAACCCACCCCACATTCCAACTATCTGAAGAATTGTTTGTGGTTGGAATCACAAAAGGAACAATTTTGCTTGCATAGAGAACACTAGGTGTGTCGACTCGTGACCTACTTGTGACCAAGTGTCGACTAGTGACCATTGCTACAAGATCCCTTCCTGCCCTTTCCATGCCCCTGCCCCCATCCCAAGCCAAATTCCTCATCCAGGGGCTATATAAGCCACAACCATTACACTAAGAAACGGAGGCCTTGATAACAGATCTTGCTTGGCCTCGTTCCTCTTTCCCGCCCATATCTTTTCAGATAGCGCCTCTTCGGGACCCTGGAAAAACTGACCAGCCAGGCGGGTTACACCATGGGTGGCTTTTGTTATTCTGCAAGATGGAAGTAATACTTTTGGGTTTGTTCATTAGTGAGCTTTATGTTGGGGGAAAAAATCAAAAATAAAACAACAATAACAAAGCCTTAGCTTTCTGAGCTATTAGCAACCAAGCTTTAATATCAGGGTTTCCTAAACCTAGTGTGGCCCAGATTCTAATTCTTATATAAGCAGATTCATTACACTTCCCTCAACAGGGATGAATAGGGCACAAACAGGGAAATGTGAGTGAGAACGAGGAGCAAATATTCCAACTCTTTTCCAGTGTTCAGAGTTCTGCTATTATTCAGTGACTTACAGAAACTTAGCTTTCCATGCACAATACTGTGCATATTCAAAAATGATACAAAGTTCTTATTGTGTGCTTCCTCTGGCAGGAACTCCACCGTCACATCTGGTTTGTCCTGCAGGGTAACTTCTCAATGCTGTTCAAATCCAATCCACACACAGCCATCCCTATTTATCAGTGTGCTCTGCTTTCCCTTTCCTCCGCTGGCAATTCCATTTCCAGTCACTCACTAGCGAGCAGAGTAGCAAGTGCTATTCATTTCATTCTGCTGGTGGTAATCCCACTGCAGCCTTCTTTATACCAGATTCACCACTTATGAGAACTCAGGACTTCAGAGTCCTCTAATTCAAATTCCCCCCAAATTAAAGATTTCCAGATATAGGGATTTTATTGTTAGAGTCCTGTAAAGTCACTTAACTGTGTAGCTTCTGAAGTAAAATTATAAGCCAGGGAATGTGATTAACTAAAGAAATCAAATAAAAATAGAGCATTTTCAAGATAAACTGACACCCACAGTTGCTGCTACAAACAAGCACTGTGCAGACTAGATAGAAAAATTTCTAACAAATGTACACAAAATCCACCAGTCACCTGAGGGTCCAATCACCAACTTGATACTCTCAAAATCTATTAAGCGCATTCAACACACATGTGCTTCGTTGCAGTTAGTGCATTTCTGGATGTTGGTCAAGGGAAAGGGGGAGTTTTCTCTGGCCATGGATACAAAGGATGACCTCAGGGTGATAATCTGTGTGCACCAAAGTTATGAGTTTAGACTGCCTCAGGAGAAGTAGGAAAGTCAGATTCTTTCCAAACTAATGAAAGATATTAACATTGGTTACTTCAATGATAAGGAACTTATATGTTAGGGTTTTACATCTATTAGCTTAACTTCATATCTTGCCATTAACCAGCAAGCTAATGCAAGTCTCTTAACTATGCATTAATAGGATGAATTATGTAACATACTAATTTAATGAGATAATATCTCGCATTTACAAGTATTACAATAATATTGATCTCACTTATTAAGAAAGCTTGTTTAGTGATAATTATGAAACCTGAAAGGCTTAGTTGCTCTACTGTAAAGAATCTTTTCCTCATCACAATCCTGTTGGTTCCAAGTCAGTAGAGTCTCATGGGAAATGTGAGAAATTCAAGACAATTCCCAGAGTGTTCTTTTAAAATTCAAGTTACTAAACCCAGCTTGGTATGCAAGACTGTAATCCTAGCACTTGGAAGTCTAAGGCCAGACAACAGCCTAGGCAACTTAAAGAAGGAAGGAGAGGAAGAAGAGAAGATGGAGGGAGAGAATGGGGAGGGGAGAGGGGAGAGTAAAGGGGAGAGAAAAGAGAAATAATAAAGAAGAAAGGAGAATAATAAAAGTAAGCTCTGGAGCTTGTACAGGACCATAGAGCTTTATTTATTTATTATTTATTTTTGAATGTTCACACAGTTTCACAGCAGAAATTATAACTTACTCATATATCATATCTATGTAAGACCTGCACTCTCCCTACATGAATAGTTTTATGGGACTGGTGAGAAGGCCAATGGGTAATAAAATACTTTCTGTACAAGCCTGATACCTTGGTACCTCTCCTATGCACACAGAGACACACACAGGCTGACACACAGAGACACACACACATAGACATACAAAGACATCGCACATAGACACACAGACACACACACATAGACACATACACATAGACACACACAGAGACACATATAGCAGACACACAGAAACCACACAGAAACCCTGCAATGACTGCTAGTATTACTACTAATTTTTGAAAGAAATAGTTTTTTATTTTGCATCCATTTCTATAACTCAGTGCTAAACAACTGCAGCATACTCCAATCAAGTACAAGTGGTTTTTTTAAATTTTGTTTTGTTTTTGTTGTTTGTTTTAAAACATATCTGTTATTCTTTACAACAGGACTTCAACTTGGTCACCTTCCCAGTACAAGTAAAATAAACACCCACAGGTCATCCAAGACTGCGTAACTGATAATGTGAAAGACTGAGATTCATCAGTAAGTGGTTCACCTCTGGTTGGGTCAGCCTCTGCTTGGGCCAACTTCCTCTTTAGCCCAGCCTTTCCTTGGTCTAGCCTCCTCTGCTTGGGCCAACTTCCATAGACAAAACTTTTCTTTGGGAATTTGATCTCAAACTTTGCTATAGATGTAAACCCACGCTGAGATAGGAGGTCTGTGGCCTTTTTTTAAAAGTCAATAAGACCCATAATAGTCATAGACAACTGGGGACTGTCATTATTAAGACTTCTTAAAGCTTTTAAACAAGCGGACATTTCCTGAGGAATTTATTTCTCAAACAAATAAACAAAAAAAGTCTTCTTAGCCTTGAGAGAAGCTAAGTCTGACAGTCATCTACTTCTATGGCATCTCCCATAGCTTTCTTTCTTTCCATACCTCCAGTGGTAGGGATTCCACTCTTCTCTTCAGATGGCAGCCACCATCAAGAAGGGCTTTGGTTATGTATCTCAGATCCCTGGCAATTAAAGTTATTTTCTGGAATATTTATTTGGCCTTTAGTAGATTCTTAGTAAGTATTATTTTAATGTACTTACTTATTATAGACCAATCAATGGCCAAGTTATTCTTTCTAGTGGGCCAATCTTATTGCTTTGGACATAAATTGTAGTAAGAGAATATGTTTCAAAGAGTGTGACCTCCTAACAGAGCTCTCTACCCCTTATGAGGGTTCTGATGAAACAGACAAGCCTTTCCCCTTCTTTCTAGCTCCCTGTTCTTTGAAACCATCTCCCTTTACTCATGTTTTTTTGAAAAAGTCACCCACAGTTAGACTTCACCAGAGACTAAACCATGCACAGTGCTCAAACTTCAGTCTCCAAAATTCTAACCTAATGAATTCCTTTTGCTTTTTCAGGTGTCTGAAACCTTGTTATAGCAATGTGGGAAAAGGAACACTCCGTTCTTATCATTCTACTATACTGCGGATGAGGAACCCGAGACAGTTCTTTTTTGTCTGCCTTTATGGTCTTATTCCTGTATGCCTCTGCCAGTTTGTCATTTTTATTGACAGAACAAAAAGAAGAGAAGCATCTTTTTGGTATTCCGCATCAGTGACACACCACACACGTCTGATGAGTGCAGTGTTCACCACTCATCTTTAAAACATCCTGCCTCCATAAGACTGCTCTATTCCCCAGCCATCTGAGCTTGTTATTACAGCCCCTGGCCCAGGAACCCTGACTGCACTCGCCCAAGGCACATTTCTAACACACATCAAACACTGCTTCAGTTCAGTCCGCATTTGTTCCTGCACCTATTATTCAGCTGGAAAGCTCTTATTTTCTCAGTCCATCACTTTCCCGTTGTTCTTTGGGATAAGCACTGTCGACAATCATTCTCTGAAAGGTCACAGGAGCACAATGGATGCTGATGTCCTGAAAGAAAAATTTCATTATTTCTGCCTAGAATTTATTGTGTACTTGGTGCTGATAGAATTAATTGATTGATCTTCCATAGTACAACATAGTTTGGGCCTTTCCTTTGCTTGCAGCCTAAGAAAGATCTTCAAAATAAAGAGTCCAGAATGTTTTAAAATTTCTCCTACAATTAGAATCACAAAATGATGATTCAGGTTTATATATGCATGCTAATATGAATTTGTCTATCTTTTATATCAAAACAGGCATTGAACATGTGTGTATGTATATATGTACACACACGTACAATCACACTCACAGATGCTCTTTGACGTATGATAAAACTGTATCCTAAAATAAAGACACTTGTAATATACCTAGGCTGATGAACACCACAGCTGAGCCTTAAGCAGTTGTAGGTAGTTTTTCAACAACAAATCAAATAAAACATTTGTCCTGACACCAAGCCTATATTAAAACTGCTGAATAGCTCATGTAGTTTATTAAATGCTTGGCTGAAAATGAATACATACAATGTGCGAGCACCCGCTATGAATGTGTGTTGAAGGGCAGTGCTTGCTAAATGCATACCAGCTTGGCCCTGTGGTGATGGTGGATAGCACAAGTTCTTGCCATCATCTCAAGGACAATGTATATGTATATACACATTTGGTAGAAGAAGGGTGATGACTATGGAAATATCTCAGGCCTGTGCAAACTAAAAAACTGTATGGATCACCCACTTTCCAACCCTGAAGAACTAACTGGCTCTTCATTATCTATATTTTGTTTTGAAATTCATGAGAAAGAAATTAATTTATAACATATTTAAAATAATAATAGACTGAGATTTACCAAGATATACAAAAAGCTGTATTTTAAACAATCAAGTAGGCAAGCTGTAGAGGCTCTGACATCAGTTTATGAACAGATGGAAAACAGAAGTGTCAAAACACACCAACGCTGCACCGTGTTGTCCACTTGAAAAACACACCAACGCTGCACCGTGTTGTCCAGTTGAAAAACACACCAACACTGCACAGTGTTGTCCAGTTGAATGCTGGCGACTATAGGCTTTGCACCATCTTAAACCGTTAATGTAGTAGTCAGCATGATGAAAGCCGGCATGATTTCTGCTCCATAAGCTTATCTTGGCTTCTGTCTGTGAGGCACAGGGTTCAGACTTGAAGCAATCTGATCCCTTTATTCACCAGCTGTCTACATGTGTAGCATGCTTGGCATTGCCGAAGTGGAACCCAGAGCTCATGTGTGTGCAAGGTAGCTGTCATCACTCGCAGTCCCCTCATCTCTAACATGAGGTTATTACTAAGTCTCATGTGGGTGTCATGAATATGTATGGACATACATAAGATAATAAGATTAAAATATGGGATTAGTGTGTCAAGTCTAGCCCAGAGGACTAGAATGCTTCGCAATGCCATCTCCTGGTCAATAGCAGAAGTGCAACACCAGAGTTCTTAAGCTTCTTTATGTATCTTGCTGCTATCATGGTTATATTATTGTTAAACTTGTTTTAGAGGACCTGGTCAGGCTCAAACTCAAAGAAACTAAAAAACAGTGTTGTCACGTTCCGCATGTGTAAAGTGAAAGGCTAAATCTCTTCCTAGATGAGCGGGACACAACTTTGAGAGCAAGGATGTCCCTGAGTCTTGGCACTGGTGCCTATTCCATCAGTCAGCACGCATTTCCCATCCACGAGTTTTACCAGGAGCCATTATTGTCTAAGCACTCCTACCGTGGTGCTTCTGTCCATTAAATCACGGGTTCATATGGCAGCTCTTTTTTTTTTTTTTTCGAGACAGGGTTTCTCTTTAGCTTTGGTGCCTGTCCCGGAACTAGCTCTTGTAGACCAGGCTGGTCTCAAACTCACAGAGATCCACCTGCCTCTGCCTCCCAAGTGCTGGGATTAAAGGCGTGCGCCACCACTGCCCGGCTTGGCAGCTCTTTATTAATTCTGTGACCTTAAATTTATTAATTTCTCTGATCGTTAACATCTTAATCTATAAGGTAAGGACTCCACAAGGCACTGAAGAAACATTAAATACAGGAACCCTAGAGAAATTTATAGGAAAATTATTACACATGGAAAAAAAAGAAAAACAAAACCCCTTTAGCTGTTGTTTGCTGTTTTAAGCATTTGTACTTGAATCTCAGCACTGCCCAGAATCACATCACTCAAACCCAAAGAACTAGAAATATCATTGTCAACTCAGTTTGGAGAGACCCGTTCAAACCCTCGGTCACTGTTAGGACAACGCTTGCACCCGGAGAGAGGACAATGCAGACATTGGTAGTTATGCAAAATAGGCCACTCATGAAAGGGCGGTTCTTTACTGATGTATGGTTATCTTCTTTCTCAGTGGAAATAGAGTAAAATAAACTTATAAAAAGCACCTTCCGCTAACTTTAGTAGACATGGTAGAGAATATTTCAAAGGAAATTCTGTATTTTCATTTCTTCCTTTATTAGGTATACTCTTCTGTGGTGATATTTTGTTTATGTTTTAACAAATGAAGCTTGCCTGAAGATCAGAGTACAGAGATAAGACCCTAGAGGCCAGGGAGTGGTGGCATACACCTTTAACTCAGAAGACAGAAGCTGAGGGTTCTCTGTTAGTTCAAGGACACCCTGGGCTACAAAAGATTAAATCTGTGTAAAAGAGAAACAGAGCTCACACAAAGGTGACCCCAGCAACTGGGATTCCATGCCTTCAATCCCAGCACTAGGGAAGTAAAGATGGAGGTGAAATGGCTGGATAGAGAGAGGACGACGAGGCAGAAGGACACAGGCATTCAAGGTAGTCTGAGGATGCAGTCTGATGAGTCAGTCAGAGAATACTGTCTGAGGACAGGTTTGCCCTTTTGGTCTGAGGATTCAGTAAGGGGTCTCTCTAGTGGCTGAATGCCCTGCTTCTCTGATGTTTCGGCTTTCACCTCCTAATATCTGACTCTGGGTTTTTATTAAGAACAATTAGAATCCATGCTACACTCTTCAGCTTTTATGATTTCATTGTATTTCATGGTTTTGAGGGAAAGGAAACAGCATGATAAAATGATGCAAATTCAGTTTAAAGTCATTCCACTGGTTTGTCAGCATTAAACATAGCACCAGTGGGATTAAAATGTATCACTAGCTTTAAAAGAGTCCAGTCTCATCCATGTGTGCCTCAGCTACCTTACCTATAATCTATGGCAACATCTGGAGCCACATAAGAGATTGTGAGGATTATCCTGATTGGGCATATTTATTACATAAATTATATTGCTATATTATTTTACTTCTCACACAACAAAAGAAAACAAATACTGCAGACAAAAAGGACAATGCAAAATGAAGGTCTAGCAGGATTTCACTTGCTAGCTAACTCAGCAAATTTATGCATACAACGATTTCCACATCACAAAAAAAGTGTCTGTGACAGATAAAAGCCTTGTTCACTAGGGTCATGTCACATCTGCGCCTGATCTGAAAATTCAGACGTCTTGTGCGTAGAAGACCCCAGCACATGATTCGTGCAGCCCTGAGTGGGTATTGCTGCAGGCCCTGCCTCCCTCTTGCAGACTGTGGTGCCGAAGTTGAAGCCCACACTTTTCACTGCTCCCAAGTGATTTCACCTAAAATCTTGCATTCATTTTCTAGTGCCCCTGAGACGTCATCTCAGTAGTTTAATAATGTTTAACCAATTTTTTTTCTCTTTGGAGAACAGCACACAAGGAAGAGAATATCTTCATGCAACTTGACTGATAAATGCCTTTTGGTGTGGTATAACCTATTCACTTACTAAGTGCAATTATCCACAGTAAACGGTGATTTTTGTCACACAGTACCCAACCCCCCTGATTTGAGAGACAATGTTCACTTTTAGTTAATGCCAATGAATTTGTAGAGCTCCAAACTCGGTGAAGAGGTGATGTCTTGACTTTCACGTTCACTGGAGGCATTTCCATTAAGGTAGAAGTCCACTCTCTCTCAGACCACTGATCTGATATGCCTAACAGGACTCTGGAGCCATTTCTTTCAGATTCACCCCAGGAGATGCTCATTCTCACACAATGAAGAGCATATTGTGGGAATCACTCATCAGAGGACAGATACATTCTCTGACAAGGAGAGATGAAATTGCCTGGAGAATTTTGGATTTCTAATGGAAGCTTCAATTTGTCCTGTCTTCAAACTTATGTATTTCTTTTATTTACTTTAAGAATATTTTAATGTCACGCATCTTTCCACCTTATTAGACTAAGTAGTTTCAAAATTCTTATTAGTAAGCATACTTCTTTTTATTATGGACTGGTAATTTACCAGTATATATATTTATCATGTGCATGCCTGGTACTTTTAAGACCAGGAAAGAGCATTGGATACCCTGAAACTGGAGTTACAACAGGTTATGAGCTGCTATGTGGGTGTTAGAAATAGAACCTCTGGAAGAGCAGCCAGTGTTTTTAAGCACAGAGAAATCTTTCTAACTCCCATTAGTAGGTTACTAATATACTTTTATTCTTTGTTTTTGTGTTGTATGTGTTTTTATATGGAGATTTGATTCTATGTATTATTGGGATTATACTGATGGAGTTATTCTCAGAACAGACTGAGATTTGTGTACATTCCTTTTAGAAGAAAATGGGCTAATCATTGCAATTCATTCAAAGACTAGATCACCCTAATTGCATAACATGCATCGCTTGAATATTGCTAAAACACAAGGTTAACTCATAGCAAGTAAGTACTTAACATCTCCAGAGGTTTGCTTCATTCTCAGTCATGCTGGTTGGCCCTATGACCCACAATGCTTTAAAGTGGATAGCTGAAATAAAGATGTGTGCAGGACATTAAAAAGAAAGGATTTAGTACATTTCTATAACATTCCAAACTATAGCGTCAGGAAAAGAGCAATTTTCCACTTTCCTTGTGAATTTATTTGTCCATTTCTCTCTGTGGAAGAAAAGAAAAAATCGACACTCTCCATAATAACTGGGTCTCTCAACCATATCTGCCTTTTGCCAAGATGTCACATCAATTTTTCACACTTTTTCGTGTTTCTTTTGTAATGCAGAGATTTTTTTCCCCCAAATCTTACTCAGTGCCAAAGGCTCAGCTACTGCAAAGATCATCAAGGAATGATCGTGAGCGTGGGAAAGAGTAACTTTTCTATTTTTAAAGCAGAAAGACCATTGGCTGTGAATTTTTCTTTTGATTCAAACCTCCCTTTACCATGCACACAGCATTCTAAAAGCTCTCCTGTGCTGGGCTCCTATCCTCTCTGACACTCCAGCCTTTCCTGGACCATTTGACAACACTCAGATGGGGCCTTGCCCGTGGAACTACTGAGTAGGAGCAGGTCAGTGTCCTCACTGTGCCTAGACTTGACAATATGTTTTTCCTCACTGATGGTGAGACCCTGTGGGTCTGCCATTATCAGGAGAGCTTGAACAATGAACTCTGTCCAATGAACTCTCCTTAAAGTCACTGATGAGACATTGTTAGATGATACTTGTAATAACTTTATTTTTTTTTCAATTTTAACCATATTGCAAACACAATTTGGAGGCTCTAGACCTGAACTGGATAACGTGATCTTGATTTCTTTTACGTTGAGAATATCCCAGATATTTAAATTAGTCTTCTCAAGTGGGACTTGTTTTGATGTTAAAGAGTTGGCCTCTGCACCGTATTACCAATAGTTCTCTTAATTGATAAGGTAGAAACATCTTCATAGATCGAGGTAAGCTTGAACTTCAAAATATCTTTCTCATCAGTTATAACTTGCGTGTGTACACAAGTGTATGAAAGGTGTTATTAAAGATCCTTTCTAAACTACAAGGTCATTTTGGTAAAATAAGCCTTGACAAAACTTTTTAATCATGTAATAATAATGATAGTGGTGTGTTGAACTGTGTTTCTCTGAGCTGGCCACTTTTATTTGCATACATTATCATAATTGATCCTCTTGACAATCTTATGAGAGAGGCATTGTTATCACCTTTCCATGGACCAGAGAAAGGTGACAAAGAGATGTTAACTGATATTCTAAATTCCTGTGATTATAAGCCTCTGATTTTGTAATCTAAGAATTTAATTCCATGTAATAGGGCAAGCATCATGGTTCCTTTTACCATTCTCTTTTGCCATCCATTTAATGAATAAACTACTGGTAAGCAAGTGTTTGTTGACCTGGGAATGATGCCGTAAGATTTGGTGGAGGAAGGCACAGTCCCCATAGGAGACATGAAGAAATTCTGCATTCATCCTTACTGACATCTTACTTTGTTGGGATACAAAGCCCTGGTGCGGCAGTGAATCAAGTCCCTACCTGACACTCTAAGAAACAGATGTACAACTGAAAAGAAGGTGTAGGTGGGAGACCAAGTGATCATAATCTTCAATTTTTTAGTTCTCAACAATGGTGAGAATCCAGAGTCCAAAGTTTTCTTATTTGGAGCTATCAGATGGTTTACTTCACATTTCTATGAAAGCCCTCCACCATCTCCTCCCCTGGAGCAGAATATGGGCATAAATTAGACTATATTTGTCTAGAATTTTGAAATTAATATACGCATTTATCTTAAGTTTCAATAAACATGCTAAATGGCATGTCCTAACCAACACACCGGATTTGCAGCCTAAGCTACCTCTGTCTTGATATTTACTGAGGGACAAGGTGTAACTACATGCTATGCCCTGAAATATATTTAAACATCATTTACTTAATCTTGATATTACTACCTTAGATTTAACCCTTGAGGAATACTTGTGCAAATATTTAGGATCCACATTTGTGGTGATAGGGAACCTCTATCAGCGAGGTTGGACCAGGTTATAGCATGAACTTTTGGGCACCCAGAGAAAATGACTGGCCCGCCCAGGGCTCACGTTCTCTCACTCTCTCTCTCTGGTTCCTGTGTTACACACCTGAGGTTGGACTTCTCGTTCCTATTCCATGAGTTTGCCCTCTATAGCAAAGAAATATAATTGAAACAAGCTGGGGATTCTTTGATTCATGTCCTCACCCCCCTTTTCTAGTAACATCTGGTGCCCAACCTGTACGAAGTAGTTTCAACAAACAGATCTCAATGGCATAAAAATATTGCTTTACATTATAGTATAAGGGTCAACGGGTCTCACTTTGGCCATATCTTTTCAGAGTCAATTGTGTCCAGCAGTGAAAAAGTACTAATGACCTGGGGTAGTTTGGAGATAGCTTTCATTACTAAAATTAACAGAACACAGAATGAGAAGGCTCTTCTCCTTGCTGCAATTTCCTTTGCTGATAGACTGCTATGTATCAGGGTGATGTGTGGTCAGAGACAGACCTTTAATACTGCTTTCGTATGGGATTCCCCTCTGTATGTTGTGAATACAATTTGTTAATTAATAAAGAAAACTGCCTTGGCCTGTTAATAGGGCAGAACTTTATTAGGAGGAGAAAACGAAATTGAAAAACTGAATGCTGGGAGAAAGAAGGGCGGAGTCAGAGGGAAGCAACATAGCTCCACTTGAGATAGATGCTGGATCTTTAGCCACAGCCACATGGCAATACACCTATTAATATAAATGGGTTAAATTAACAAGTAAGAGTTAGCCAATAAGAAGCTAGAGCTAATGGGCCAAGCAGTGATTTAAATAATATAGTTTCTGTGTGATTATTTTGGGGCTGAGCAGCCAGGAACAAACAAGCAGCCTCTTTACAACACTGTTTGATATTTATAGAAAATAGAATCCTCCTAACACATTGCAGGAACCAGTTGTTATCCTGTTCCCTGATAACAAAAGAGATTTGTGGTTGAGCAGAGAGACATGACAGAGGAAAGCCCTTAGTTCTGGGGACTGTGTTATTTTCCTGTGGCCTTAGAGAAATCTCACTCTAAGCTGCAGTGTTCTGTCTTTAAAATGTAGAGCTTTGAAGTAGAACAGAGCCTTTACTCCCAACAGTGGACTTCTTAAAGTACACGTGAACAGACCCAAACACGCTAAAGCAACAGGACACAAGTCAGACATAATTGCAGTGCAGCCCCATCCCTCCTTGAAGGACGTCAGCTAGCATCTTTGAGCACATTCGCAGAAGACACTCAGATGACCTTCGGTTTGTGTATGAGTGGAGTCATTTACTGTTGACAACTCTGTGTCTGTTCCCTATTCTCATGAAACTAAGTTCATGTGAGTTTTTGTGACTGTCTCCTTTCCTCTGTCATAGGCTTAATGTGAACTCTACTTTTTAATTTCTCTTGTTCACACATTGCTTCCGGTTCAATGGTCCACTTGCTTGGTACATGCCATTGGCAACAAGAACTTACTTAAGACATTCATAGGTTGAAAAAGATAACGTTTTCATGTCTGTTTTTAAGCATGGCTGTGCATAGTTCAGTAATCATATATGCAAACTAAGAAGGACACTGTTGCTCTAAATCTTCTCAGACGGCTGGTCACTGTAGAAACCCGCAGACAGTGGTTTTGAGGAACTGGAATAACGGGGCTTCTTTTCATTTAGTGGTTTTCAAAACGTTTTCTACATTATAGATTATTTCTTGATGTGATGTTTCTATAATTTTTCTGAATGTTTATACATTGTAAATATTAATAATGGATGATGAAAGCAATGAACAAATAGAAAATGAAGTCAATTTTTTAAAATCTATCTGCCCATGAATTGAAAACAACCTATCTTAGTTATTCACTGACACCTATGCTCATGGCTTTGATTTGATATTATGATTTACAAGTGTACATGCAATTGCACCGTAAACAGAAACTCAAGTAGCTCAATATATGTTTTTGAGCTAAATCACACTCTGCATGTTTAAAGTAAATACCTCTAATTTTCATAATGTTCAGCAGAGAACACAGAACCAGCCACACACTGACAATAGAGTGCTCCTGAGTACAGGGGCCCAAATACCAAGTCACAGTCACTGCCCCCATTCCTTTCTCTCTGCCTACCATCCTTTGTTTTAGATGACAAGAGTCATACACTGGATGCCATCCAACTGATATGCATTTCAGATTTACCTTATTTTCCTATGTTACTACATAAGAATTTTATGAAACGTTGCAGGTGATAATAGTTTCATGAGCTACTTACTTTCCTTCATGAATACCCTAAACTCTTCTCATGAATTAGTTCAGTTTTCACAACTTTGTTCAGCAGGTTCTATGATTAGTGCTCTCTGCTACATAAAAGAGTCTGCACATGAAGAAAAACACTGTCTAAAGTCTTTCTGTTACCACATGCTCCATGATGTTGACACTGAAGATAAAACACCCTTCATTTTGCTGTCATTGGAAAGAAAATATTACAGCTGAAACTTTTGTATTGATATAGTTTATTGTCTCCAAATTCACACTTGGAACTTTATATAAAATGATGACTATTACTTATTCAATTTTGTGTATATAATAATTGCATGCATGTCTTTATAGAAGATACATAGCTATAACTAATCTACCTTATTGGTGAAATGATTTAGGTGCTGAGTGACTGACAGACAGAAAACTCATTTTATGAAAATAAAACTTCACAGAAAATACAAAAAGAATGAATGTTCTTATGTTTTCTGTTCATATGAACTTCCAATGGAAGAAATCATACTTTTAAATACTACTTGTCTTATGGGATATCTTCAATAATTGAGCCCCAACTACTAAAGTGACTTTTAGCAACTCTTCTAATAGTTACTCAGCAACAGTTATACACATGATATCACCAATCACACAGGAGAAAATGTCACATCAGTGCTCAGCAATCCCACATACCTTTTGCTTCCAAGTAGGAAGGTCACGTTCATTCTTTCAATTGTGTGGATTTTGTTTTGATACAATTGCACAATCAACACATAAAGGTTTGAACTCTCGCTGCCATTGGTCAGAGAGAAAATGTGATCTACAAAGATTTTCCAAAAACTGGCACTTTAAAGAGTGCCTACTGGAAATAGGTTCTTAGGGCTGGAACTGCAGCCTCAGAAGCAAATACAGTCTCCTTCACACTCTCCCATGAAAGACACTTTTGTGATCCATTATGCAAAAGGATCCAACTCTTTAGAAGTGTGTGCATCAGACTCCCTGCGTGAAGGACTTGGGTGGGGAAACTAATAGTCTCTCACACCATTTCACTGTAGTTAAAGTGAGACTCCTTCCTACACCAAACACATTTCCTTAAAAGTGTCTGTGTACAAATGAGTTTTCTGGTGTCCTCTCTTCCTATGGCATATACAACAGCTTCATGCTGAGGTTGGAATGATGAACAGAAGATGTGGGGGCCTTGGGCATTCACAGCGTACATTGCTGGAAATAGGTTCCCACGGAAGCACGGGGTACAGCTGCTGCTCAGGGCCCAGTGGAGACCTCACAAGTGACTCCTACTGGGATGACAATAAGCGACCATCTGCTCAAAGTTGTACCATGGAGAACCATCAGAAGTTGGTAGACCATCACTCCTCCCCTGCTACACCTTGCTCCTCAAGTCACTTGAAAGTTCACATTCCAAAGGCATCAGGAGCATGAGCACAGCATCAAAGAACCAAGGTTCAGCAGCTAATGCCCAAGCTTCCTCCAGTACACAGGGATTCTTTTCAGATCCTTTCAAAGAAGTGACCTCCCACCATCCTTTCAGTCCCCACATTTCCTGTTTCTGAAGTGTAGGTAATGCCTTGGATTAGCAATTCAATCCTCCTGCAGAATGAAACTGTTTGAACAGTACAGCCATTCTCTTCCAAAGCTCTTCAACCTTCCCATGCATTTGTGTTCTTAGACCACATGCATTTGTGCACGCATTAAATGGATCTCTGTATTAGCTACATTTTCAAACCATTAGCTTGACTGTACCCTTGAATTTCTATGTGCTTTCTAAACAACAGAGACAATATGCCAGGAAATTAAGGTCTTTTTTTTTCTTTAAAGCTTCATGGGGCTCACTGTGAAATAGAGGAAAAAGCTTGTCATAAGGAAGGTGAACATTCATGTTTCTTTGAGAACAAATGAAGTAAGTCTAAGATAGGAGTGTTGATATTGTTCATGCGGATGGCTTTATAGGATGTCTGTTTGATGTCTATGGGGTCTCTAATTGTAATGACAAGGGGGAGAGCAAACAGAACAGACAACTGCCATTCCTTCCTATTTAAAAAGCAGAATTATCTGAAAATTGCCACCCAGGTAGCTAGAACACTACTGTAAAAAACCTTTCTTCTTCCAACTATAGCATCTGTTTCAAAGAAGTCATTCTTTCCCTTCCAGACAGAGGTGAACACCAGGCCTACAGCAGTCAAAGCAGGCAGTTCTGAGGAACTCCACTGGGAGAGACACACGACAGGGCAAATGTTCTTCCACATTAGAGTTTCGGCTCCACATTCCCCAATGTGCGAAGGAACTTTAGAATCAACACGTGGAGATTGTCACCCTCCGTAGATTTAGCCAACGTAGTGTAAGCATGTGAGATGCAACTGCTTCATATAAAGAACACTAAGAAAGTTAGCAGAAAATCCTGTCACCAGTGACCATGGTTGAGCCATGCTGTGTTGATCTACAGTACAGCAGGCCCATCCTGACTACTGTGACAGTCTCCATGGAGGTTTACAGTCTGGGTTATAACCTTTAAGCTTGCCCTGTGACAGTAAGAACTCCTGAATACTGGAAGAAGAATGGAATTCTGTGAGGGTCCTTTAAAGCCCATTCTCTTCTGGCAAGTGACACACTGATAGTGTCACACTCATTTTCAAGTATGTAAACCATTAGAAGGTAACCTGGGGAACTAGTCCAATAAAATTGCTCACAGCAATCATGCAAATGGTTACTAATTATGGAAATTCACTTTCCAAGTCCCATCTTGTATTATTTGCAAAATTCAAATACCAATACTGTAGAACGTTCCTATCTAATTTCAAATCAGAATAACTTAATATTTTATAATAAATGTATTGATCTTCAGTCTTAATACTATTTATAAAAATGAACACTTTCGTAGATAGGAAAGTGATGGCTCTTGCTTTACGGAACTAGAACAACTTTGGGTGGAGACTGATGAGTTTGTGTACTCCAATGGCAGTTAGTTTAAAAAGCAAATGGACTAAGGGATCTCAGGAGATGCTTACCGTTCTGCATGCCACTGTAGGTTGAGTTTCCCTTCCACCATTAACTGTTTAATGAATATGCTGACATATAAGTTAAATATAAATTTCAGAACTTCAAAAGAACACACAAACAATTATTAAAGCAGAAGGCGGGAGCAGATGACAAGGACCCGGAGACTGAGATTATTATTCTGTTGGCACCTATCGTACTGTTCAGAGGAGCTCACTGTTTGAGGAAGCAATGGGAACCAAAGTGGATTTCTGTGAAAACCATAAGAATACTATGAATTGCCATGACAAGCAAATCTTTAGAAGAAATAAAACTGAAGTTTGATTTCAGTCTTGTAAAGCCACTTGGTTCTGTTCAAGAAATGCAAAATTTATCAAGTTTTGGAGCTAAATGGAGCAGTTTCTCCATGGAAAGGAAAGGTAGGTTATGCTGCCTGAAGAAACATGAACACGAAACAGAAGCATGGATTCAAATCTCACTTTAAAGAGCGTGTGAGCCTGCTTCACCCCTTCCATCTGAACCTTGTATGGTTGTATGTCTGTCCTTTAGTTTTGGTGAATTACACAATCAGATAGTGTCTCCATTCATGTGAATTTGAAAGAACCCACACCCTGTGTGCGTTTTTATATTTCACAGAGGCCAAAGGAAAGGGTTGCTGCCAGTGGGGTGCTCAAGGCATGCAGAATAAATTCAGTCCTGGGCACTGAAACAGGCCACCCTTGTGCTGTGCTAATGGGAGAAAAAAAGCAAACACCATCACCAACTTTGAGATACATCCCAGCAGCCATCACAAAGCACTTCTGTCAGTGCATTTGAAATCTCCACTAAAAATAGGTCCTCTGTACTGGGGCTGAAATTCTCATCCACGGCCAGTGATGGAGCACAGTGCCCCATTGTTTCCAGCTAGGTTCTCCTCTGCTTCAGTACTGTCTTCTAACTTTAAACACAGCCAAAGGAAGTCACCTGCCACTAGCCCACTCAAGACTGCAGCCAGGCCGTCAGCGCAGTTTGAGGACTACTGCACAAGTGTTAGCACCTTCTGCTTTCTCTGGCTCCCTGAACCTTAGAATTCATTCCAGGGCTACTTGAGGTCTAATATAAACATAAGGCACTCCCTAGGGACATTCCCTCCTCTACCTACCCACTCTTTATGGTGTTCTACTTCAGCAGGTTCACTGTTCCAGACTTCAGAGCCCCGGGCCTGGGGGTGGGGTGTCTTCATTTGCTCTGGAGGGAAGCTCTTGATATCGGAAGGGAGTCAATCCTAAGACTTTCTCCAGGGACCTGGGGGAACTATAGAAGAGCTCTGCTCTCTCCAAAGATTCTGAGTCTTAAGCACTCAGTTAACATCTTGCTTAGGTGGGAGGTGCCTGTCCCCTGACCAGCTCAGCCTTCTGGCTTGGGGCCTCACGTTTCAGAACTCACCTGGTGCTGAAGACGAGTGCAGGCAGAAGGGGCAGCAGGTAGTGTGCAGCGTTGAATTTCATGTCGCTGTCCTCTGGGGTACTCCTTCACTTCCAGCTACTCTTGCCTCTTCTGGTCTGGTTGGTCCTCTCTCCCCAGGAAGCCCTCTCCAGAGACCCACAAACACACTGATAGAGGCTTTGTGAAGGCAAGGACTAGAGAGCGGGTATCTTCAGGAGTGATGTCACCCGCGAGCCCTGCCGGGATGGTCCAGCGCCTTTGCTCAGGGCGCACGGCCAGGGTGTATCCGCGGGTGGAGGAAAGGACCCGAGTCCAGGTGGCTGCTCCGGTAGCCAGTTGCACTTGGTCACTCCCGTGCGCACTGAAGCAGATCTCCTCTTCCCCGCTCCTACTGAAGACAGGAGGGGAGGGCGGTGGCAAGGACCAATCTCGTTCTCCAGTAATTGAGCTGGCGTGCTCCGCAGGGTGAGAGACAATTCGCTGGGAAGGACTCCAGATTCTTCAGGGTCCGGAGCAGACGTCTCTCACCAGCTTGCAAGGTTTTTGCAGAGATGTTGCCTGGAGAGTAAGCTTAAAATACTGCGCTGATTAGATGCGTAATGGTTTGCCTGCTGCGGGCGGAGAGTAGCAGCAGCCAGTGCAGATCAGAAAGCCGGCTCCTACCCACACGAGGTTAGGAGGTCTCTATCATGGAAAGGGGCCGGGACTAACACAAAGTCCGCGGCTCTAGGTTCTGGTGCGTCCGGGTTTTCTTTTTTCTGGTCTCTGCGCCTGTCAGCTGCTCAAGGGTGTGCAGCTGGTTGCCCAAGTTCATGCACCTTCAAGGATCCTTTTCCTGTGGGTAAACACCTGAGCAAGACCACAGAGACAATCGTTATTAACTCTATGGTAAGGGGAGGGAGCAGAGGATTCTAGATGCCACTGCGTTTGGTGAAGTTTCTAAATGTTGCATACCAAGCATCGAGTGTTTAACAAGCTTTATATAGGAATTTTGCCAGAAAAGGGAAACAGCACAACTTTAAAGCAATCTACCATTTTGAAAAATCAGTTTTAAAAGAAAGACTGACTTCACCTACAGAGCTTTGAAACTCCAAGGTCTTCACATAATAGGGCATGCGTGTGTGTGTGTGTGTGTGTGTGTGTGTGTGTGTGTGTTTTATAAGAAAGTGAACATAACATTCCTCTCAAGAGCCAGTGCTAAAGTAAGCACTACAATTTTCCTACAAAAATGTGAGGAAAACAGGGATTGCCAGTGTCTTGACGGGACTTTTGTTTCCTAAGCAAAGAACTAGGTATCTATCCCAAGTCCTAGCTGCTACTGTAAATGTCACAACTTGTCTTTTGTCTGAGCTAAAAGAGTCAGGCACATGCAAGTCTCAGAGGATGGAGGGTGGAGGGGCTTAGTTGATGACCCGTGTTCTCTCTTGGCAAGCTATTAAGAAGGAAATTCCAAAGAATAACCTGCTATAAACTCAGTATTGAAGACGTATTTGATGATAAAATAGCACATTTATTACTCTAAAAAGTGTGGAACTACGATGTATTTTCTTCAAATTTACTGTTTTATTCTAGTTTTCTTACTGATGAGGCTAAACTTAAAGGTGCACTGACTGAAGAAATTTATTGTGGGAATCTCAAGTTATTAAAATATAGTATCAATATTTTCAATGAAAGTCAACCCTTAGGCAGTAGGAACATCTACAATAGTTATAGCTATAGTCAGACACAAAAATTGTATTTTAGGAGGAAAAAAGACAACAACAACAATAGTCCTGTGATAATTTAAAGATCAGCTTTCAATGGGAAAGAGACCTATGGAGTTTTGTTTTGTTCTGCTGTGTAACCTCAAATTTGCAGTAATCCTCCTGTTTCAGTCTCTTGAATGTTGCCATGCTTATTTTTAAAGGTGGCTTTCTAAGTTGTATATTAACAAGGGTACGCCACTTTGCAATAATAACAAAAATGTGTATAACAAGAATTAACACTCATCTGAAGTAGGTCACTCTGCTTATTATACACCAGGTTCACATTCAGTATTTTAATGTCTTCACCCCATGAACCTAGCGTGGTCATTCACACTGTTTGCCTCTTCCCCAGGTGTCTGATTAAGAGTGGTCAATCCCTGACACTAGTCACCAGTCATTTCCACAAAGCAGTGGCTGTTCAAATTGTTTTGACATCACTCCATGGCTTATACACTCTTAAGGGATAATATTTTATGATAACATAATGTAAGTTTCTAACATAAATTTTATTACATGAACAATAATGGAATATTTTCAAATTATCCACTAAGGAAGTGAATTATACGAGTAATGCTTGGGCTGGGTCTCCATGTGCTGCGGTTCGTTTTATTGGACACCTGTAAAAGTCCTTTAATACCAGCATTAGGGAAGCAGAGGCAAGTAGATCTCTGTGAGTATTCTGATGTTTTCAGTTCTGAAAGTAGGCTCATCTAGGTGTGGTGTCCTGGGTCTTTAACTGAAGATCAAGAGACTGAGGTAGGGGGATAATAAGTATGAGACCAATGTGAGAGACTTAGCAGGACTTTGTCTCTGAACAAACTACAAAGGGTTAAGGGTGAAGCTCAGTTGTAGCACGCTGATCTGGCTTTTGTGAGGCCTGGGTTTCATTCCACTCTGTGTAATTTATCTCTACTCCTTTTAGCGTCAACTTTTATAGGTTTATGGGAGTGGCCAAGGTCATTCATGGTACATGGCCATCAGTGGTCCAACATTCATTTGTTGAAAATTTCATTGTTACTATCAGTGATCCAACATTCAGTTGTTGAAAGGGTTACTCTGTTTCCAGTTTCATTGTTGTGTTACTTCTTCTCTCTCACAACTTTATTTTTCTTACATTTTGGATGGAATGGATGTTATGCTGCCATATCATAAACTACAATAACCTCTAACATTTCAGTTTTGACCTCCTGATTTAAATTCTATAGTTTTACTCCTGAGTTGGGCTTGCTACTTTTTATGGATTTTATTCTGCACAGGATGGCTATGGATCTGAACTTTATCTTCATCACAGAGTTCTTCACTGACCCCGTACACATATTTCCTGGCATTCTGTGAGACAAATTCAATCACATGAAAACCTTTTATGAACCTTCCTCTATCACTGAATACTTTCTAATATTTCTTTAACTAAGTCTCCCAAGTTCTAAACCTGAGATTCAAGACTTCCTTCGGCCCCTGTCTCTTGGGTAATTGATCACCTAATTGTGCAGGTTATACATATTAATTCATGCTGCTCATCTAGTCAGTACAGCTCTGCCCAGGGCTTCTCCATCCCTAGTTTTATAAATAAGCCTCTGGCCTTCAAGGGGATTTGCTCAAGTGTATTACTCTGGCCAAAGCTCACTTAGCTGAAGACATCTGAGTAGTTATGGGGCCTCTCAGACCCTGTCCTCAAATATTGGATTCCATGTGTGTAACTTTTCTCTTCATTTTTGGTTCCTTGTTGTTTCATTTTAAGGAATGTTTCCCCTGATAGATCTGTAGAAGTTTTCCTGATAAAACGTTTTAATTTCTCTGTCTCTGTCTCTCTATCTCCCCTTTTCTCTTTCCCTCCTCTCTATACCCGAGGAGCAAAGAGAATCACCAAAGAGCAAAGACAATCATGTCTTATCAAGACCACAGTTTTTTATTTAGAATCTGCCTCTAACCCACTGACTGATGATGACATGTCCCTCTAAGTTCTATATCATGCAGTATTTTGAATTGATATTGTATTTACACCACATTTTCCTGTTCCTCACCAAACAACAATGTATTAAAAATAGACAAAAAAAATTCTTAATTATTCTAAGCATTAAGAAAAGTGATGGTATTATAGAAACCTATAATCTGGTACATTTCTGTAAGCCAGTTATTAATTTTCTATAGTTGAATATGTAAATCTTGGAAAGGAGAGCTTAAAAAATAAAAATTTATTTCTTTGTTTTCCTGAAAACTTGATTTTGGCCTCACTTTTTTTTTATTACTTCTAATTAAGACTGACAAGAAAGTGTCAAAGGAGATGAAATACCTATTTGGAAAAAAAAGATGTCCAAATTGTCCTGAAAGCATGAGGGGACATGGAATTCCAACAAACTGCTGCTATTTCTATGCAAAACCAAAAAAATACACATATAAATAAAATAGAAACTTCTGAAGCCTGCCAAATGCAGTGTCTTCAAATGAGTCTCTGATGACTTTACTCTGTTGAATCTCATCCTCTTTAGTCTTTGCAGTCCATATGAATGATGCAGGAGCTCTTGAGTGACAGTTCTGTGCATGGAGACCTCTGTTGACCCTTGTCCGGGTCCCTGGGTCCTTCCTTTGCTAGCAGCACTATGGGCAATTTTTTTTTTGTGATGAAGTTTATGCACTTGAAAACACACACAAACAAAATTATGTCTTTAACTAGTTTTTAGATGGTGGCAGCTAAAGAGGGGATTTTAATATGTAGACCCAAACTCCAGCTCCTGGCAATCCTCCTGTTCAGCCTTTAGAGTGTTAAATTTACAAGGATGGACCATATATCTGTTTCAAATTTATGATGTTGTGTTTAAAATACTGGAAAGCCTTTGCCCAAATGCAAGGCTTGCACTGTAAATTTAAATCTGCTTTGGGTCAAAACTCTTACAGAGAATCGTTCAGGGCACATCACTCCCAATGAGAACTTCTTTGGGAAATCTTTTGATAAGCATAGAAATGCCTTACTACATAAATATTCTTTTGCTACAAGACTTTTTTTGAGCTCTTTAGTAGTTAATTTTGAGTACTATAACATTTTTTAAACATTTTGATTAAGAAAATTGTTCTATCCATTTTTTTGAATAATTAAGTTATGCCTACATTTATGAATCAATAATATCTCTTGTTTCATAAGGATAGTTCTGTGTTTTCTTTTTTACATATCTATTTTTCTATCTTAGTGATTAAAGTTACAATTCTCCCTGTTCCCATTCTGTGATGAATAAAACCACACACACACACACACACACACACACACGAACACACACCAGCCGTGTGGTGGCGGCACACAACTTTAATCTCAGCAGGATGTCTATGAGTTTGAGGTCATCCTTGTCCACAAAGTGAGTTCCAGGACAGCCAGGATGGTTACACAAAGAAACTCTGTCTTGAGAAGCCAAGCCAAACCAAACCAAACCAAACAAACAAAAACAACAAAATAAAACAAAACAAAAAAAAAATAAGCAAACGAAAAAAATCCATTAAAGCTTAGCCCTACTTGTTAGCTGTACCTGACACACTGGTCACGTGATTTGTCAAAGACAGCCTCTTAACTATACTCGTATTTAATTTGAATGAAAATTAATGATAATATTATGCTTCTAGGCATAAAGGAATAATTAATAACAGGTTTTTCTCAACTTATGGACAAAATGAAAAATTTGAAAAGAAATAGGAGGTGTCAATTTGTGATTTCTAGGAAACCAGAATAATGAGCTCACAGAAAAGCCATTTCTACCCAATTCCTAGTGAAGCTTTATAGCCGCCAGGGCTTAGGAAGGGAGCAGGAGAGCACCATCTCTCACCAAGGAGCTGAAAGTTAGATCAGGATCTATGGAGTGCACACAGTAGGGGGAGAGATGACTACAGAAAACAAACTTCACAGAAAATACCCGAAGGCCTGCCTGGAACTCACTGTTGGTCTTTGGCCAAAGGACATACTGTGTGAGCAGAGGGCTGGGTCCTGCAGGCTTCACTAGGCTAGCCAGCAGCTGCCTGAGACAGAGTCACACCAGCCGAGTGTGCACAATGCTAGGAGCTGAACTGAAATTCTCCCCCAGCCACAGAGACATCTAAGAACTGGTGTGAACCTGCCAAGTGCTGAGATAAAACACAGGAAAGACTCTTTTAGAACAAAAAGTATTTCTATTGTAAAGGAGCTATCAGGGAGCTAAGGAAACAACTGCCTGAAGAGTCATAGAAACAATGTAAAAGGAAAAAAGAGGTAAGTCTAACAATAAATAACAACGAGACTCACCTACAGAAGAAATTCAGCCTTCCCTGGAGAAAGCTGTCAGGGTACAGAATGCCTATGTTGTGCCCAGTCAGTGTCAAACATGCAGTGAACTGTGGGAGACAAGGAGAGAATGGGATGAACTCTAAGGACAAAGAGAATAACAGTGAACAAAATCCAAAGCCCTAGACTTGGAATGAGCAGAGTTAGAAAACAGTGCAGGTAACACCGCTGCGGCAAAACACAAACACTTTAGAACCAGAATAGAAAACAAGAAAAATCACAGTGTATGTTAACAGTGAAGAATGAATGGTGAGGGATCCGGGGAAATATACATAAAGCCTTTTTCAGATATGGGGGGAAATGGTTTAAAAGTGTTGACTGAATTGAGGAAATGTGAAACTGTCTGATAAATACACATTTGGAATTCTAGAAGAATAGGGGAATTTCTGGTTTTTTTGAGACAAGGTTTCTCTGTGTAGCTTTGGAACCTGCCCTGGCATGTGCTCTGCTCTGTAGACCATGCTGACTTTGAACTCACAGAGTTCCACATGCCTCTGCCTCTCAAGTGCTGGTTTTTTTTTTTTTGGGGGGGGGGGTCGAGACAGGGTTTCTCTGTGGCTTTGGAGCCTGTCCTGCAACTAGCTCTGTAGACCAGGCTGGTCTCGAACTCACAGAGATCCGCCTGCCTCTGCCTCCCGAGTGCCGGGATTAAAGGCGTGCGCCACCACTGTCCAGCTGTAAAATTATTATAATACAGAAATTATTTGAGCAACTTTGAGTAAATTACCAGTATATTTAAAGTAATCAAAACAAAATTCATTTTGAAGAAGTTTTACCAAACTTGGGCAGGCTTATTCTTTATGGAACCACTCTAGAAATAGCATAATCAGTCTTCAAAAAGGATGTAAATTAAATGGTAGCTACAGACCCGAAAAGACGAGCACCTCCACATTCATGCCTAGGAGGTTGGCAATAACAAAATATGTGCCAGAGTGATAGAAAGCATTTGTAAATGGTTGAAAGGCTGTTACTTCAGAAAGTTTTGGTGAACAAAAGCATATTTCAAAAACGAGAAAAACACATTCCCTAATAAGTAAACCCCAAAGGATTGATTTCCAAAAAAATTATCAGTGTTAAGATAGCTAACATAGATCAGGCTGCAAGACACAATATATTTCAAAAACAGCATTTGATGGATTAGGGTGAATAAATTCAGAGATTGTGTATATGTCTGCAAACATACATTTACATATATTTCATTCTTTAAGGAGGCAAAGCAGACATGTTGCATCGTAGGATTTGAATATGCACCACAGGTGTGTAACAGCAGTAGGGCAGAAATGGGTTAACAAATTATACTCATGGCTGTAAAACATCATCTCTAGACAGAGTGTGAAACTGTGAACGTGTGACGTAGTCACCAGAGTAAATAATAAATCAAAGTGAAATCCTTGCAAAAAATATTCCAGATAGAGATGAAATACGAACAGAAACAGAAATAGAAACATTAATGCAAATTAGATAGTAAGAGAAACAGAGGGAAAATAGAATCTGAGGAAGAAGTACGATCACTAATGTAGACGAACTTTAACACAGACTATCAGTGAGAATGAGAGGCGCTCATACAGCTAAGACTGGGTATAAGACTTGTTTTAAAATATGAAGTCAAAAGTTTTGTATAAAACCTTGAGTGGCAAAATAATGACAATAGAATAACATTTTCTGATGTAGAATTATTCTAGAAGTTAGACAATTTGTAATATAGATGTGTATATACATCTATTTATATAACAACAGTTAATGAAAATGACTTCGTGAATTTAAAACAGACCAAGAATATGTATTGGGTGTGTTTAGAGGGAGGAAAGGGAATGGGAAATGATGTCGTTATATTGTTATCTTTAAAAAAAAAAAAGGAACAGCTTACAGCTTACTTGAGCTAATGGGAGCTCACATACTCTGGATAAACAGGGAAGGAACCAGCATAGGACCAAACTAGACCCTCTGAATATGGGTGACAGTTGGCTGGGGCAGACTGCAGGGCCACTGGCACTGAGACCAAGATTTATCCCTACTGCTTGTTCTGGCTTTTTAAGAACCCATTCTCTTTGGATGGATATCTTGCTCAGCCTAGATCTAGTAGGAAGGGCCTAGTATCAATGTGCCTTACCCTCTCTGAAGAGTGGATGGGGGTGGGGTGGGGAGAGGAAGGTGGAGGAAACAGGAGGAGGGGAGGAATGGGAATTGGGATTGGTATGTAAATTTTTTTTAAAAAGATAGTTTTTTTGTTTTTTTTAATAAAAAGAGAAATAACAGAAAAAATAAAAGAAAACAACATTTAAAACTGTGAAAGATGAATGCTTAACTGCTTTTCCCATATGATTGTGCATTCATCAAAAGTAGCTCACAACACTTTAAACTTAAAAGCTGAAAACATGCGGCAAGTATTCTGCCACTTGGGAGCAAGAGTTCCTTCACTTGCTAACTACTTTCATACCAACTTAACACAAACTGTCGTCATCCGAGAGGAGGGAACTGCAATTGAGAAATTACTTCCATAAAATCTGGCTATAAGCAGAAAAGCCTTTGGTAGATTTTATTAAATAGTGATTGATAGGACAGAGCCCATCACATTGTGGGTGCTTACACCCCAAGTCTAGTGGTTCTGTATAGGGAGCACGCTGAGGAAGGCATGAGGAATCAGCTCCTGTCTCCACATCCTGCCCTTTCTTCACTAAAGATTGTAAACCAAACAAACCCTTTCCTACCCAGCTTTTTTTTGGCCCTGGTGTTTCATCATAACAACAGTAACTCTCACTAGGACACTTTAGAAAAGCTGCCACAGATGAGACCCTCACCTGGTTCACAGTCAAGGAAAGAAAGACTCTGGGCGGACAACCCAAAACGGGAAATAGATATCGGAACTCTACCCCGATAATTCGAAAAATATCAAGGAAGGAGGAATAAAAAGTGCCAGAGGCGCAAGATGGATGACAGAGAATAGTGTTTTCTGAACACAACAGAGTGGATAAACAGATGAACTTGCAGTAATACCACCATGGAGGAGGGGAGGTAGACGCAGAATCCAGTCACTTTCTAAGGAGGAAATATTTGTTTAATAGTGTGCTTTGACTTCAGGGCCCCCTTTTCCAAGAACAGTTTAGCAATACAAATTTCACTTGATGGAGATTGCAGGTCAGAAACCTTAAAAAGTTTAGTGCAGTGGTTCTGAACCTTACCAATGCTGTGACTTTTTAAGATAGTTCCTCACGTTGTTGTGACCCCCAATCGTACAATGATTTGTCTTGCTACTTCATACCTGCAATTTTGCTACTGTTATGAATCATAATGTAAATATCTGTGTTTTCTGAAGGTCTTAGGTGACACATGACCCACAGGTAGAGAACAACAGAGGGCGTTGAAGGTAGAGAGGGAAGATATGGTAGGGGTTGGGTGAGTGAATATGTTCAAAACATCTGATATGAAATCACCAGAGAATTAGTTTTAAAATATTATTTAAAATGTTGTAAATATTTCAAAATATAAAGTATATTTTATCTTTGGAAAAAACACTTAAAAATGAATATTAAAAAAAGAAATGGTAAAATATGTTAAAATATGTTGTTTTTTAAAACATACCAAAAATATACAATGGGCCCTTTAAATCATTGTCCAAAATGACAGGACTGTGTTTGTAGCTAGTTGTTAGAGAACTTAGGGGCGTCATGGCTCAGGTCCTAGCACTGTGCACCTGGCCAGCTATGATACATGGGATGGCAATCCCAGCTCCTGGAAGGTGGAACAGGAGGATTGGAAGTTTGAAACAATTTTCAAATTATATCCATATCTGTGTTTATCTTTCTTTCTGTGTGTGCATATGTGTGTATATGCTATACACACACACATACACACACACACACACACACATACACATATACATACACACACATGAGAGAGAAAGAGAGAGATTGACAGATGCCAGCCTGGACTACTTGAGACTGGGACTCACATATGCTAATTTTTCAGGTTTCAATAGTTAGTAAATAGTATCATGACTCTATGTGTGCTTAAAACTTCTGGGTTTCAGATTGTACTATTTAATTTAGCTCTTTTTCACACTTCAACCCTACTTTGGGCATTTTAGAAGTACAAAAAAACTTTGGTGGTCTGTGTATTAACCTCTTTCTAGGACAGATGCTCTTGGGCAAGAAGTCCTAAATGCTATATTACGTTTTAATATTTGCTTAGTGATTTTTTAAAAACAATGTATTTAATATCTGCCATAACATTTTGGAGCAGGGATTTTTTTTCTCTGATGGATACATATGGAATCTTAGCGCAGGAAATCTAATTGTTTTCCCTGAATTACGCAGCAATCAAGAGCTAGAGTCTGAACCTGGGTTTGCACTCATGTCTACTGAAGCTTTAGTCACCGGTTGACTAAAGGGAACTCCTCTGCAATGGTCTGTTTCTGAGTGGGGTTAATCTCTATTTTCTCTTATTTTTCTGCATCACTGTCCTTTTCCAGAAGCAAATTAGTTTGTTTTATTCAATCTGTCCACTTGACTGAAAATTTAGCATTACCTAAAAACAATAAACAATTTATAATCTGATGTGGGAGTCCCTAGTCTGCTGTGGTTACCATTAATGAATAAAGAAACTGCTTTGGACCTATAGCAGGGGAGAACTTAGGTAGGTAGGAAAAACCAAGCTGAATGCTGGGAGGAAGAAGGGTGGAATGAGACAGACATCATGTAGCTCAGCCTGAGACAGACACCAGAACTTTAGCCGGTAAGCCACAGACACGTGGCAATACACATATTAATAGAAATTGGTTAAATTCATATGTAAGAGTTAGCCAATAAGAAGCTAGAGCTAATGGGACAAATAGTGCGTTAATTAATACAGTTTTTGTGTGATTATTTCAGGGCTAAGTGACCAGGAACCAAAAATCAGCTTCCCCCAACAATAATCTATTTTCATTTCTGTAGGTTTGTAGCTTAATTTTATTCAAACTTATCATATCTCAAATATTAGAACTGCAACAAGCTATTAGTATTATAGGTGCTTTTTATTAAATTAATTAATTATTTTTAAAAAACAATCCTTTCTTATTTTACATACCTATCCCACTCTCCCACTCCCTCCCCTCCTCTTCCTCCCACCATCTTCCTCAACCCCACCCCCATCTACTCACAGACAAGGTAAACAAAGTCTGACTAATCACTTTGAGACAGGACCGAGGCCCTTCCCACTGTATTTAGGCTGACCAGGACTTCTCACAGGTCCTCTTTAACTTACGTAGCTTTCCCAAATTTTTCTGTTAAAGATATTAATATGTCCCAGTCTCCATCCATTTCTGTGTTGTCACAGTGTAGCCTTCTGGAACTCCTGAAGATCAGATAGAATAATTAAGATGCCACAGAGTAGGGACACTGCTTGAGTAGAATTAGATGCCCATTATGCATATCCATAAACATTCCTGTTTTCAATTTTCCAGTCTTTGCTTTGCTTTTTTTCCCCTTCCATTAGACTCAGAAGTTAAAACTTTCACATGTTCATTGCTTCCAAAGAGTAAAAGAGGAATGTGCAATGATCCCCTCACATCAACAAGCTGATATCTTATCCAACAGTCACATACACCCTTCAGAGCCTGCAAAACCAAAGCCAACATTTCATATCCAAAAACATCTAATGGCAACAACTTAAAGACCATAGCAACCAAACAATTTGCTGCTTAGAGGCACTTTGTGAATCAGGCATGACTGGACTATTTTGTAATGCTCAGTATTTCACACCTGTGGAGGGGTCAATATGGATTCGAGCCTAGAGTATCTAGGCCCCTGTGTAATGTCTGGGTTCATGCTCACTTTCAGTCTGCATCTACTCTTTGCTTCTTGACTGACTCTATGAGCTGGGCGTGTAAGCAAATACTGAATTTCCTCCTTGGAGAAACACTACGGCTCCACTAATTTGTGTCAAGAAGATGGATGAATTCATACTGTTGCTTAAAAGCAAACGTGTCCCTCAAGGCTGGCTGACTACCCTGTGCTATATGTTGATCACAAAATCAGCTTAAGCATGGCCTACTGTGGATACTAAGAAACTGAACACGAAGTCAGTACTCAAGCCCATCCCATTTCCATTTGCCATTCCAGACCATATTTGAACTTCCATTTTCCATGCTTTTTATGGGTTTCATGTCATTTCAAAGAGACATGCATTGCCACCTTTATGCTGTTTTTTCCTGAAGCTACAGAATGCAATGTTTCTTTCGTGGAAGATTTTGTTGATAGTCACATTCAGTCACCCTGATAGTCTATTTCTCATACAGTTTCCCTAAGATTTTATCCACATTTTCTTGGGTTTTTTTTGGGGGGGGGGGAGCTATAACTACTAGATTTCTTTTGTTTTTAAGAACCGCCCATTGAAATTATCCAAGGCGTGTATTCCTTCATTGTACTTTAGCATTTCAGCTCCCAAATGTGAAAGGAACTGTTAAATTTAAGTAACATTTAAGTCTCAAGCATTCAGTTCAAGCATCTTTCCTTTCCATTTAGTAATATATCTCCAGCTCACATCCACTATGCTCTGCTTACATGGTGTCTCTGGAAATAAGGCTGCCCACTAAACAACTGTACAGATTTATGCAGGGATCTCAGCCATTCACTGCAAAAATCAATCAGATTCAAATGGAGAATATACCTCTATGAAAGAAACTGATTGTACAAGTTTTTTGTTACAATTGCATAAAAATGTAATTGGGTAATAAAACCTGGTCTTACAGCACTTTGAATCTCTCCAAGAACACAGCAAATAAAAACAAGCACCACTGTTATGGTAGACATAAAACCTAACTACAAGGATGTAGGTGACATCTAAGGTTACCCTGGACACTAGTAAGCTATCTGGGATATTTGGTAGAGAATGATGCATGAAAGTGGAGTATTCTAAATGCCCTGTCAGACTCCTGTCTGTTCTAATTGAGAACTGGCCATGTAAGCATCTTTTAGGCAATGTAAAGAACACAGAGATTTTTTTCTTTTTTAAAATTGTTTTTACTGAGCTATATATTTTTCTCTGTTCCCCTCCCTTCCTCCCTCCTCCCCTTCTGCCCTCTTCCATGATCCCCATGCTCCAAATTTACTCAGGAGATCTTGTCTTTTTCTACTTTTCATGTAGATTAGATCCATGTATGCCTCTTTTAGAGTCCTCTTTGTTGTATATGTCCTCTGGGGTTGTGAAATGTAGGTTGATTTTTCTTAGCTATATGTCTAAAAGCCACTTATGAGTGAGTACATATTATATTTGTCTTTCTGAGACTGTGTTACCTCGCTCAATATTTTGTTTTCTATCTCCATCCATTTGCCTGTAAATTCCAAGATGTCATTAATATTTTTTCACTATGCAGTACTTCATTGTGTAAATGTACCACAACTTCATTATCCATTCTTTGATTGAGGGGCATTTAGGCGGTTTCCAGGTTCTTGACTATGACAAACAATGCTGCTATGAACATAGTTGAGCATATGTCCTTATGGCATGATTGAATATCCTTTGGGCATATACCCAAAAGTGGTATTTCTGGGTCTCGAGGTAGGTTGTTTCCTAATTTTCTGATAAATCACCATACTAATTTCCAAAGTGGCTGTACCAGTTTTCACTCCCACGAGTAATGGAGGAGTGTTCCCTTTAATCTACATCCTTTCCAGTGTAAGTTGTCATCAGTGTTTTTGGTTTTGGACATTCTGACAGGTATAAGATGGAATCTAAGAATTGCTTTGATTTACTTTTTTCTGATGGTAAAGGTTGTTGAGCATTTCCTTAAGTGCCTTTCAGCCATTTTAGATTCATCTGTTGAAAGCTCTCTACTTAGGTCTGTACCCCATTTTTTATTGAATTATTTGTTCTTTTGATGACCAATATCTTGAGTTCTTTGTATATTTTGGAGACCACTCCTCTGTCTGATATGGGGTTGGTAAATATCTTTTCCCAACTGTAGGCTGTTGTTTTGTCTTGCTGACCATGTCCTTTGCTTTACAGAAGCTTCTCAGTTTCAGGAGGTCCCCTTTATTGATTATTTCTCGCAGTGTGTATATTACTAGGGTTATATTTAGGAAGTAGTCTCTTGCGCTAATTCATTCAATAATACTTTCCACTTTCTCTTCTATGAGGTTCAGTGTGGTTGGTTTTATATTGAGGTCTTTGATTCATTTGTACTTGAGTTTTGTGCATGGCAATAGATATGGATCTATTTTCCAGTTATGCCAGTACCATTTCTTAAATAAGCTTTCTTTTTTATTTTATATATATTTTTTGCTTCTTTCTCTAAAATCAGGTGTTCGTACATGTGTGGACTGATATCCAGGTCTTTGACTCAGTTCAATTGGTCCTCCTTTCTGTTTTCATGCTAATACTAGACTGTTTTCAATATTGCAGTTCTGTAGTAAGAGTTTGAAGTCGATGCCTCCAGAAGTTCCTTATTGTACATGATTGCTTTGAGTATTCTGGGTTTTGTTCTTTTCTATATGAAGTTAAGTATTGTTCTTTCAATGTCTGTGAAGAAATTTTCAGGGATTTTGATGGACATTGCATTGAATTTGTAGATTACTTTTGGTAAGATTGTTATTTTTACTATGTTAATTCTACCTACCCAAGAGCATGGGATATCTTTCCACTCTCTAATGTCTTCTTCAATTCCTCTCTTCAAAAATTTAAAGTTCTTGTCATACTGGTCTTCTATTTGTTTGGTTAGAGTTACTCCAAGATATTTATGTTATTTGTGGCTATGGTGATGGGTGATGTTTCTCTGATGTCTATCTTAACCCATTTTTTACCTGTATAAAAGAAGGCTACTGATTTTTTTGAGTTAATCTTGTATCCTGTTACATTAGTGAAAGTATTTATGAGTTGTAGAAGTTCTTTTGTGGAATTTTTGGGCCCACTTATGTAAACTATCATATTGTCAGAAAATCATGAGAGTTTGACTTCTTTTCTGATTCGTATTTCCGTGAAATCTGTTTGTTGTCTTATTGCTCTAGCTAGAACCACAAGTACTATACTGAATAGTTGTGGAGAGAGTGGGCAACCTTGTCTCATTACTGATTTTAGTGGTATAGCTTTGAGTTTTTCTCCACTTAGTTTGATGTGGGTTGCTAGCTTTCAGAATATTGCCTTTATTATGTTTGGGCATGTTCCTTGTATCCCTCTTCTCTCCATGACCTTTATCATGAAGGGATGTTGTATTTTGTAGAAGGTTTTTTAAGCATCTAATGAGATGATCATGCAGTTTGTTTCCTTCAGCTTGTTTATATAGTGGATTCTGTTGACAGATTTTTGCATGTTGAACCTTCTCTGTATCTCTGGGATGAATCCTACTAGGTAATGGTGGATGGTTTTTCTGATGAAGAGAACACAGGGATCATTAAGACAGCTTCTTCACTCAAAGTTAGAAGCAAGAAGCTCCTTGTATTATTTTCTCTTTGTTAGTTTTAATTTAGGTTGAGTTTTACATACAGACAACACTAAAGTTTCCTAATTAGTACACTTCTATCTTCAGTTTCAATTTCTGTTTAGAGAATATTGCCTAATTTAACTACACATATCAAAATCTTTTAATGAAGCAAAGTGGTTACTGTTCTCAAGGCCACAATGAAGCTGATGGAGAAAAGAGGAAGGATGGAATCAACATTAGGTTTTCTATAAGAGGGGGAGAGAGGGAAAGATTTTAGTTTCTACTCGTGAGTTCCCTTTCTGGTTTACTCCTCTCCACAGACATGAAAATATTCCGGAGGTGTCAGGCAACCAGAAACATATTAAAAGTTGTTTATGTAGCAAGTGAGTTTACTAATGTATTTGCATTGCTGAGGATGGAACGCAGGGCTACTCATAGTCTAAACAAGTGAGCATCATTGAGCTTAAAAATATCTTTTGCCCTTCATAACATTGGTTGACATTCTTCATGTTTTGCAAATTGAAGCTATAATAAAAGCCAACTCCTGTGAGGTAAACAGATACAAAAATGAAATATCCCTTGATGGCTCAATTCTATTTGCCAGACAGCATTTAATACATTTGTTGTCTCAATCAATTTAATTGAACCTGCTCACCTCTGAGGTGTGGATATTCTTGAGGAATTTCAGAGAAATATATTTAAGTATAGGGGTTAGGGCAAAATGATGATTTAGTTCATATCATTGCACTTGTATAGTCTTGAGCAAATATTTTTATATTCAGCTATAAAGATGACAAGGACATGATTCACATCTTAAGGTTATTGGGTGTGGATTAATGAAGACAGAGTCCACAAGGAGCTATCAGATACAATGCCTGCCTACTGCCTTAATAATTGTAAGGAGTGCTTAGAAGCTTTGTTCAGAATTCCTCTTCAAGGTCTGCATTTCCTCCCTCTCTGCTGAAAATATCAGTTGCCCATGAGTCATCCTTCCAAAGAGAACTGTTTTGTGGGCAGAAGGCTTCTGTACCCAGTTACTCCCTGTTCCAAGGAACATCCATTGCTCAGAGACAGTTTCCTGTGTGGACACAAAGGCTTTGCTTCCTTCCTCAAGTGGGGAGGATTCTACAAGACAACACTCACAAAACAAACTTCCCAATTTACCTGCTGAAGACTTAGCTCCGGGTATGCTGCAGGTCAGTTCCTCCCCTGGCACCTTTCCAATCTGCCCTCCTTTCCTCTTCCCTTTTGATTATCCCTTCTGAGTTCATCCCAATAAATCCACACCAGCATCTTGCCTCACCCTATCTCTAAGGAAACCATTCTAACACTCTCATCATCTTGATAATAGTAGTGTGTGTGTGTGTGTGTGCATGTGTTGTATATAGAGACATAGAGGGGCTGCTGACAGCCAAGTATAGAAAATTACTTAGTATTGTATCAATTGCTTCTTTTATAGAAGAGGGAAACTATTTTTTAATGCATTGACTTTTATTTGCTTTTAGAATTGAAAGAGATACAATACATCATTTCACTGATATTATTCTGCTTCTTTTTACTTGAATGGTGAGGACAGTTATACTGCTGGGCTCTGTGAAGATCAAATGATACAATAAAAATAACTGAAGAGTTATCAGGTATGAAATATGAAACACATTTCCCATCATTACTAAATCAGAGGGGCATAGTATCAAATGAGGATCTGACTTTGTAATTAAAGTCTGTTAAATAAAAATAAAATTCTGTTTCTAGGTTTATAATTACATGGAGATCTTAGGAAAGAATTGAAAATTATTAAATCTTTTATCTTCTTTTTTCTTGCTGTGGGTTGTGGTACTGAATGGATCACCTGTTCTGATGATCACCTATTCAACTATCTGTAGTCTACTTGAAACATAGATTGAATGATGAAGACAGGAGCAGACCATTAATCGTCAAAACATTTGTAAAGCTATTGAAACCTCTTAAATAGATAAAATGTGCTATTTTGCAGTTATTGTTCTAAGATAAGCATTCTAAAATGAGATGCCAGTATAAACATTTTAATAATAGAAGGTAAATCAAGACATGTTAATTGTTATTACAATTCATATGAGGTCAGAGAACACAATCTATAGATTTCAAAGACCAACGTTGTGCAAGTACTGTGTAGAATCTAGGTATACAAGGATAAACTCGGTGATAATAAGGCATTTGCACATGTGGATGAATCTGTAGCTTCATGCTAGAGGATAGCTGTGATATTCAACATGCCATGGTCTGTGGTCAATTGTTCTCTAACTCCTGCTCCAAACTACAGAAACTGTGTACCCTGAAGAAATTGCTCAGTCCTTCATGGAGGCAGAATGTTAGCACTGTAGAGTTCTGGGGATTAGACAGAGTGTTTCAGGTAAGTCACATGTAGGAGGAACTCTACAGATGGGCATTCTTACTCATTGTAGCCTAATGATATTTAATAGTTGAGAAAATTTCAGCAGCATAGACAAGTCATGCAACATTTTATAGAGATGCTTGATCAATATTGTAAGATCAAGAATCAACACAAAAAAGTCAAGCTAAAAGCAAGGTCTGTGGCAACAACCCAAGGCATCTAATCAGTGACAGAATGAGGACATAGATCATGTTTTCAAGGCCACTCTCTCCACAAGGTATTCTCAACAATTTTCATGTATGCACATGGCCTCTATTTATGTGGTAATCTTGCCACTGAGCATTTTTCACAATATATCTTTCTAAGGCAGGAGCAAATGGCTCTTCAATAAATGATAGCTATCTTGTTTAAGGGAAATACATAAATTATCCAAGGGAAATTGTATGAAAAATTTGGGGGGATGCAAGTAGCAAATGGGTATTGCTCCCTAAATTCTTCAGCAAATTAAGTGTTTCTAGAGAAAGCAGTATTGATGGACTTCTGATCCTAGGCACTGTCTCAATTTATTATAAATCACTCAGATACAAGTCACATATAAAATAAATTATACTAGCATTTGAATACACTAACGGAAATAAAAAGATGGTAGAAATATTCATTCACATGGCATGTCTCTATGATTTAGGCTGTTTGTTCTTTTAAAGTCTTTGAGAGAGACTATCAGACTGGTCCATTGAATTATTAGATTTATAGAAACTTATGTGTCTTCACACACTAACAGTGATATGTTAGGATGTACCTCAAGGTCACTTTGGTTCATAAAGATGGTGTATCAGTGATTCGTTCACCTCAGTTAGACTGTTATAGAGACCCACTATTTGAAGGACCTGTACTTCTAAACCCTGATGTTATGATTTAGCTGAGGCCCATAAAAATCTGCTTTATCAAAATGATTACCAAACATACTCTCTGAGAGCAAAGATTGCTCAGTAATATAAAAATGAAAATGTGTTTTCAGAAATAGCATAAACAATTAAAAGAGAAATCAGAACAAATAGGATTTCTCTTTGGAAAAGCAGGCATAAAGCATAGTTTGGAAGAGCTCAGTGGTGATTCTGAAAAGTCCACCAACCATTTAGTTTTGTTTTATTGTTTTTTCTAATACTGAGGTAAGAAGGGACAATGATTTTCTTCCCACATCAATCAATCATTAGATGACAGAGTCCTGTAATGGGGACCATGATAACAGACAGAGCCAACTTGTGTGGGAGCTGTTGCCTGGCAACCATTGGCCCTCAGAAGCTCTAGTAGACCCTTTTATTCCCAGAGTCAGATTTTTTACATGGATCATAATTTACATGGATCTCAATAGTGATTCATAATTTTCCTTCCAACTGTTAGTCCTCATTTCCTTTTCAGACAGGGTCTCTGTCACCTAGGCTGGCCTCAAATATCTCAGTTTAGTCCATTCCCCTGCTTCAACACCACTGATAGCCATGACTACAGACATGCACTACTCTACCCAAATAAAACTTTATGTGAAATTCCAAGGATTTTGAACCTACACATCAATACTTGGGTGATCTGCCTGTGCTTCAGAAATAAATAACTTGCCTTCTATTAGTATGTTTTCATACCAATGAAGAGGACATCTCTAGACTACCTCTCCTCAAACCCTGAAATTTGAAATTGCAGGTCAGACAAACATTCATACTAGAGGATGGTAGATATCCATCTTTCTGCAATATCTTTCCGCATTCCCAAACTCTAGATCTATATATAGTGGTCTCCTAGCCCTAGAAAACTACTTGAGAAACATTCAAAATTCTGTGCTTCCTTATAGCTTTCTGTCTTACATATTCTGTCATTCTGGCTGAGCCCCCCTTCTTTTCTTATTTCTATTTCAATCTCCCTTATGCCTTAAGATTGAGCTCATGTACAGAAATGCCCTAAGCCACTGCCATCACCAAAGCCTTTCTTCATACCTCCCTGCCTCCATGTCACCATCATTCTTGATATTATATTGAATAATAATTACTGAGTTGTTTGTTTGATCACTTCTCCAGGATATATGTACAATAAATGGATACCTAACTTTGTCCCTTCCTCAGGCACACAGCTCATCTTATGGACACACAAAGATACACGTAGGAAAGACTACTTCCATGATGCATCATAGAAGTAGGACAAAGAGACAGGCTGTCTTTGAACAGCTCCCTTTTATTACACATGAATGTTTGTTACCTGTTATGGATAGAGAATAGTACTTATAAAATGACAAGAACTTAAAGATTTCATGGACACTGTGGTTTCTAAAATTTAGTATCATAATAAATCAGTATTTTAGTAGTTTTATAGAAAAAAACATTTGTAGCTTGATATCTCCTCCAAGTAGAAACTTTGTAACAAACCTATAAGTATATTGCTACCATATATGAGACATTCAAAACTGAAAAAGCAGTACCCTATTAATTATTGTTATTTATTTATTTGTATGCATAGACCTATATGAACTCTAATTTAAAGACAGTTTTAATAATCTTGACAAAAATCTTAATAGATAGCTATAAACCACTTTTGATTTAAAAAAATAAATGTGTTTTCTATCTCCATCCATTTTGGGGGGGGAGAGAGAGAAAAATGGGAGACGGTTCCGGGGAGGAGGCAGAAATCTTTAATAAATAAATAAATAAATACACCAAGGTTTATATCAAGTACACATCAATACCACCAGGAGAATAACTACAGGTGGGAAAAGGTATTTTATGGATTGCATTTTATGGATTTTTCCCTTGTATTTCCTAATAAGTCTCTTGGACCTGGTACAGACTGGGAATACAATAAATAATTCCTGATGAATGTAAAAATAAATAAATAAATAAATATGTAATTTACTCCAGCCTGCAGACTGCCCCTGCTGCTGAAAATACATCAGTGAACAAGATCTCTCTGTGTGCCTAAAAACTTAATGGAGGATTAATACAGTCTATGAATTGACATTTGTTTGTTTAGTGACTATTTTTTTTAATGGAACAGAAAGTGAACCATGCCAAGAGGTGTGAGAATGACCAGCTGGAGAGCAATCACATTAGAGAAAGAGTTTCTAGAAGTTTTTCCCCCTTGTTTGCGTCACAGAAAAGATGCAGTTACTTTAGAAAACATTTTTTAGAAAGATCTTTGATTCACAAATGCTATGCAAATGTTTTAACACAATGACTTGCCAGGGCAGTTATAAAAGAAAAAGAAAAACAAACAAATAACAACAAAAGAACATTCTTAAGCAAAAAATCCCTAAATAGAACAGAAGGCAATTTTACTTCTATAATTCAGTATTTACATAATTTTTTTAGCCTGTTTTGTTAAACTGTTCTGGACGAAGAAGCACTCAGGAACCTTGGTGGCAGTAATCCACTGACACAGAGAATCTAAATACAGAAGGGGACCATGCAAGCTTTAACACAAAGTTAGCCTGAGAACAATGGGGAAATCTACCTCCAGCATGAGAAGTCTTCTCTAGACTTCAACAAGGCAGCAGGAAAAGGAAGAGAAAAACTGCAACCAATGAATTTTTAAAATTAGCAGTGTGTTTTAATTTCTATTTTTCTCTATATTTTTTGCCAGAAAAAATAAACAAATGTCTTGCACCTGTTCAAGAAGACACATATTTAAATACTTTCTTGTTTTATTTAATAACACATATATGTGTACTAAGAAATACAACAAATGCTCTGATATTGTCATAGTTTTATGAAAGCTAACAGAGCATTAAACATCATTTATCTAAATCCTACCTGCAACTACTTTGCATTTGTCTAGCACTCAATGTCTTTGAAAAGCATATTGTCACCACCACTGAAGGAAGCCACCATAGCAAACCTTCTCTTTCTGCAAACGAATTTTTTAAAATGTCACACAAAGGAGTTAGAATCATTGGATTCTAGGTAGAGAGACTTAAGAGTTTTATCCAGCTCACGTTCTTGTTTTATGGATGAGACAAGTGGGTCCCTGACTGGATACCACAGTGTTTAACCTGAAAGCAGTGCCTGTGTTCGCTAGCTCAGAGCTTCTCTAATTACTACTACCATGCAGTATAAACACTACACATATATTGAATTGCAGATCTTCAAAAATCTGGTAAACAGAATGCACTCTAAAAAAATGAACACATTTCAGAGTTTTCATTCCTTTATCTGTAGCATGAATGTAATTGGTCCTAATAAATAAAACCCAGAGTCAGATATAAAAGGGTGAAAGTGGAAGAATCAGAGAAGCAGTGTGGTCAGCCACTAGAGAGACGTTTTACCTCTACCAATGCTCAGACTGACCGAAGGGTCAATCATCATATTGCGGCTGTCTCCACCAAACCTCAGACTAGCTGAGTGTCTCCTTCCGTCCCCTCTACACCAGTTGTAACACTCCCATCTTCACCTCCCTAGTGCTAGGGTTAAAGTCATGGGATCCCAAGTGCTGGGATCACCTTTGCATAAACACAAACATAAAAATTAAAGGAAACAGTCTTCATCAAAAAAGAGACTCAAAGAAGAAATAAAGAGATATTAAAAAGAACCTGGAACAAAAGTGAAATCATGACATAGCAAATTTCTAGGATGTAAAAAAACTGACTCTAAGAACAAAACTCAATCCAATAAATACGTGCATAAGAACAAAAGACAAACTACAAAGTAAACAGTTTAATTTCAGACCACAAAGATCTAGGAAAAGAAGAGAAAACAAATTTCGAAGATAACAGAGGGATGCACACAAACTGTAGCAGAATCAATGAAATAAAAACCAGAAGGAAAATGAGAAAGGATGGTGAGATGAGACAAAGAGCAGGCTTTGTAAAGGGTAATTAAACAAACAACAGGTTATACTAAACTGCCCGCTGTAAAAAAAGAACAAGGACTCAATAAATATAGTTATTATAGTAAAACAAGGCATTACAACATATGACAGATCTGAAGAATCTTAAGAGGCTTCCTTGAAGAATCTCATGACAACGAATTGAGAAATTTGTTAGAAATGGAGAAATAGGTTATTTCCTGGGATGTACAACCTATTAAATCAAAAGGAAACAGACCATCCAAATAGACCAACTACTATAAAGATTGCTGAGTTGTTAATTACTTTCCTTTCGATGGAGAAAACAAAAGGGTTATGCAGATGACTTCACTGGTGAAATCTTTACACATTTAAAGAATTGTTGAAAAGTTTGCTAGTGCTTTTGTTGAAATGGTATCAAACCTATATTACAAAGCTGCATATCCTTATTATCCTCATATTATTCTTCATATCCATTATACTCACCTTAAGGTTCAGTAAGAACCCAATAGGAAACCTATCATAGGGCAGCATCCTTGGAAAGCACAGATGCACAAGCCCTTACTATGGGACTAACAAGCAAAGTACCACAGTAGGTTGAGAAAAAAGCACAGAACATCTGGTAGGACTTGTCTGTGGATGAAAGGTGGCTTGACAAGCTCATTAGTTAGCCAGATATGACAGAGAAGGATGTAAAAGCTGGTAATAATACTTTCTCAGTGTTTACAGGAAAATAAGTGATGGGTTCTAAGTTTAATTTCATTATAAATTGTGTCTGGAGATTTTTATAATAAATCTTAAAATAAAAATTAAAAAATAATATCATAAAATTATGTTCAGAAGGAGCATACATCAATATACTGAAGGTTCTATTTGAGCAGCCTAGAGCTGTTTCCCTACTTTGTGTTAAAAAGATGAAAATGCTGGGGTTAGGAGGTGGTCTCTTGTGCCAATGCATTCAAGTGTATAACCCCAGCAGCACAGACACTGGGAGAAACAATTAATTAATGAGAACTCATGAAACTGAAAAGCTTCTGTAAAGCAAAGAACATGGTCAACAAAACAAAACAACAGCCTACAGAATGGGAAAAGATCTTCACTAACCCCACATCAGACAGAGGGTTGATCTCCAAAATATACAAAGAACTCAAGAAATTGGTCACCAAAAGAACAAATAATCCAATAAAAAAATGGAGTACAAACCTAAACAGAGAACTAGCAACAGAGGAATCTAAAATGGCTGAAGACAATTAAAGAAATGTTCATCATCCTTAGTCATTGGAGAAATGCAAATCAAAACAACTCTGAGATTCCATCTTACACCTGTAAGAATGGCTAAAATTCAAAACACTGATGACATCTTATGCTATAGAGGTAGTGGGGAAAAGGGACCACTTATGCATTGTTGGTGGGAATTCAAGCTGGTACAGCTCCTTTGGATGTCAGTGTGGCAATTTCTCAGAAAATTAGAAAACAACCTTTCTCAAGATCCAGTAATACCACTTTTGGGTATATATCCAGAGGATGCTCAATGGTGCCACTAGGACATGTGCTCAACTATGTTCATAGCAGCTTTGTTTGTCATAGCCAGAACCTGGAAACAATATAAATGCTCCTTGTCTCAAGAATGGATAAGGAAAATGTGGTACATTTACACAATGGTGTACTACACAAGAGAAAATAAAGAATGACATCTTAAAATTCACAGGCAAATGGATGGACCTAGAAAATATCATACTGCATGAGGTAACTCAGATCCAGAAAGACAAATATCATATGTGTTCACTCATAATAGCTTTTAGACATAAAGCAAAGAAACACAACCTACAATTCACAATCCGAGAAAACCTAGACAACAATGAGGACCCTAAGGGAGACAAAAATGGATCTTATCTACATGCAAGTAGAAAAAAAAAAGATCTCCTGAGTAAATTGGGAGCATGGGAACCTTGGTGGAGGGTTGAATGGGGGAGGGGAGTGGCAGGGAAGGGAGCAGAGAAAAATTTAGAGCTCAATAAAAATTAAAAAAAATAAGTTTAGTAATATTGGAGGCTACAAAATTATCAAGAAGTAAACAACTGATTGTATTTCTGTATACTGAAAAAGAACTATCAAAACACAAATATACACTAATCAATATATGATATCATTAGAAATAATTTACTGGGAACAGATTAAGCCAATGAAGCAAAATTCTAAATAGTAGACACTGTTAGACAGTGATGATAGTAACTGAAGAAGATGCAAATACAAGCTGTGACCATGTGTCTGAGTGATGAATGTTCTTTACATTAATCTCATAGAAATCTGTAGATCACTACAATCCTTGTGAACATTCCAGTATTTCTGATACATAGAAAAGTGATCATAAGACTTGGTTGGAGTTGCCAAAAAAATCGAAATTTTCTCAACAAACCATTGGGAAGCAAAATAAAACAGGGGATCTCAGTGCTTCACACTTCAAACTAAAGGCTAAAGTAATCAAATCAATATGCCACTGACATTAAACCGTAAACATAACGATCACTGTGGAGAGCTGAGATACAAACTCATACAAACTGAGCATTCCAGCTTGATTCCTGTTGTTGTGATAAACACTGAGACCAAAAGCATCTTAGGGAGGAAAGTGTTTATTTGACTTATACTACCGAGGTCACGACCCGTCATCAAGGGAAAAACAGTGCAGTAACTCAAGTCAGATTCTCGAGGCAGGAACTGAGATGCTGAAGTAGAGAACATGGAGGAATGTGCTTGACTGTTTGACTTGTCCTGAATTTCTTGGCTACCTTTCTTATAAAGTCCAGGGTCATCTGCCTAGGGATGTTAACACCTCATGTGTACTGGGCCCTCTACATCATTGACCAATTTAGAAAATGTGTGGTCTCAGCATCTGCTTCCATCAGTTGCTGGATGAAGGTTCTGGGCTGAACTCTCAAAGTCCAGTTGAAGAGAGGAAGGAGTGATAATATAAGCAAAGGGGTCAAGACCAAGGTGGGAATACCCACAGAAAAAGCTTATCTGTGCTAATACAATAAAATGAGCAAAGGGGTCAAGACCATGCTGGGGATACCCACAGAACAGCTTCTCTGTTTCTGGACTGACATCAGGGGAAACAGCACAGGACCAAACTTGGCCATCTGAATGTAGGTAAAAGTTGTGTGGCTGAGACAGTATGAGGGTCCACTGGTAGTGGAGGACAGGGTTTATCTCTACTGTTTGAGATGGTTTTTTGGAGCCCATTCTTTTTGGAGGAATATTTTGCTCAGCCTAGATACAGAGGGGAGAGCCTTGATCCTGCCTCAAAGTGATGTGCCAGAACTTCTTGATTCCCCATGGGAAGCCTCACCCTCTCTGAGGAATGGGTGGGGGGTAGGGGGATGGAGGAAAGGTGGAGAAAGTGGGAGGAGGGAAGGGAGTGGGAACTGCGATTGATATGTAAAATTTCAATTAAATAAAAAAATAAAACAAAAAGAAAATATATGGTCATAGGCCAATCTGATCTAGGGAATTCTTCACTTGAGGTTTCCTCTTCCCAGGTAACTCTAGTTTCTACTCAACTGACAGCTGAGGGTAATTGTGACACATAGTTAATGGTCTTTTACAAAGGACCAAGAATACACACTAGAGACAGGGTATGTACCTCAGTAAGGATGGTTGTTGAAAAAGGAGTCTCCCAACACAGAGAAGGAAAGTAAGCCCTGTGGTTGACATCATTTACAAAATTGACTCTAAAGGGAATATGTATTTAAATATAAAACCCCAAATCAAATATGAAAAAAGAGCCCACCACTGGTCTTTGTAACATTATCTTTTTTTTAATGTTACACCAAAGCAGAGGGAACCACAGCAAACACTGGATTGCACTACATTTTATTGCAACTTCCTACACAATGAAAGAAACAAATTGCTGAAGACTACTAAACCTGTAGGAGAAAATACCCAGCTGCACACGTGTATTGTGTAAGGAAGTCATAAAATCCAATACTAACCCCTGACTAAAAGTGGATGAAGTGGCAAATAAATGTTTAACACAAACAAAACCATATAAATATGACCTGGAAAGGTCTTAAAAGTTGCAAGGTAGCAGTGGTCTTGCCTCAGTGAGATGTCACTCATGTCATGAGGTCAGAAAAGTAAAATGACTTGAGATGACCAGCAGTGGGGAGCTATGAAGACAGGAATTCCTAAACACGTCTACTGAGAATGTTAATTATTTTATCAATGATGGAGCATACTACAGAATTCTCTGAATTAATAATGAAACCACTTCATGATTCAACAATCCCAGCTCTAGTAACCTGTCTGTGGACAGCTCTCCTCCATGTTCCCTGTGGATCATCTAGTGACCAAGTTATGAAAACAAACTAATTTTCCATGGACTGGTGAGGTCCTGCTCATATACAGTATGTTTGTGCAATATTCTATCATTCAGTCCTGATGTTGTAGACAATATGAGTGAATATGAAGATATTAAGGTCAGTGAAACAAGCCAGACCTAGGAGGGTGAGTAGTCCCTGTGTAATGTGGAATGTTGACCTCTCTGACACAGAAGCACAATGGTGGTTCCCTGAGTAATTCAGAGTAACCAGCAGATCCGAATTATAAGACACAGAATTGTAAAGATTGCATGTTCAGCCTCACTTAGTCAGCAAAACTGTATCGTTTGCAAAACAAAAATGTGGAGAAGCAGAGGTAATTTTTGCTTGGGTTGTTCTGGTTTTGTTGAAGCTAGCCCAACCATTACCATAAGTCCAACTTGATGCTACAGAACTGTGAGGAAAACCTTTGGCGATCTCAGGAATTCTAGGAGATCAATCATAAGTGAGTATTTTCTGAATGGAAATCCAGACACTCCAAACATGAACCATTATTCTACACAAACTGATCATTTGCCATAGCTTCACCCAGTAGGACGTCCACTCCTCCACCAGATGTGGAAGTTTCTAGTCATGAGCTAACATACAAGAAAACTTGAACCTCATCATTTTCAGAATAACCCGGGACTTTGCTCTCTACACATACACAAAGCTATTCCAGGGTGGAGAAACAGCTTGTGTTACACTTCAGTTTGTTTTAACGTATATGGCAGTTATGTTTGAAAGACGTTTCCATAAGGGCTCACTTGTAAGTGTTCCAAGGAACAGTGACAGTAGGTGGAGAAAACTGTTCTCAAAATATTCAAATTCCACAGCACTCTGCTTCAAACAACGCTATTCAATTAAAGTGTTCCTGACAAGAATGGTGTTCATATCCCATCACGAGCAATGTGCCTTAGGCACATCCAAAGTGTTATTGTGGTATATGAACTTATCTATTAAACAGACTTGGTATCTTAAATGGTTAGTAATTTTTACTGTCATGTATCATAGATAATATGTCACAAATTTTAAAATCATATATTATGCTATCAGAAATTTTAGAAATATTATTTAGTATGTTAGGTTTTGAGTTACCGGCCTGGATGATAGGAATAAGTTAAAGTGCTGTGGTTTTCGTTTTTGCTTTTTGCTTTTCTTTTTTAAATGAAGCAGGGTTTCATTTCACCATGTTTTCCAGGTTAGCTTTGATCTGGCAATTTTCCTGCTTCAGAGTCTGGAATATTCTGGCACAATAGAAAAGAAAGTATTTTTAAGTAGAAATGCCTACTACTTTGCAGAATTCTCTAGCCACAGTCACAAAGGAAAGTAGCTTATTTGCTGACTCAATATCCACACTAAACAAAGTTCCCCTCCCTAGAAACATTCCTGCCCTGGATCTCTGAGTGAACAAGGGCAAAGCAGAACTTTGGTGATTTCTACATCAGCAACAACTCAGAAACTGTGGAAGGACAGGAGACATTGGTCAATGGACTTGGCCTTGTTTATAGCTGAAGGGAGATTCCCCAAACCACTGGAGTAAGACATTGACTAATAGGCTTATAGAGAAGGTCCATGTCCACATTCTAAGTGGAAAAGAAGAGGTATGGGATACCGGTTTCAGAACAGTTAAATGTTTAAATGTCTTATGTGGTGTGCCTTGAAAGATTCCAGCTCATTTTTCACATATGACTAAGACAAAATTTTCATATGACTGATAACTCTTTCAGTAACATTTTGGTCGTGATCTGCCCCAGCATCAAGATCCTCAATAAATTATGGTTTTGGCCAATATTCAGGCATCATCACTAACTGATGGCTTTATGCTTCCCATAAAGAAATTGATTCTTTCTCCAAACAAGTGTCTGCCAAACCAAACACCTCTGATGATTTTACAAACGAACCTGTTTTAGCTTATTCATATGTTTCTTTATACTCTTTTCCTACTGACCCACCCGGATTTATTTCTACAGTTCCTATTCCCCTTCAAGCACATTTCTCATTTCTCCTGTTCTTTGCTGCCTCTATGATTCATTGCACAGATTATTCTCTAGGTTCCAGTTCTGCCTGCCTTTCTCATTATTTCTTTTCACATATGTTCATAGTGTAAAATCCCCTTTTAAACTTCTAGTAGAACTCAGTGTAATGTTTTCCATAAAATAGATTATAACAGTTGGAAAATAAATTTAACATAAATACTATTGAGAGATCAAAGGAATCACACAGTTTTGCAGTTTTCATATGTTCTATTCCTAGCAGAAAATCAAAAAGATTAGAAAATCTCATGCTACCTGGAGTGGCTGCTAATACACTCTGATATATATATATATATATATATATATATATATATATATATATATATATTTCACACACATTTACTAGTAAGTTATTTATTTACCTATTAATTTTTAAATTGATTCTTATCTCATACAATACATACAGGCCACAGCTTCCCACCTCTATTCTTTCAGCTTCCCTCACCTCCTTTCTCCTCCAGATCCACTTCCCATCCACTTCCTCATCAGAAAACAGAGGGCCTCTGAGAGATGACAGGCAAGCAGAGCAAAACTAGATATTATAGACAAGGCAAAATCCCTCATATCAAGGCTGTACAAGGCAACCCAAAGAGGAAGGAAAGAGTTCTGAGAGCAGGGAAAAGGGACAGAGCTATACTTGCTTCCATGTTAGGGGTCACAAAAGCCACCAAGCTAACAGCATTGAAACGTATGCAGAGGACCTGGTGCAGACCTATGCAGGCCCTGTGCATGAATATGTTCTGATGAGTTGAGGGGATAATTACAAAAGTAGGTCACTTTGTTCCCGGGATTCTTTTTTCTTATTTCTTGTTACGTCACTGAAAATTGGACAATTAAAAAACATTTAAAAACTAGGCTGTATCTTTAACATTTAGTCAAAATAGCTGCTATACCATGAGTATAAAAACGCCAGTTTCTGAAACTTATGCTATGAGATATGGGACTATCAGGAAGACATAAGTATAGTAACAAATCTAACGCAATAAGAAGAAGGAAAGTCAGACACCAGGGCATACACCTGTGATCCCAGGACATGAGCAACACAGGCAAGAGGAGCTGGCTTAAGAGAAGTTTCATAGTGAGTTTGAAGCCAGCCTGAATTACATGAGACTCTGTCTGAAAACAATGAAAAGAAAAAATGGGGTTGGGGGTTATAAG